>NW_006297510.1:489767-512391 GCF_000327345.1 Myotis davidii
CTTATTGATTATTTGATTATTTTGGGCTGATTATTTTTGAGAGGCTTCATACACAGGAGAATCTCTGATAACAGAGTTGTCCTTTTGTACATTTAAAAGGGAAAACTCCTTTTGTGAGGGCATCTCCTTCTCTGTACTTGGGAGAAGAGAATGACTCTAAGTCCCTAGAAACTGACATAAAAATATTACCCTTATTTACTGTGCTTTGCTTGAAAAACTCCCATAACTGCCTCCACCCACCTTCTTCTGCCTTTAGCTGGAGATGGTATTTAAGATGGTGACACGAACTACTTTGGCAAGTTACTCAGTTTTCCTGGGTCTCTCCCAGGAGGTACATATGTTATTAAATGTATGTTTGCTTTTTTCTTGTTAATCTGTCCTTTGTTACTAGGGGTCTCAACCAAGAACCTAAAAAAGTAGGGAGAAAATTATTTTTCCTCCCCTATAGGAACAATGATGTGCATTGGGAGAGTTTGCTTGGCCTTATGTCACTTGGGAACAGACCCCTCACAGCCTTTATACATGTGACTCTAATTCTTCCCTTCAAATGGATCCTCTAGCAAAAGCCATAACTTAGAATTCTGGGAAGCATTATTAACATACATGATTCAAGGGGTAACACTGAAATAGAGTTGTGTGAAGTCTAGGCCTTGTCTCATACTCCAGTTCTCTCCTCTCCCTTCCTCTCTGAAATCAATAAGAAGATATTTTTAAAAATATATTTTATTGATTTTTTACAGAGAGGAAGGGAGAGAGATAGAGAGTTAGAAACATCGATCAGCCGCCTCCTGCACATCTCCTACTGGGGATGTGCCCGAAACCCAGGTACATGCCCTTGACCGGAATCGAACCCGGGACCCCTCAGTCCACAGGCCGACGCTCTATCCACTGAGCCAAACCGGTCAGGCAAGAAGATATGTTTAAAAAATAAAGTGTGAAACACAAACTAAATATACATAGAACTTATAATAATTTTTGAGATCATCAGATTGACTGAAAAAGCAAGAACTACATATGCTGCCTACAAGAAACCCACTTTGAATTTAAAGATGGAAATAGGTTAAAAGTAAAAGCATCAAAATAAAGCTAGACTGATTATATTAATATCAAATTAAATCTCAGAACAAAAAACAATACCAACGATAAGGAGGGTCATTTGGTAATGATGAAGGAGTAATTAAGAGTATATAACAATCATAATTGTTTATGAACTTAATAACAGAACTTCAAAATACTTGAAGCAAAAAAAAAACTGATAGAACTGAAAGGTGAAGTAGATAGTTCCATTAATTACAGTCAGAGATTTAAATACCCTGCTCTCAATAATTAATAGAACAAGTGAAAAATCAGCAAGTATATAGGAGACTTGACACTATCAACTAATGTGACCTAATGAACATCCACCAAGAACAGAATATGTGTTCTTTCTAAGTACACATGGACTATTTGCCAAGACAGACCATACTCTGGGCATAAAGCAAGTCTCAATACATTTAAAAGGATTCAATTTATGCATTTATATGACCACAATAAAATTAAATTAGAAATAAATAATAGAAAGAACTCTGAAAAATCCCCAAATAACACAACTCTAAAAATGCATGGTCAAACTGCAGCGGGAAGGCCGGGGAGGGTTCGGGGGCGGGAGGTAGGGGGGTAAGAGATCAACCAAAGGACTTGTATGCATGCATATAAGCATAACCAATGGACATAAGACACTGGGGGATGGGGGAGGCTAGGGGACTGTCTTGGGCGGGGGGAAAAAATGGACACATATATAATATCCTTTGTAATAAATAATAAAATTAAAAAAAAATAAATGTATAATTTTCGTGTGAAAAAAAATAAAAATAAAAATGCATGGGCAAAGAACAAAAAGAGACATAACGTACTTGAACTGTATGAAAAGGAAATATAGCATTAAAACTTGTGGAATACATGTAAGGCTGTGCACTAAACACCTATATTACAAAAGAAGAAAAGTCTGAAATCAATGACTTCAGCTTCCATGATTAGCTGAGAAGTTAAGTGACTTGTACAAGCTGTATACAGAGTTTCTCTATACCTGAATTCTTTTCCTTTGGATTCTCTTTTTTGAGATTATTACTCTTGGCCTCTTTTAGTGACTGCTAATGATGAATAGACCACATCCCTTCGTTTCCTCATTCACCCCTCAGCTAGGAAGAAGTCCCCTACCTCCACTTGCATCCCCTTGGAAGCTTGAACAGAAACTATTTCAGGCCCAGGAGACAGAACACATGGGAAAGCCATTTAGACCAGTTTCCAGTCTAGGCAAAAACAGTGCTCACTCCTCACTAGTAACCCAGTCCACCTCACCTAGTCTGAGATATCCACATAGAGTTTTGGGGTCCAAAGCACTACAGAGTATATATTAGTCTGTTTGGGTTGCCAAAACAAAATACCATAGACTAGGTACTTTATACAGCAAAATTTATCTTCTCAGAGTTCTGAACAGTGGGAAATCCAAAATCAAGGTGCAGGCCAATTCAGTTCCTGGTGAGAGCTTTGTTCTTGGATTGATGATAGCCAGCTTCATACTATACCCTCATATTGCCTTTCCTCAGTGCGTGGGGGGAGAGAGAGAGAGAGAAGAGAGAGAGAGAGAGAGAGAATAAATGATGAGAGAGAATCATTGATTGGCGAGAGAGAGAGAGAGAGAGAGAGAGAACAAACACAAAGAGAAAGAGATATTCTTATAAAGCCACTAATCCCATCCTGAAGTCCCCATCTTCATGGCCTCATCTAACTTTGGTTCTAGTCATTATTATTTCCTTTGTGAAGACCCAGCACATATTAATTCATCACTTTCAACACCAGAAGACAAAAGAAGCTCTTTATTAATTCAGGGCACATACTGACATTACAAAATTAGTATAATATCCTTAACCAGAAGAAAGGGAGATATGCTGCAGAAGGGGATAAAAGACAGAGAAAGAACCCCAGAGTAGTTGAACGCCGATGGAGCAAAAACATGACTTCGTAGCTAATTTGATCTTGATTGTCAAAGACCTTAAGGTCTTGACTCTACCAATCATTAGCTGTGGGACTTCAACAAATTTCCTCTCTGAACCTCAATTTCCACATTTGTAAAATGAGAACAGTAATAGAAACCACTTCTCGAATTTGTTGTGAGACCCTGAGACTACAATGAAGAACACTTCAAAATGGTGATTTCAACATTAATGTTGCCCATCATTTGGATCAGTGTCTTCTCAGCCATCATCTCCCACTGGAGGCAAACATCTGAGACACTGTATCATATAAATGTGCTCTCAGAGTTTATGCTCTTCCTCCTCTTTCCTGGTGTGAATATTTGGAGACATTAAATTGAGGTTAAATGCCTTTTCATCCAGTTTGCATGCTTTCATAAATTTTAATAGTCTACATTATATAATCCCTCCATGCTTTATTGTTTAACTCAAAAAGATACAACTCTTTTCCAACTATGTAGGTCAAATATTTTCCAATGGATTTTTGGTTAGAGCATTGTCCTGATATACCAAGGTTGTAGGTTCAACCCCAGGTCAGGGTAGATATAAGAAGCAACCAATGAATACATAAATAAGTGTAACAAAGAATCGATGTTTCTCTCTCTCTCCCTCCCTCTCTCTCTAAAATCAATTTTAAAAGAAAATTAAAAGTCAATTAATACATTAATCAAATAAATATTTATTGAGTGTCCACTAAGTATTGTTCTAGGTAGCAGGTATATGGCAGTGAACAAAATAGACTAAAGTCTCTTATATTTCATACCAGAATAAATAACTACAATAATATAAACTTCTCAAAGTCTGCTGCCTTTGTTCCAGAACTTCTGTTTAGAATGGTCATTTTCTCCTTTCTCAGATAAAGTTGTATTTAATTTGTATTTTGACAGTGCAAACTAAGGAATCTTTAGTGCTAGAGATGAAGTAATCTGGAGTTTATCAGATAAAATGAACATCAAGAAAATGACATATAATAAAGAAAATAAGCATGCTAAAGAGAGAAAGAAAATCTCTTTGTGACATTCATTCATTCTCTTTAAAGGCTTATTTTATAATGTAAGAAGGGAGGAAACATCATGAGGTATTTATAATACATTACAAGCTCCGAATCCACAATAAATATATCTAAAATAAAATAATTTTAGAAATAACTTCAGCAATCTGACAACCATATTAAAAAAATTATAACAGTGCATGTGTTTTTTTTTTATCTTTACAATTTTAAAAGTTACTGTGTAGTTGTTTTACTATACTTTCAACATCAAGTTTTGACAGGGCCCAGAGAGTCAGCTTCATTGCTAGTTAAGATCATCTTTGAACATTTATACCAGTCAGATCAAAACTAGCAAAAGTTTAGCTGCAATGCGCGGGGTTGGGTTTCCTTTTTCAAAGTGAGTCCTTTGATACCAATCTGAGGGTGCCAGTTTTCTATTTCACTGGCCCCATGCCTCCTACAAGTTGCTGACTCATTTGATGGAGTGGAATTAAGAACCTGTCTGAATCAATAGGCATTTGTAGCATCCAGTGCTAATTCTTCTCTGGCATTCATTTTCTCTTTCTTCTAAGGAAATAGAAATTTTAGCTAGGCACAACATTAACAAAGGTCGGTAAGATCTTAGAAAGCAGCTCATAGGCATCGAAAGCAATAGCATTGGGGTAAGTAAGAAAGATTTATAACTTTCAACACTGTTTGCTGCTTCTTGCTACTTTCAGTTTTATTTATTTGTAAATATACCCAATATCTTTTATTTTTATCCTCCTACACAACTCTGCATGGCTACAAAATCTAGGACTCACAGAGCAAAGACAGCATTGGTCAGAAGACAAGTATCAGTTCCAACATAAGAATCTCTAAAGTTCAATGGTCACAAAAGACTTTTTCTTACCACCTCATCTGCCACACCTTCTCATCTGCCACACCTTTTCCCTTTTCTCATTATCCTATCAATTATTTCTTTTGGAACTCAATTCTCCGAGTTACGTTCTGAGCACCAAATTTTTGACCAATGTCGGATATCCTCATCACGTTTTTGCAAATCTAACTCATCCTGTTGGGACCAAATGGGATACCCATCAGCCCTGTGACCAGACTCTAAAAAGGAAGTAGTAGCCTCCAGTTCACCACTGTGTTTTAGGAAGGCCTGCGTAACTGTTGACAGATCCAAGTTAAACTTTTCCATTAACTGCTGGATGATCTTAATGGCAGCTCCCACTTCTGGTGGAGAAACTTATTCTTATTCTTCTTCTTCATCAGACTGCGTTTTTGAGTCTTCCTCAGGTGTGGGTGGATCATCATCACACATTGTTATGTGTATTTCAAAATCCTCCACCACAACCTCCTCAAAGTCCCGGGTGGCTTCCATAAGCATCTTTTTGACTCCTTCTTCATTCTCCTTGATCTCTTTCTCTACAAATTCTCCTCCTCCTCCTTCTCCTTCTTTTTCCTCTTCTTCTCCTCCTCCTTCTTTTTCCTCTTCTTCTCCTTCTTCCTCTTCCCTTCTTCTTCAGGCAAGTCAGGAGTTCTCTTATTCTGTGGTTCCCCGCTATCGGCAGCCTCCAGGTCTTACTCAGCTTTCTGCTCGAGTTTCAGGGAGGATGGGCTCACCACAGTGTCCTCCAACAGGTCCTTAGGCTCCTGGCCTCGCGGGTGCTTTATTATTTTTTTAAAATATATTTTTATTTATTTCAGAGAGGAAGGGAGAGGAAGAGAGAGATAGAAACACCAATGATGAGAGGGAATCATTGATTGGCTGCTTCCTACACATCAGACCAAGCCCGCAACCCAGGCATGTGCCCTTGGCCGGAATTAAACCCAGGGACCCTTCAGTCTGCAGGCTGATGCTCTATCCATTGAGCCAAACTGGCTAGGGCCCTGCAGGTGCTTTAAGAAGCAGTCCTTCAGGGACTACCACAAGTGCTGCGTGAGCGAGCTTTTCTCCATCGCTTTCCACAAGGTGTTGCCCATGATGGAGCTGGTTGAGCAGGCATTTCCCTTCATAGGGGTCAAAATACCCATATCATCTGTGTCAGTGAAGGATATGGAGTCCAGGAATGAGTGGGCCCATTGTCTTGGCCCAGATCCATTGCTCTGCCATGGCTAACACAGGGCACCTGGAGAACTAGGCACAGAGCACAACTGATGGACATGAGGTACCACTCCGGACTGCGTCTTGCTACTTTTAGCAGCATCTTAGAGGGATGGACCCCAGTCAGCTAGCTAGAGAGCAACTGAAAATGGAAGGGAACATAACTCTATCGAGAATTATTTTAGTCTGTGTCCTGCAATTTCAGAACCCCACACAACTGCAAATCTTTCTGCAACTCCACAGGGAAACAGTTGAAAGAGGCTACAAAAAAGGAAGACTTGGAAAGAGATAATACTGGGCTCCTCAAGTGCCTTCCTTCTTGACCAGTACATGAGAGCCAGAGCAGAGGTAATGAGCCTATTAAGAATGTCAACCTCCCACCCAAACTTATTAAGAAGCGCTTAAGGAAGGAACTATCAAGTTGAATGACAGGAAGCTGAGTCAGCACAGAGAACAGCAAAAAGCAAAAGAATATGCCTTGAAGAGACCTTGGGCTATAGTTACTTCTTTTTGTTGGTTTGTTTTCAAACTAAAGCTTTCGTCATCTTTTTACATTAAAAAAAATCTTTTTTAATATATTTTTATTGATTTCAAATAGGAAGGGATAGATAGAAACATCAATGATGAGAGGGAATCATTGATTGGTTGCCTCCTGCACACCCCTTATTGGGGATGGAGCCCACAACACGAGCATGTGCCCTTGATTGGAATTGAACCTGGCGACACTCTATCCACTGAGCCACACCAGCTAAGGCTAAAATAATCTTATTTTTGGATTATCTTTCTTCCTCTGGAGTTGTGCTTGGGGCCACTCTGACACTTCATTACCAGTCAAGGAGTGGGTCTCTTGAATATGAAATACCTGCAGAGCCTCTTTGAAGTACTTGGGAAGCAGGAAGCTATCAGCATTCCCTGAGGTCAGGATCACCCCATTGGCAGAACAGAAGGTAATGTCAGGTGTCTGTTGATGAACAGGGCCACTTAGCAATTTGGCCACATGTCACTGATGACACCAGGGTTCTCAGGCAGTCCTGGGGCCAGGTGGATGTGCATTCTTCCCGGACAGGACAGGTACTTGAGCAAGATGGATGGCCAGTGCTGTCAGAATGTACCATGGATGAGCATCAGAGATAGGGCCTGTGGAGTCTCCAGGCAAAGCAGCTCCAACTCAGTTACCTGCAGGTGTTCCTCCCAGGATAGAAATCAAGGGAGGAGCCATAAGTAACAGAGGAGGTGAAACAGATTCGGAAGGAAATAAGTTTATTAAAGATGAAGTGAGAAAGCTCAGTGCACTGAGGCAGCACACACTTAGATGGAGAATAGTATGGGTCCCCAATTTACTTCTGGGGTTTGGCTTATATAGTCACATGCTTCCTCCTCCCCCTTTGCTGGGCTGGCACTTCCCACGCAGGTGCAGAGCAGATTCCTTTGTTCCTCAGTTTCCCACCAGCGGGCTGACACTGGTTTGCCCAGGCGAGTAGACTTTTTCGTTCTCCATGTTCTTCTTTTGGCTCTCTGGCTCTGATTCACACAGACGCAGAAGAGCTACATGGTCTAACATCCAACATATGCTTCACTAACATCTTAGGTCTCCACACAAGGGTGTGTCTTTTCCTTGGATTTGACTTGGGGTTGAGTGGCCTCCTACACAGGGAGTGACTTTGATCAGCCTGGATGAGAGGGCCAGTGCTGGGATCTCCCTGCTGCTTCCCATTGTTGTCCACCATGCACTGCACATCTTCAGCTGGAAATCTGAGAAACCTGGTCAGCTATAGGAGGGTGCCTACGGACACAAAGCTGTTCACCCCCATGGGAAGACCCAGCTTCAGGGCCCGTGGTGCAAGGCTTGGTCAGGTTCTTAGGGTCGGTGAGCCCTTCTACCCCTGGGCCCTGCTGCTTCCTGCGCCTTCCACCAGAGGAGTTCATGGCCAAGACAGATTCTCAGCGCCTGAAAGCTGATCCTGCCTGATACTTCTACATGTAATTGACAAGCAGCATATAGATCAGAAGCCTATTAAATGTTAGAGGGAGTCTGAAAGCCCAAGAAATCAAAACCTGGTTTGCAAATGCCGATATGATTAGGGCCTCTATAGGGAAGGAAAAATAATTTCCTCTCTATATTTCTAGGTTCCTGCCTGAGTCCATCCTGTAATAAAACACAGACTAACAAGGGAGAAAAGCAAACAGAAGTTTAATAACATGTATACCTCCTGTATACATGGGAGAGACCCAGGAAAGCTGAGAGACTCCTGGAAATGATCCAAGCCACCACCACCTTAAATACAAAAGAATATGTTGGGGGTGTGAAGTCAGTTACAGGCAGATGAGGCCATTATAATCACTGGAAATGAACCTGCTAAAGAGAGGGCAGCCCTGACCGGTTTGGCTCAGTGGATAGAGCGTTGGCCTGCGGACTGAAGGGTCCCGGGTTCGATTCTGGCCAAGAGCATGTGCCTTGGTCGTGGGCACATCCCTGGTGGGAGGTGTGCAGGAGGCGGCTGATCGATGTTTCTCTTTCATCCATGTTTCTAACTCTCTATCCCTCTCCTTTCCTCTCTGTGAAAAATCAATAAAATATATTAAAAAAATAAAAATAATAGAGGGCAGAGATTAGGGCCACAGAGGACAATGGACATGGGGTACCCTTAACAGAACAGAGTTTAGGGCCGTCTGATGAGCTAATTAAGGAATTTAATCCAATGCTAGCACAAAGAGTTTTTGCATTTCCAAACCAGTAGGCTGCAACAATTGCCATAAACTGATGACTGGGTGGTTCTGTTGTTGGAGGAGTTAATATGCCAGATCTCCTAGACACGAGTGGGCATGAGGTTTGAGGTTCTTGAGATGCCACTGAAATAAGCATTTTCAGAAGCCCCCAAGGGAGAATGAGATATGATAAAAGGCTTCATGTGTGTAGTTACATTTCTCAGGTTCCAAAGCTCCAGCCCCTTAAGCCAGTCCTGAAAGACATGCAGCTGGGCTTCCAATAGAGCCAGAAGCAAGGCCAGTGTCCAGCGCTTCTGCTCCATGTTGCAGCCGGGTGTGGTTCAGCATCCGGGCTAATTAAAGTCCATTAGTCCATGTGTGGAGCCCCACATGGCTGAGCGCCATGTGGGTGCAGGGGAGCACAGCCCCTGCAGTAGGAGCCAGGAGCCCAGTGTGCGAGAGAGAGAGAGAGAGAGAGAGAGAGAGAGAGAGAAATGTCCTTTTGTTCAGAAGTTTAAATATTCAAGATTTGAGCGCTTGCAGTGGCCATGCCTATTCTGGCCACTGACTCATTTCCAGGTGTGACTGGCAGACAGGTTGGCACCTTCCCATGTCACTCAGACCTCACTGGGCATGTGCCCAAACTGCCTTTGTCCAGTCTCTTCCCCCACTGATCAGCAGGGAACAGACTTGGAGAATATTAAATTAGCAAAGCTGTAAAAATGGCATGCCTGTATTATCTAATCTTCCCTTTACTCCATTCCTGTTAAATAATAACTAGATTATTATAACGGTATCAGTTCCAATTCTCCCTTTTCAGAATCAGCATTTCTTGTTACCTTGATTTTATTATCCTATTATGTTGTCCATGGGGCACAACACTTGTCTTATTTTTTACAGATTGCAGGATCACAAGGAGACATCTAAACCTGACATAGGGGATCACGTATCACTAAGAGATTGTGAACTTTGAGATATATGTGGTATAGGACAGGAAAAATTGTTTTCCCTTTGCCTTTCTAAGTTCTTGGCTGAGACCCGACCCCACCCCTTATGTAATAAAAGAAAGATGAACAGGAGGAAAACAAAAGTTTAAGTATATTTGTACCTCTTGTATACAAGGGAGATACCCAAGAAAACTGACTAATTCCCCCAAATGGTCCCAGCCACCAACTTAATTACTTTCAGTTAAAGATAAAAGATATTGGGGGTGGGGGAGGCCAGTTATGCAGGTTATCAGGAAAGCACAGTAAAGAAGGGTAAGGTTGTTAAATGATAAGTTTCTAGAGATTTAGTCATCCTCCTCTTCCTAGTAATCTCCATTTACAAATGGAGATTTCCCTTATAAATGTCTATGTTTCTTTCTATTTCCCCACTTAGTTTCAGAGCTTCTTCTGTGTCTGCTGTTTCTTAAAAATAAGCAGCTCAAGATAAATCAATAGGCCAAAAAGGCATATTTTGGGGGTGGCAACTTCTGCTCCCTTTTTTAATAATAGGATTGTACTTGGGAGTTCTCTCCCCTGGCAACAAGTATATTCTTTGTGTGGGAAGGAAGGGATGCATAGATGTTTGTGTGGCCAGAATAGCAGAATGCCAAAGGCTAATGGTTTCCCCAATATCTCTTTGCCCCTTCTATCATAATAGAATCATGAGCTGAGTATGTGGCCACCTAAAATACAAACTTTATTTCCCAGTCTCCCTTATAAATAGATATGGTCATGGGATTAAGTTCTGGTCAATGGCATGTGAGAGGGAGTGATGTGTGTAACTTCCAGGTTGTGCCCTTAAACGCTAAGCACATGTTTTTTCCTTTCCTTCTTCCCACTAGTTCAGCCGTGGGCAAACTACGGCCCGTGGGCCAGATCCGGCCCGTTTGAAATGAATAAAACTAAAAAAAAAAAAAAAACGTACCCTTTTATGTAATGATGTTTACTTTGAATTTATATTAGTTCACACAAACACTCCATCCATGCTTTTGTTCCAGCCCTCCGGTCCAGTTTAAGAACCCATTGTGGCCCTCAAGTCAAAAAGTTTGCCCACCCCTGCACTAGTTAGACTACGGAGGTGGTAGAGAGGATCTGGAATCAATAGACCATGAAAGCATTCTAAGGAGGGCAGAACAAAATAGAAGGAGCCTAGTTTTCTGACACTATAGAGCACCATACTACCCTAGATTTTTATAAGAGAAATTTTATTTATCTTTTATAGAATCATATTTATAGCTTAATTAATAAGTAATTACATATCACAATCTAATTCTAGACACCACAAAAAATAGACTATTTTTCAGCTTTGTATAAAAGTGACTTCTGTAGCTTTGAGCAATATGAAATATAAAATGTGATAAAAATGATTATTAACTATATCATATTAACAACTCATTCAAATTTATAAGAAAGACACCTAAAACCTATAGTTAAGAGAATAGTCAATTAATTCTTGAGGAAATACAGTGAAAGAAAATTACTTGGGGAAATGTTTTTCCTATACAGACATCAAAGGAGTGAAACTTAAACTAAAGACTTTAGTTTACACCTAATAATTATATTAACTAATACTTATTGAGGACCTATTTCATGTTAGGCACTTTGCTACATATTTTATATCATTTAATCTTCACACTATTTTATATTTGAGAAACTGAGACTTGCACAGGTTAAACAAATCACCCAAAGTCATATAATTAGGAAGTGCTCAGAGCATATTTCAAACCCAGGGGTGTCTGACTTTAGAGTCAGTACTCTCAAAAACTAAACTATATTGCCTCCCATACCAAAATAGCATTTATAATGATAACACACAATGCTGAAAAGACTGGTAAAGTGGTTTACTCATTCATTACTGTCCGGTTTGCTCCCAGATACCTCACTGCTCTTCTCTGGCTCTGTTCTGTATCATAGGAAACTAAATTTTCCAGGTTCCTTTATTCCTTTAGTTTTTGCCCAATGGACACTACTTGCAGAAGATTGGAGAGCAAAAAGAAGAAAGAGTTTCAAAGTATTTTTCTCCCTCTCTCTTTCTGCTCCTTACAACACCGCCTCCATGGGTCCAGCTTTTGCCAGGCCAAACCTCCCTTCATGGTCCCAGCTAGTACCAGGCAGTTCTGAGTAGGCAGACCCAGTCATGGTTGTAGTACCCTTTGGACAACCCTCGTTTCTGATCCGCGTGTCCCTCCATTTCTAGGGGCCACCGCATCTTTCTACTGTTGCCAATCTCTGCGTTATTGCACCACTGACTTCTCAGCTTCTCCATTACTTTTTATGTCAATTTCATGTTTTATTCTCTCTCTGTTAAAGGTACCAGTGTGCTTTCTGTGGGTTTTGGTGGAACTTGACTTAATATACAGACAACAGATCCTTTTGGGGAATAAGAGCAATGATGATGATCATATATGTTGACCCACTTTTCTACCCTAAAAAATTAGCTTAAAGGGCCCAGTTGAATAGCTCAGTTAGAGTCTCATCCCCATATGCCAAGGTTGTGGGTTTGATCCCTGGTCAGGCCATATACAAGAATCAATCAATGAATACATAAATAAGTAGAACAATAAATTGATGTTTCTCTCTCCCTGCCTCTCTCTAAAAATCAATAAAAATTCTTTTAAAAATGCAACTTAAGGAAATAATTTAACAGAAACAAAAATCTGCACATCTATCTATATAAAAGGCTAATATGCTAACTTCAATGTGCACAAATTTGTGCACCGGGCCACTAGTAGATGTATATTTTGGTATTATTTATAATAGCAGAAAACTGGAAACCATATAAATGTTCAATATTAGGAGACTGGACAAAATTCAGGGGACATACAATAGAATAATATGCAGTCATTTTAATTATTGTATTGATACCATTGTAATCAACAAGAAAGGAGCAAAAGGAAGGCCAAATATTATAGGCATGTCATTTGGGCAGTTTCACCAGGAAGCTACAACTTTACACTCCCCAGGGAACCACTGGTCTCTTCCCCACAGATTGCTAGAGGAAAGGACTGGACAGGGAGAAGAATAGATGCAGGCCCAGTAAAGTTGAGGTGACTTTAGGAAGGTACTTGTCAGTCACACCCAGGCCAGAATGGGGAAGGCCACTGCAAGCACTCAGAAATTTGGGATATTTAATCCCTTAAACAAAGGAGTTCACACTCTTGGCATGTTTCACTGGACTCCTGGGGCTCTCTCATCCCTGATTCCTGGCATTCTCCCACACAATGGACTAATGGACTGCTGCTAGCCTGATGCTGAACTGGACCCGGCTTCAACATGGAACAGAAACTCTGGATACTGACTTTGTTTCTAACTTTACTGAAACCTCAGCTACACTTCTATGGCTGGAATGTGGCTTTGAAAACCCATGGATGTAATTCCAGGCAAATAAAAGTCACTCATCCACCCGTGTGAGTCTCAGAAAATTCTTTTTCTCAAGATATGATCAGGACCCCATTCCTAGCACCCAGTGGGGAAGAGGACACCTCAATTTATCCAATAACAGCATCAGTCAGCTTTTGCTAGATTATATTGTAATAACAGCTGATCCCCAAATCTCTGATTTATCACGTCTATTCTCACTTTGCTTCCTATCTTTTGCAGGTTAGCTGCAACTCTGCTTCATCCCAGGACCCAGTTGGAAGGACCAGCCCCATTTGATCTCAAGGTAGTGGAAAAAGAGTAAGGATAGAATTATACAATAGCTCTTAAAGCTTATACTCAGATATGGGATATGTCATTTCCATTCTAATTCCACTGGCCAAAGCAAGCCGTATGGCCAAGCCTGATATCAGTGAGGTAGATACTACTCCTACAGGGAGGCCCACCAGGAATTGGCCCTGTAGACATGATCTCAGAGGAAAGGAGCAGCAAAGATTTTCAACAATAATAACATCTACTACAATAATCAAGACTATGAAAAATGTTTTATATAATGATAAGAATCTACAAAAAAATTTTGCATACGCTATTGTGGTTGAGTCTGCTAGTGGTCCACCAAAATCCATTCTAATGTGTTTCCTGGGCATATGAAGTTAGGTATAGTCATATGACTAAGTTCTAGTTAGTGACAGTATCTACCTGAAGATAGTGTCAGAGCCCATAAGTGAAGGGCTCAGTCCTGCAGGACTGTCCCTTCCTTCCTGACTTCAGATACCATCTGCAAGTCCAGTCTGTCACCCGTGCTTCTGATTAACTGGCTATAAATTGTAGTTTCCTATGACCCCTTCCTTGTGCTTGATTTATTTGCTAGAGCAGCTCACAGAATGTAGTTAAACAGTTTATTTGCTGTTTATGATAATCTCACCAGTTTATTATAAAAAAATATAACTAAGGGACAGCCAGATGAAAGGAATGCCTAGGGCAAAGTATGGGAGGGAAGGGGCATGGAGCTTCCATGCCCTCTCTAGTGCACCACCTTCCTAGCCCCTCCACCTGCTCACCAACCCAAAAGCTCTCTGAACCCCCTCCTTTTGCATTTTTATGGAGGGTTCATTAGAAGACACAATTAATTAAATAATTGGCTATTGGTGATTTTCATTTTATTTTATTATTGATTTATGAAAGAGAGAGAGAGAGAGAGAGAGAGAGAGAGAGAGAGAGAGAGAGATGTGAGAGAGAAACATCCATCGGTTGCCTCCTGTACATGTCCCAACAGGAGATGGAACCCAAACCTGGATATGTGCCCTGAACAGGAACCTAACCTGCCACCTTTCGGTGTATGGGATGATGCTCCAACCAACTGAGTCACACCGGCCAGGGCTGGCCATTGGTGATTAATTCAACTTCCAGCCCCTCTCCCCTCCCCAGAAGAGGGAGGCTGGGGAAGAACATTCCAACCCTCTAATCACAGAGTTTGCCTCCTTGGCAACCAGCCGCCATCCTTAGGGGTTTTCCAAAAGTCACCCATTATCCTAAACTCAGGTGTGATGGAAAGGGGCTTGTTATGAGTAACAAAAGGCACTTGTATAGCTCATGTCACTTAGGAAATTCCAGTGGTTTTATAAGCCTATGCCAGGAATGCTAACAAAGCCCAAATATATCTATATCTATAGATATATAGATAAATCATAATATTACAAGGACACACTCTCATGCACCCTGATTTACCATCTCCCAGCTTTTCCCTCCCACATTACTAGGCTCATGACAATGGGTCAGAAGATTATAGAATGGAAAGTTTAGAAAAAATTCTTGTGATGCCACCATTCTGTGACTGGGAGCATGAGATTTGAAAGTAAACAAGTGATGTTTTTAGGTACTAAAAGGAGATGAATACCTAAGTGCAGAAGGTTTATTGATAAATTCTTTTGGGAAATATACCTGTAAGGAACCAAGGAAAACAAAATTGGACAGAAGGAGACACTGACCCAGTATGAAGCTGCAACCAAAGCTTAAGCCCATCTCACATAAAGCTCTGAAGCTGGATAGTCCTTCAGAGTTTTCCCAAGTTAATGCAAGGATGATAAGACTGTGTATTTCCACAGCAGCCCGTCAGTGGCTGTGGTCCACCTATTGAGAGAGTGCCTAATCTTTGTGAGGCAGATTCCTCAAAGCAAAGGCAATTGCTAGGGAGGAACATAGATGTAAACTGTCAGGAATCAACAGCTCCAGCAACTAAGGGATAGGTGCATTGCCCTGAAGAGGGGATCTTGGTGGAGCATCAGTTTCCACTACAAATGCTCTCTATCTTTGCTATAAGCTTAATGAGGTCACTCCATATGAACTCTTTCCTTTTTAAAAAAAATATTTTTATTGAATTTTTAGAGAGAGGGGAAGGAAAAGGGAGAGATACATCGATGTGAGAGCACAACATCAATCGGCTGCCACCTGCACACCCACCGGAGGATCAAGACTGCAACCCAGGCATATGCTCTGACCAGGAATCAAACCAACAAACTTTTAGTGCATGGTTAGATGCCCAATCAACTGAGTCACACTGGCCACAGCTCCATATGAACTCTTTCTAATTCGCCTACCCACTCATTTTCTTCTGCCTGCTTAGCCAAAAAGTGTTTTTCTCTCCTGTCTTCTACCACTGTTATCCACCCAGTGGATCTGTAACAAACCTACCTTGCTGGCTCACTAGACAAGAGATTTTTTGAAGAAATCTAGTTGTGAGTCTCTCAACTTTAGAGTTGAGGAAGGTGCGTAACTGTCAGCCGCTGTAAGAGGATTCTCTTATAGCATCATTGAGCTTATCTAGCATTAAGGAAAGATAAATTGAGAGTCAAAATGAATTTACTTAGAAGTAGATATTGAGCATGTTTTCTATTTGAAATGTACTTTTGGGGGAAAGAAATTAGAGATTACTTTGTATTGGTCAAGAAAACTGGCCCCCTAAATGTTTTCATTCCTATTATTAATTAAACTTTGAGTCCAAACAAGGAAAAGATGTTGAACCAATTTTAATTAAGTTCTGTCTTCTGAGAAAGGTTACCACTCCCAAGATGAAAGCTTTGGTAGAGATGAGCCAGTGAGGAGTTGATCACTGGGTGGGGGCACTGGTGTTTAAGAGTAGGAAACTAGCAGGGAAAAGGTTGATCCTGGTCACCAGCTGAAGTTACTGAGATTGGTATACTATATCCATCTAGTTCAGGTAATGGCCCAAGACCCAATCCAATTCCTTTGGCTTGTTCCAAAAAGAGCCCTGCTGAGTATAGGTGACTTGTGTTCCAATAGGAGTACTAACCCATTACCTATCACCAGACACACAATTCCCAGGTGAGAGAATGCCGAACCAAGAGACAATGAGTATATCCCCACGGTTGAAAGGGTGGAGGTGATGGGCAACTGGTGTCTCTTCCTTCTTTATCCTTTGCACTTAATAATTTTATTTCCCCTCTGTAAGTGTCTTGGTATAAGAGGGCTCAATTTTGTGTTTCCTTGTGCTTATAAAAGTGAAAATTAAAATAGGCTGTATTTAGTTCTACTAGCAAACTCAGAAGGCATTCTGACACACTCATTATTTAGGGTACTGTCTAATACAGGGGAAAGTGCTAAACGAGGGATGTTAGGTGGAAAGCAAAGTAAGGTATAGAACACAGGGGAAAATTTTAGATTATGAGGAACCCCTTTCCCATTGAGAATCACCAAATCACAAGGTAAAAGCCAATTAAAGGGTCTACAAAGAAATAAAAATTAATGTAATTTAAACAGAGTATTTTAGTACAAAGAGCACATTTGTCTGAAAGTCATCCTGAGAGAACTCATGCTAGGTTACAGGCAGAAAGCTAACTGGAACGAGGGATCTAGAGATGGCCTGCCCCCAGGTTTAGCTTCCCATGGGACTTCCTTCCCTTATAGGAGGACTGTAATATCCATTCAGTTCCAGACAATGACTATAAACAGCTGGCACCCTAAATCCAAATTGCCTGGCACTAAGCAGCCCAAGTAATCCATCTCCCACAAGGTTCCTCATCGGCTTGTTCTACAAGAAGGGAGAACCCAGGATCACTCTTTAGGCCCAACAATTGAACCTCTCACCAAAGTTCAATTAGCTACTACTGGCCCAACCCACCACCTGCAGAAACCAACACTAAGCCATGGTATGGCATAATTTCTCAAGAAAACCAGCCAGCCACTTGGGTAAATTGATTACTTTGGATCCCTTCCACATGGGGTGTGTGTGAATGCGGGGAAGCAATTCATTCTTTCCAGAACTGATACATATTCACATTATGAGTTTGCCTTTCCTATCCATGTTTCCCCCAGCAGCACCACCATTGAAGAGTTTCCAAAATGGTCATCTATTGATGTGGTATCCTATATTGTATTGCCTAAATCCAATGGACCCATGTTACTACAAAGGAGTTGCACATGACCATGAGAACCACTGATCTCATCATATACCTCATCACTCAGAAGGAGATAGCCTGATGAAATAGCCCATTAAAGGTTCAGCTAACCCAGCCTGAGTGACTCAATAGTTGAGCGTCGACCTATGAACCAGGAGGTCACAGTTCGATTCCCGGTCAGGGCACATGTCTGGGTTTCAGGTGGCAGTTGATCAATTATTCTCTCTCATCATTGATGTTTCTATCTTCTCTCCCTCTCCCTTCCTCTCTGAAATCAATAAAAAATATTTTTTTAAAAAAGTTCAGCTAATTTTTTAGCCTTTAGACCATACCCTGTGGAGTTGAGGTGACTTGCTAAGAGGGAGTTCTTGTTGGTCTCATGAATAGTCTCTATTCTTGTCACCATGAGTGACTCTGGGTGAGACCAGAAGAAGAGCTGTCCAGCTGAGCTGAACCCAAATTGCTAACCTACTGCATAATGAACAAATACAATGGTTATTATTTTAGACTATTATGTTTTGGAGTGGTTTATTATGTGGCAATCAATTATTTATGCAAAAACTGAGCCCAAAATATCTAAAGTGGTACATAAGATATATCTGATACAGGGTAAGAAAATGCAAAGTTCTATCACATTCTAAAGAGAGTTTCACCAAAAAGGCAGCAAAACCAGTTCTACGACTATCACCCAAATACCTCCTCCAGCCTGAAAAAAAAACTAGCTCTGTCTAAGGAGGTGGCAGCCATCTCCTACTCAGCATCATGGGTACCCTCAGACCCCACATAAAAACCAAGATTGTAAAAAAGAGGACCAAGAAGTTCACTTGGCACCAGTCAGACCAATCTGTCAAAATTAAAAATAACTTGCCCTGCCAGTGTGGCTCAGTGGTTGAGTGTCTACCTATGAACCAAGAGGTCCCTGGTTCAATTCCCAGTCAGGGCACATGCCTGGGTTACAGACTCAATCCCAAGTAGGGGGACAGGCAGCTAATTGATGATGTTTCTCTCTCATCTATGTTTCTCTCTCTCTATCCCTCTCCCTTCCTCTCTCTTTAAAAAAAAATCAATAAAAACATATTTTTTTTTAAAAAAAATAAATGTAACTGGAGGAAACCCAGAGGCATTTACAACAGTGTAAGCAGAAGATTCAAGGGCCAGATCTTGATGCTCAAAATTGGTTATGGGAGCAACAAGAAAACAAAGCATATGCTGCCCAGTGGTTTTAGGAAGTTCCTTGTCTACAACGTCAAGGAGCTTGAAGTGCTGCTGATGTGCAACAAATCTTACTGTGCTGAGATTGCTCACATTTCCTGAAAGAACCGCAAAGCCATTGTGCAAAAAGCAGCCCAGCTGGTCATCAGAGTCACCAATCCCAATGCCAGGCTACACAGTGAAGAATATGAATAGACAGCTTGTGTGCACACTGCATTTGTGTTAATAAAACCGTAAAATTTTGCCAGTAAAAAGAAGACTAGAGGGAGATTTTATTACTTACCACTTTTGAGGAAATGTAGATGTTCTCTCCCACTAAGGAGGGCAAAGCCAAGGAAGGGCGCCTCCAAGAACTGAGTGAGGAATGTCTTTAAGATATATCATCTCGTCCTGGACGATGTGGCTCAATTGGTTGAGTGTCTTCCCATGCACCGAGATGTTGCCCGTTGGATTCCCTGTCAGAACACATGGGAGGAGGGGGGTTTGCAGGCTCAATCCCCAGTAGGGGGTATGCAGGAGGCAGCCAATTCATGTTTTTCTCTCCCCCTCCCTTCCTCTCTCTCTCTAAAAAATCAGTAAAAATGTGGTTTTTAAAAAGATGCAACACCTACTAGCTTAGTTACTGAATATAGGCTATCTATAGGTCCAACCCAGGCAGATAATTTGAGGGAGAGCTGGCCACATATCCTTGGAGTATGGAGACTGGAGTCAGCAGACACACAGCTGCCTGCCTATTGCCATCAGTATTATGAAGAGAGGAAGATTGCTGGGGCAGCAGACAGGGTGGGATGTCTGTTGTTCAGCATGGCAAGGACATGTGAGTTTCCCATGGATTAAGTGAACATCAAAGAAAGCAAATAAGCTTGTGCCTTGCCAATGGGTGAGGGGATCCTGGCAGTAAAAAGTTGTGAGTATTCCACAAGAGGTAGGGACTAAGAAGAAGTTAGAAAAGGTTGAGTCCATATCAAAGAACTGAACCTTGAAGAAGGCGCTGAAGAATCATGCTCGCCCCATGAGAGAGACAGCATTTGGGTGCCAGTCATATAGAAGGCATTCACAGCCAAGAGCACTTACGGCAGTATCAAAAAGTAAAAGAGACAAGGGACTGAGGAAAGAGAGGCCAGGCAGAGGAAAGAGCATTATCTGTGTTCTCAGACATGCTATCAAACCATCCCAGTGGAAACCTAAGAAGAACCCCTAAATGAAACCAAGAGAGAAAGAGCCAATTTTAGGCATCTGCCATGTGCAGAGAAGACAAAGGCATTTTATGACTGCATCTGTAAAGCAGTATCTTGCCCACCTCCAATCCCACCCTCTTCATCCTTGGAGAAGAAACTGTGGTTAGCAAAATGGGAAAGGAGATGTAGAAGCCTATAGAACAGAAAGAGAAGGAGTATACTTGCTTCTCTGACTTTTTAAAATATATTTTAATTGATATCAGAGAGGAAAGAAGAGGCAGAGATAGAAACATTAATGATTAGAGGGAAAACATCAATGATGAGAGAGAATCATTTGATCGGCTGTCTTCTGCATGCCCCCTACTGGGATCCAGCCTGAACCCTAAGCATGTGTCCTCAACTGGAATCAAACTGTAACCTCCTGGTTCATAGGTTGACGTTCAACCACTGAGCCACACTGGCTGGGCTGCTTCTTTGACTTTAAACTCCTCACTAATGAGAGAGAACAAGGTATAACTTTAAATCAAGTTCTGAGTTTTGATTATTTTATGGGACTGCTGGTTATCTCCCCAACCTTTTTTCTAAAGATTTTAGCTAGGTACAAGACTGCTTAGAATATGCCCACATTCCCCAGTCTCCCTTGCAGGTAAACACAGTAATGTGATTGATTAAGTTCTTGCCAATGGGCTGTGAACACAAGTGATGTTAACAACTTCTGGATTGTGCTCTTGAAGGAAATGGGTAGGCCTTCTCCTTCTCAATGACAGGAATGTGATGTGGCGCTGGGCCCTTCTGGACCAAATAAACTAGGACAACAGTCTAGGGATGGTGGAGCAAGAAGACAGAAGGAGACTAACTCCTGCTCACTTTGTGGAACAAAGTTGCTTTTTCCATGTAATAGGCAAAACTCTCAGTGCCACATTACAATGCACATTTATTTCTCACTCGTGGGTTGGGGAGTTGTCTGGGCAGTTCTGTTTGATATGAAACCCTGAATTTGCAGCAGGCTCTCTACAAATGTTTTAACATGATGGTCCCCACTGTATGGGATGTGCAACAGGAGTGAATGGCCCCTTTCTGACCACATCCAGCTTCAAAAATGAGTGGCTCTTAACACCCAAACTGCTCTGCTTCAAGATGTGGGTCAAATTCAGCTCTGCCCTACATGTGTCATTCTCATCACCAGGTAGGGAGGAGATTAGAAGCTCTCAGGACAGTGGTGGTTTCTTCCCATAGCAACAATTGGATCCAGTTTGCCCATACTAGTGGAAACAGCATCTTGAGGCCCCCTCAGAGACACCAGCACCATAAGATGGTGCTCCCTCCTCATAGGTCTGAGTTTCAGCTCCACAAGGCTGTCCTCTAAATGTCTAAATTATAATAATCCCTACCTCTTCCCTTAATACCCCAAGCTCTAGGCATAGTAGCTGCCTCCTGCAGTTGCTATCTTCGCAATACATTGAGCTCTCTTCTTGCTTTTTCAGTTATTTAATGATCAATTCTTTATATTAAACGCTTTGTTAAAATAATCGAGGTGGTTTATTTCCTGACAGCACCCTAATTCACTGTAGTAAATCCTATGCCTGTGAGACTCCCCTTAAGAATTTTCTGTTTGACATATTTCATGACAGCCCACTCCCAGTATCTTCATTCCCCTGCACTCATTTTTTTTAATCAAAGAATTTACTGTGAACTGTCATTGTTTGTTTTCTCATCCATCCCCATCTCAGCCCAATAGCTCCCTGAGGTCAGAGCACATCTGTTTCCTTAGCACCTGGCATATAGGAAACTGAACGACACACGTTTGAATGAATGACCAAATGAATGAGCGAGGAAAAATAAAACAGGAACAGAAGCAGTTAATAGTATGAGATTTGGAAGGTTCACAAAACGCCAAAATGAAAGAGAAAGTTAGATGGGGCTGTGAGAAACAGGAGGGCTGTGGCTGCCAGCTGCGAGCCCAGCTCTGAGCACATATTAAGTTCTCAATAAATAACGCGCATCGACCACAGGATGAAAGTACAGCTGAGACTCTGCAAAGAATACTCATACTCGGTGACAGGGAGGATAAGAAGGCTGGAGAACTCCCGGGGACATCAAAGTAGTATTGGCCCTTTGGGCTCTAGAGGGATGACCCAGCCCTAAGGGACGCCTCTCACTTCGCCGACGGGTAGTGCCCAGCCCTTTCCGGAGTTTCATTCTGGTTCCTCCGCCCCCTCTTTCACCGCTCCGCGCCCCAGAGGAAACAGGTAAGACACGGAGCACTGGGGGTGCTAGTGAAGGGGCTTTTTTGGGCATGCGTTCTCCACCCGCCGCCCCCGCGCACGCGCAATAACCTGCTGTGAGGAGCACTGCCCCTTGGCCGATAAGGGCGAGCGGTCGCTCAGAAGCCCGCTCCGACTCCTCTTAACTGACCACCTTTCCCGTGGCCCCCGCCCTCCCGTGATTGGGGGGGAAGGCTCGCGAGATCGCCCTCGGCAGTCTCCGACGGCGCCATCTTTGTGCCTGGCGAGCGACGGCGCCCACTGGGAGATCCGAAGCCGGCAGTTCGCACGACAAGCTCTTGCTGAGAGCGGATCCCGGAAATACGAGGCGGGCCTCGGTGGGAGGGACGCACTGAGGGAGGAGGGAGGAAAGGGGGCGGTGGCGGCGGCC
>NW_006297510.1:512725-524113 GCF_000327345.1 Myotis davidii
GGCCCCCGAACGGAGGGGATGATGTCCTTCCACGCTGGACCCTGGACTTTGAAGCCCCAGCGGAGCGTTTGGGGATGAGATGAGAACAAACGCACCAAGGTTGGAGTTGTTGAGATCGCGGGGAAGGTTAGTAGTAATTGTTCTGAAAGAGGTTTGCAAATGATTGTGGGCAGGTGTAGAGTAAGGGAAAACATGGTCTACGTTCATTTAAAGATCACATGAGGAGTCCTCTGAGGGCCAACAGATTAGAGTTATTATCACTGGAGTTCTATAGTTTAGTGCTCATTAAAGTTCATAAAAGCAGGATTTTGAGGGGTGGCATGGGGAACAAGTTGGGTTATAAAGTAAGCTGCATATAAAGGTTCATACTGTTGATGAAAAGCATTTGTCCTTACTGAAATGTAAGGACAATTTCAATTTTTTGAAAATTGCTCAAGAAAACTTGTCACCTTTGGTCCAGACAGGGCTTGTCAATTCCATGTGTTCTTCCGTGACGTTTGTCAAACAGACAATACTTTTGGCATGTGATGTATTTATTTCTGGTTTGTAAAAACAAGACTGAATAGGGAAAAACGATTTGACAATTTGTAAAGCTCCTTTTGCACACTTTTTATTTTGAAAGTATAAGGGGATTTACTTTTTTTCTTTGCAAATGCTTTACAAGACATTGTAAGAAGAAAGAATCATTTAGATCAAAAAAGGGCTTTTGAGATGGGAGTTTACTTTTTCACAGTATTAAATTTTAAAGGGTATCACTCATGGTATATTTTGTGATGATGTTTTTTATGAACACTGGAAGATTGCAAGCATAAACACATACATAGTTTTAAATCAGTGTATGATATGAAGTTTTTCACCTTGAGCTTTCCCCCTCACCCATTTGCCTATGGCTTAATCAAGGAAAAAACTCAGTGAAGGTAAATATTAAATATGTAATCTTCATCTTTACGTTAGAATTTAGGATTGTAATAATCTATATTCTGTCACTCTGAATTTTCTTTCACATATTTGATAGTCTTCTCAGTTAGATACCACACTCTGTACAGTTTGTGTTGGAACAAAGGGAATTAACATTGATTGTATTCAGGCACTGGGCTTGGTGAATTATGTACTTTTATATTTAATCCTCATAGCTACCCTGTGCCAAAGATAACGTTATTCCTATTGTACAGTATTCAGTATCTTTCCTGAGGAGGTGATATAGCTGGTAAATTGGAGGGCTAGAACTTATGTGTGTCTGATTCTAGAATGTGTTTTTTCTATTATGCTCTGCATAAGTGTATGTGCTGACTGATACAGATTTTATGAAAGTGGAAATTTTTGTCACAAAGAGACCTTTCAATTCTGTTGCTAATCTTGAAAGCTTTCAGTGTTCTTGGCTGAAGATAATCTTAAGTTTTTTCCCCCAGATGTCTTCATTTTCTAGCCAGAGGTAACATTTTAGCAGGTCCACTGATTAGTAAGATTTCCTAGTAGCCGAAGTGACCTATCTGAAAGATAGTGTTCACTATCTTTGTCTCCAGTTTCAGCATGCCCAATGTACTTTAAATGTTCTGTTTATTCTGATCCTGAATAGTTTTTCAAATAATATTATTAAAATAAAATACCAACTATTTATAGGGGTTTGAATTTGCTTTATCATAGCTTGGAGGTATACTAGTACATACACCAACCTGCAAGTGGAGTACTTGATAACAGATACTGTTTTTCTTCTCTTTCATTTAGTGCAGAAGTTTTGGACCTAGTTTGGGGTTTACAGAAAACACAGTAGCTATTCTGGGATCCAGCATAATCTTCTGTGGGGCTAGGGAGTAACAGACCTTCGAGATTCCAAGCAGTATCTTAGATGAAGTGAAACAGCAGGAACATCTTGCTTAGTGCCACGGCCATTGGTTACTTTTATCCCCCATTGGTCTCTGCTCTTGCATCTTTGATGTTCTGCTGAGCTTGCCATCCCAGTCATTATCTCTGTTTAAGAGAGTTCAACTGGAAGAGTAGCTGCTAAAAAATTTTTTAAAGCGATGCTAGCTGGCACTCATCCTTTGCAGGTCCTTTGATTAGATTTACTTGTCGAATTAATTATCCCTGGCTGCAATTTCAGGAGAAGTTATGGAAGTTGGGATTTGCTGCTCCATCTTTTAAGAAGTAAATTGGACGTCTTTAGTTAAATAGCCCTGTCTCAGAAACATGGGTATTAGAGGCAGAGGGAAAAGAAGTCCTGTGTTCCTCAGGATGTGTCTGCATGTTTGTGATATATGAAGTTTGGAGCTTTGCTTGAAATAAAACCTTGGGATCCTGATGGGCAATATTTGGTCTGAATGAGCAAGATTTTCATTAGAGGCAGACTCCCAAGAAAGAGTTAAGTACACCTCCTTATTTGTGAAGGTAATTACTCATTGTATTGGGCTATTGGAGTGAAAAAATCGACAAATGATAATGTGAGTACTCTTCAAGTAAATAAAGCCTTTCTGAAATGATTCATATTGCCTCTATATAAATAAAAGACACCAGGAAATTGTCTCCGATGTTTTTAGAAGCTTATTTTCATACCTTCTGCATAATAAACCTCATGGCCACAAATATTCATTTGTCCAAGAGTGAAATGGAGCTGATGAAATATTTGGAACTGTCAAAATGAATTAATCCTAAATACTTAAGAATATTTATTATAGTTTAATTCATTGGTAGGTCTATTAATTTGTTCAATCCTGCAACATCCCACTTCCTTCCTGCTTCAAATTTCTCTTCTTACTTTCCTTCCTCTCTTTTGGACTATTACTGCTGGTGCATGGAGCCTTCCTATAGTTCTCAGCTGACACAATGAAGTCTTTGGCAGAGTGGATATTGACAAGGAGGGCAACAAAACTTAAAGTCCTCTTCCTTTCGATTCACTCTGCTCGAGGAGTTCGAGACCTGGACAAGATCCCATAACCCACTTTGTTATTTTTTTAACTTATTGATGAGAGACAGGAGAGAGAAACATTGACTTGCCGCCCCACCTATTTCTGCTTTCATCGGTTGACTCTTATATATGCCCCGACTGGGGATCGAACCCACAACCTTGGTGTATTTGAACAACCCTCTAACCAACTGACCTCCCTGGCATGTTTCCATTTTTTCTTGAAAGGAGAAAGAGTGGCCAGAGTGAGGGAGGAAGGGCCTTGATACTGCCACGGTTTCTCTTTTTCTTTTCCTTCCCTCTCCTAAGTGTTAAAGAGGCAAGTTTTTAAAAGCCCATCGGCTCCAGGAGCAGGCACTGTTCTCTTGTCCTCTTTTTCAGCCCACCCCAAACCCCACACTTTTGACTTGTTCCTTTTAGCTGCTATCCCACCCTTCATCCGTCTCTCCCAAGTAGGTCTTGCCTTCCTTATCCCAGGATCTCCTCCCAATGCAGCACTTTTTGTCCTTACCCTGAGGTCTAATGCCCTGCCAGTCAACCTCCTTCATGCCTTTCCTTGTGCTCTGCTTTGATCATGGAAGCCTGGGCCTTTGGTCCTAAGGGAGTCCAGACTCCCAGTTGGGGGAGGGAAGAATTCTACTTCCAGGACTGAGTGGGGCAGGGGTAGTTGCTTTTATTCAAAGTTAAATGCTAAATGGGTTTTCCTATAGGTTTGGTAATTTATTATACTTCTGTAACCTTATGGGTGTTTAAGTTTTTGTGGGTTGGCTTGGAAACCTGGCACATAGACCTTTGTTTCCTGGGAAAGAAAGTTCTGAGGTTCAAATAGATTATTTAAAAAGCCAGCTTGTGCTCCAGAAGTTGGGGTTGCATGCTTTTTGTTAATTACTCGGTGGGATGGTAGGGAGCACACCTTTAGTTCACCTAAATTAGATGTCCTCTGTGGATCAGATGGTTCTTCTGGGAGATAAACTGATAGCTTTTTTAGATTGTCAGTGAAGAATTTCTGAACTCTTCTAAGAATTCAGGCACATTTTTTGAGTTCAGACCATCCCAAGTTAATGTGTGTCATTAAAGCAGATGATAGTGTTGTGGAAAGAACATTTTTTCTTTGTCATAAAGGAATATCTTGTTCCCACTGTATCTTGCTCCTGTTTTGAAACTTTTCAAGGGTACTGGAATTCTTAGTTATTTTACCCTAGATTACTGAGCACTAAACATGGACAGTGTGTTTTACCTGAAGATTTTAAAGTAAACTTTTATTTGTTTGTTGTTGAAGTTAGATGCAGTTACCACTGTTTGTAGTGTTCAATTAAGTGAAGGATTTCAAGGTGATAAAAGCAAAGCAAAATATATTTTAAATTTATTCTCCATAAATGTGCTCAGTTTTAGCATGGTTGCAGGACATATTACTAATAAAAGGCAAGATGAGGTTTTTCATTGGCTGGGAGGAGGTGTCTCCAAACCACTCTTGTTTTTATTTTTTTTAATATTTTATTGTTTTTTTTACAGAGAGGAAGGGAGAGGGATAGAGAGTTAGAAACATCAATGAGAGAGAAACATCAATCAGCTGCCTCCTGCACAACCCCCACTGGGGATGTGCCCGCAACCAAGGCACATGCCCTTAATCAGAATCGAACCTGGGACCCTTTAGTCCGCAGGCCAACGCTCTATCCACTGAGCCAAACCGGTTGGGGCCACTCTTGTTTTTAAAATGAATTTGAGTCAGCTTCCTTTATTTTGAGAGTTTACCAAATTATTTAATTACACATACAGTGCAATGGTTAAAAAGCATGATCTCCAAGGGTAAAATGCTCAAATATCCAAATCTTACGTTTATCTTTTAAAATATGTTTTACTTATCTCAAAGAAGAAGGGAGAGGGAGAGATAGAAACATCAGTGATGAGAGAGAATCAACTGCCTCCTGCACACCCCCCACTGGAGATTGAGCCCACAGCCCAGGCATGTGCCCTGAACTCCTGGTTCATAGGTTGATGCTCAACCACCAAGCCACACTGGCTGGGGCAAACCTTCCTTTTGACACTAACTAGCTCGGTGATCTTGTGCAAGTTGCTCAATCTCCGACCTGTTTCCTCACTTTTGAAATTGTGATAGTGTAATACCTACTTCATAGGATTTTTGTGAGGATTAAAGGAGCCAGAGGATGTATAATATTTAGAACATGCCAAGCAAAGGTAAATATGCTCAGAGTTAGTTCTTTTTGTTATTATTCCTTTGTCATCGTCATTATTGATGCTACTATTTTTACTTTGGCTACCTTCGGAGATGACACCTCTTCTGGTTGTGTGTGAAAGACATTTGTTTATTTGGTAGTAATTTCTAGATATAAAGCTTATTGGGGGTCCAGGCAGAGAAGTATATTAACTATTGGATACATCCAAAATTGGCCATAGTGAAGGACATCCATAAAATATTCAGCCAATTTTTTTCCAGTAACACCATTCCTATTATGTTAGGTATAAGGAACTATGCCACTTTGATTAACTGCAGTGTCTCTATTAAAATTTGTATATATTATGTTGGTATTTGGGAACTGTGTAGAGGGATCTTCAATTTCTAAATGGTCCAATTATAAGAATTTCTTTTTGGAAATCAATTCCGTTTTCCCATAGAAATAATGTCACATGTGGCCTTCAGATTCCCAGGCCAACCCAACGTGTCTGAATTTGAAAACTGGTAATACCATAAAAACTAGCTTCTGTGTATAATAGTGTCTCAATAAGAAGAGCACTGAGTGCATCAAGTACTAAAAGATTATGAACACAATGTGGTGGAGTCACATTCCTTCACAATCCTAGCAAGGACTCCCAAGCTTTGAGCAGAGGAATTTCTTCCCTGGTGGAGGCTGAGGACAGGGTGAGAGTGTGACCTGGTTACTAGAAGGCAGGAGCGTTTTCTTGGTCTGGCTCCTCAGAAAGCTATATAGTATAGTGGTTGCTTTCAAATTTCTGTTCTATCACAGAACTTCTCATCTGTAAAATTTAGTTTTAAGTAATGCCTACCTTACAGGGTTCTTGGGAGGGTTAAATGCACTTTTAAAAGCACCTGGCACATAGGTGAGTGCATAGGAAATGTTATATATTTACTAAATTTTACTGTTCTAATAGAAATAAGCTTCTTTGGAATAATTTTAGATTGGCAGAAAAGTCGCAAAAATACTACAGAGTTTCCATATATCCTTCACCCAGATATACATAGCTGTGGTACATTTGTCACTAACATTGGTACTTTACTATTAGCTAAACTGCAATTTTATTCAATTTCACCAGTTTTTCTACTAATACCCCTTTTCTGTTCTAGGATCTGATCCAGGATACCATGTTATATTTAGTTTTTAAGTTACTGGGTTTTTTTTTTTTTAAGGAGAACAAAATTTTAAGTGTTTTTTATTGATTTCAAAGAGAGGAAGGGAGAGGAAGAGAGAGAATCATTGATTGGCTACCCCCTACAAGCCCCCTACTGGGCATCGAGCCTGCAACCCTGGTGTGTGCCCTGACCAGGAATCGAACCGTGACCTGGTTCATAGGTCAACACTCAACCACTGGGTCACACCGGCCGGGCTTTAAGTTACTTCTTTTATATATATATAAATATATTATTGACTTCAGAGAGGAAGGGAGAGAGAGATAGAAATATCAATGATGAGAGAGAATCATTGCGTGGCTCCTCCTGCAAGCCCCCTACTGGGGATGGAGCCAGCGACCTGGGCATGTGCCCTTGACCGGAATTGAACCCAAAACCCTTCAGTCTGCAGGCCGATGTTCTAGCCACTGAGCAAAACTGGCTAGGGCTTAAGTTACTTTTAATTGTCATTGAGACCTCCAGTTCTTTAGTAAATAAATTTCTGTGGCCATAAACACATTTTCTGATTTAAATTTTCTGCAGGTCCTTGAAAGACCAGGTGTTTCCCCTGGGAATGACAAGTCCAGGGATTCATCTTGGCACTGAACTTTATAGTTTGAAATAAAAGGAGAGAGTCCAATGATAGAGGAAAGACTGGTATGGGGATGGAGTGGAAACAAAAGCATTTTTATAATTTAAAAATGTTTTTACAGAACTAAATTGGGTTGTTTTACATACTGTTCACTTATGATGGATTTAGCTACAAAATGATGTCATTCTTTTAAAAATGTTAAAATTAGTAGAATGCATACTTCATACTATATTGGAGATGGAAGCTAATTGGAATGAATTGGATAAATTGTTTTTTAGTACTTAAAATTATGGTTGATTTAATAAGAAATTAATATTGTTAGTATATACAATAAGTTATTGTCCCTAATTAGTGTATTTGTTTGTTTATATGTACTGGTTGGTTTGTGGTCATGATTGATTTTTTTAAAGTATTTTTCAAGGATACTATATACTATATGTGCCATTGTCATTCTAAATTATCACAAATGCCTAAATTTTATGTCGAAGTTGTCATTTAGTGTAAACAGAAATTTATCAGTTAGGTTGCACATCATGAACTTTACTTTAAAAAAAAAACAACCTTATCTTTTCTGCCCCAGAAATAGCTTTTGGCAATTAGTCATGGATGGCAAAGATATTAATTTTGAGTTGGTAATATTTGGATGAAAATGTTTTCATTGAATAGGAGCACTGCCAGTAAACTAACTCTCTTGGTGGGTGGAAATCCCCTAGAACTTCCAGAAAATTAGTAGCGGGGTGAAGTTAAATAATTTCAGTTGTGCCCACTTATCAAGAGCTGCTTATGACCTTGGACAAATCACCAAACTGCAAAGGACCTTGGTTTCTTCATTAGTAAAATTAGGAGATTTGACTAGATATGTTATTCTATAAGTTCAGTTCTGAGATTTGAAAGACCCTCATATTTAATAAAAATCTATAAGACCAAGTTGCTTGTCTTAGACCTTTATAAATCAACACTGGTCACTAAAGGTAAATATGAATCAATTTATTTGGAGCGGGTAATCTCTTACAAACTAATGTTTGAGAGTCACTAGTTGGTTTGATACTTGTGAATATTTTTTGGTAATTAGCATGTTGTATAAAACTGCTTTTTAAGTTTTTGTTAGTTGATTTTTATGATTTGACCTGAGCAGTGTAAAATTCAAACCTTTTGCTCTCATATCCCCTAACCAATTTTTAAAAATAGGTACGCCTTCATACTTAAAAGAATTTATTGAAGCCTAATATGTATGCAGAGGATGCAGATCAATAGTGGACAGTTTGGTGAGTTTTCACCAACTGAGCACACTGTGTACCAGCACCCACATCAAGAAAGTGAACATTACCAGCCACTTAGAAGATCCTTTGTTTGCTCTTCTGGTCACTTACTACCCTGACTTTTAACATCACAGATTTGTTTTGCCTACTTTTGTACTTTATACAAATGCAATCCTACTGTACTCCCTTCTGCAGCATTATGAATATGAGATTTATCTATATTGTGTGTAGTTGTAGATCAGGGATTGGGAACATCCGGCCTGCAGGCCTTATAAGGCCTGCGAAATCATTTGGTCTGGTCCTACCAAGGACTCGAAATTCAATAAATCTAGGAGCTTTTTAAAAAGGTTTTATTGAAAGTTTTACATATGTCAAGGAGCTTCTTTCATAGCAACATAAATTTATATTAAGTGAATCATAAATATCCAAATGGCCCTTGGCAGAAAATAGTTTCCCTACCCCTGTTGTAGACTATTCCTTCTCATTACTATATATTCTGTTGTGAATATATCACTATATATCATTCTGTTGTTGATGGATATGTAGGTAGGTCTCAGTTTTTGGAGAATGTCTTTGTGACCTTGGGTAGGCAAAGATTTCTTAAACAGGACTTTTTAATTTTAATGTGTTCTAGAGTTTTAAGTAGAGAAAGAATGGGAGAACTGGTTTATTTAATAGGAGCATCTGCAGTTTTTTAAATGTTAATATGTAGTAAAATCTTTTACTCTGTAAATCTCAGGGAAAGGGTCAATATTTATAACCAAATCTTCTCGGTAACAAGGTTTGTGATTTCAGAACTATTTTGGGTAGAATTCCTTCAAAAGTGTCAGGTAGTTCCTTGCCTATTTTGACTAGTACTTATAATAGTGACTAGAAGTGATAATGGAGGGTACCATTGTCTGTTCCCTTAATTAAAGGGAAAACTGACCATTTGTCCACTAAATATGATATTTGCTTTAAATTTTTCCTAGTTACTCTATTAGCTTACGGAAATTTCAATCTGTTAATGACTTGGTAAGAGCTTATATCATGAATAATATTGGATTTTATCAATTGCTTTTCCTACTCTTGCTCCTTGAATTAAAGTATATTGATTGATATCCTAATGTTAAATCCTAATGTTTGCATTCCAGGAAAAAATCCAGTTTGGTTATTACCACATTTTTTCTTTTTATTTGCTTAGAAATTTTGGATCTTTGTTCTTGAGTGAGATTGGCCTTTATTTTGTTTTGGTTTTTTTGCACTGTCCTAGTCAGGTTTAGGTGACCTTGTCAAATGAGTTAGGAATATACCTGTTATTTCTTGTTATTTTTTAGATAACACATATAATAGAGATCATACGACATTTGTCTTTCTGTCTTTTTTTAACTTAGCATAATGCTCTCTAGGTGCATCCATGTAGTCACAAGTGGCAAGATTTCATTATTTTTTATGGCTGAATATTCCCTTGTATATGTATACTACATTTTCTTTATCCATTCATCCATTGATGGATTCTTAGGTTGTTTCCATAATTTGCCTATTGTAAATAATGCTGCAATGAACATGGGTGTGTATATATCTTTATGAATTAGTGGTTTCATTTTCTTTGGCTAAATACCCAGAAGTGGAATTGCTGCATCATATAGTAGTTCTATTTTTAATTTTTGAAGAACTTCCATACTGTTTTCCATAGTGGCTGCAATAATTTATATTCCCACCAACAGTACACAAGGCTCCCGTTTCTTCATATCCTCGCCAACACTTGTAATGCTGGCCTTGTAAAATGAGTTTAGAAGTCTTCTCTCTTCTATTTTTGTAGAGTCTGAGAAGGATTGGTATTGGTCATTCTTTCTCCTTACTAGTAGTCAGTCTGTTCAGATTTTTTATTTCTTCAATATTCATACTTGGTGGGTTGTATGTTTCTAGGAATTGACATATAATTGTTCATGTAGTGTCATGATTCATTGTAGTCTCATGATTCTTTATATTTTTGTGATATCTTTATAATGCCTCCTGTTTTTAGTTTGTTAATCCTCACCCAAGGACATTTTTCCTTTGATTTTTAGAGAGAATAGAAGGGGGGTAGGAGAGAGAGAGAAACATCAATGTGTGAGAAGAAGGCAATTGATTGGCTGTCTCGCTCATGAGCCTGGGATCGAGCCTGCAACCAAAGTATGTGACCCTGACCAGAATCGAACCCAGGACCCTTCAGTCCACGGGCTGATGCTCTATCCACCAAGCCAAACCAGCTAGGGTTTCTGTTTTATTTATTGGAGTCCTCTTTTTTTTTCTTGTTGAGTCTAAAGGTTTGTCTATTATGTTTATCCTTTCAAAGAAACAGCTCTTAGTATCATTGCCCTTTTCTGTTGTCTTTTTCATCTCTATTTTATTTATTTCCTTTCTGGTTTTTGTTATTTCCTTCCTTCTACTCATTTTGGGCTTTGTTCTTTTTTCTAGTTCCTTGAGGTTTAATGTTTTGTTGTTTGAAACGGTTCTTGTTTCTTGAGGTAGGCATTTATTGTTATGAACTTTCCTCTTAGCTTTTGCTGAATATATAAATTTTGGTATGGTGTATTTTCACTTGTCTTAAGGGTTTTTTTAATTGTCTTTTGATTTCTTCATTGACTCATGAGTTGTTCAGTAGCATGTTATTTAATCTCCACATATCTGTGCATTTTCCAGTTTGCTTTTTGTAATTGATGTCTAGTTTTATATAATTGTGGTCAGAAAAGACGCTTGATGTTTTTGGTTTTTTAACAACTGTTTGATAAATTACATGTTTATAAAAATTTGGCCATTATATATTTTGGATATTAACCATGTATCAGAGCTGTTGTTTGCAATCTTCTCCCATTTGATTGGTTGCCTTTTGTTTTGGTTTCTTTTTTGCTGTGCAGAAGCTTTTTAGTTTGATATACTCCCATTCACTTATTTTTGCCTTTACTTCCCTTGCCTTTGTGGTCAAATTCATGAGATCCTTTCTAAGAACAGGGTCCATAAGTTTAGTTTAGTACCTATGTTTTCTTCTGTGTAATTTGTTGTTTCAGATCTTATATTTAGGTCTTCAATCCATTTTGAGTTAATTTTTGTATATGAAGACAAACAGTATATTTTATTCTTTTGCATTTGACCTTCCAATTTTTCCAGCACCATTTATTAAAGAGGCTCCTTTATAAATGGAACTCCCATTTGACCCTGTGATCCCACTTCTAGGAATATATCCCAAGAAACCAGAAACACCAATCAGAAAGGATATATGCACCCATATGTTCATAACAGCATAATTCACAAT
>NW_006297510.1:524205-526980 GCF_000327345.1 Myotis davidii
TCAGAAATAAAATAAGGATAATAGAGGCCATTATAAACTTTTGAACAATAATAGATACAGAGGCAGAGCTGCCTCAAACAGATTGTCAAACTGCAGCAGGAAGGCCGGGGAGGGTTGGGCGGCAGGAGGTAGGGGAGAAAGAGTTTAACCAAAGGACTTGTATGCATGCATATAAGCATAACCAATGGACATAAGACACTGGGGGCTAGGGGAGGCCAGGGGATTGTCAAGGGTGGGGGAAAAAAGGACACATATGTAATACCCTTTGTAATACTTTAAGCAATAAAGAAAATAATAATAATTTTTTAAAAAGAATAAATCAATAAGAAGAAAAATGAAGATGATAAAAAAATTATTTGCTCATATAAATGTGGGTTTATTCCTGGGATTTTAATTTGTTCATTCATCAGCTGATGGGCATTTGGGGTTGTTTTCACTTTTTGACTATTACAAATAATGCTGCCATGAACATTCATATACAAATTTTTGTGCAGACATATGTTTTTATTACTCATGGACCTTTTTAATTCTTGATGCTGGCCACTACTCATGGACCTTTTTCATTCTTGATGCTGGCCACATGTATCTTTTTCCTCTCCTTTAAAAGATAATCTTACTAGAGGTTTAGCAATTACAGAAATTTTTCTAAAGAACCAATTGTATGGGTGTTCTTCTGTTTTTTTAAATATCTGCTTTTAAGTTATTTCCTTTTATTTATTTATAACTTCTTAACAGGCTAGTTAGGTACTAATACACACCTTTCAGTTTGAAGCATTGCTTTACCAGCATCCCTTAACTTAAAAATACTTTTTAATGTTTTTATTACTTTTGAGAGAGAGAGAAAGACATCAATTGCTGCCTCTTGCACGTTCCCCCCCAACTCCCCACCCACACTGGGGATCAAACCAGTGACCTCTCAATGCATGGGACTGCATGGGACAATGCTCAACCAACCAAGCCACAGAAGCTGGGCAGCATCCCATAATTTTTGATATGTAATATTTTCATTATTAATTTTACATTTTCTTATTTTCATTGTAATTTTTTCTTTGATCAATGAGTTATTTAAAAATGTATTTTTTTATTTCCAGTAATATGAGAATTTTCTAACTCTGCATATTTGGTAATGGTTTCTGGTTTTATCACAACTTTCTTAGAGAACTTTCTTTGCGTGATTTCAAGAAGTTTTAAAACTTCTTGAGGTTTACTTTTATGGCTTAGCATGTGGTCAGTTTTTTTGTAAATATGTTAAGTGCTTGAAAAGCATATATTCTGCAGCTCTTGGATGTAGTGTTATATATTGTTAATTGTGTGTATTTGTGTCCTGATTATTTTGTCTGCTTATTCTTTCAACTACTGAGAGATACCTTAAAATCAGCCACAATGATACTGATGTTTGTCTATTTCTCCTAGTAGTTCTGTCAACTTTTGCTGTATATATAATTTGAGGCCATGCTATCAAGTGCATGCAAACTTAGTTAATTATAGTGTTCTGGTGACGTAAACATTTTATTATTCTTAATGTGACTCCTTTAGCTCTAGTGATGCTTTTCTGTTTTGTCTGAAAATAATTTACCTATACTATCTTTATTTTAGCTAATGTTTACATGATGTATTTTTCTATCCTTTTACTTTTAACTTTTAACCTTTCTGTATTATGTTTTACATGAGCCTCTAGAAAGCAGCATATATTTGTAGATATTTAAAAATCTAGTCTGATAATCTTTTTCTTTTTTGGAATATTTAATTCATTTATATTTAATGTAACTACTAATATATACAGCATCACGTTGTTGCCCCTTCCATTCTGTATTTCTTTTTCTCTTCCTTTCATCTGAATGATTATTCTATGTCAATTTTTCCTTTATTGGTTTAGATAGCACATATACATTTTAATTCTTTTTATGATTACCTTCACTTACCAGAGTCTAGTGTTGATACTTTTACCTTTCTCCTGGTTGAAGCAAGAACATTAAAAATACCTTAATTCCATTTACTTACTTCTTGACATACTTGCTATTGTGCTGTAATTTAATTTTCTATATGTATGTATATGTGTATGTATAGATGTGTGTGTATATGTTCAAAAGCTGTACAGATTTAATGTATATAACTTAATAATAGACATTTTAATTCCCTTAAGACATTATCATTTTACACAGTCAGTGTCCCATTAGATTTTTACATGTTTACTTCTGCATCTGTAACTTTTCATTTTGGGTCAATTTTCTGTTGCTTTATGATTATGAAATATTCATTCTTGATAGAAATTTTTTCTGCAGTACAAGGTTGACAGTTGTTTTTCTTTCTGCTCCTTAGAGATACCATTACAGTCTTTCAGCTTCCATTTTTTTCTTTTTTTTATTGCTTAAAGTATTACAAAGGGTATTACATATGTGTCCTTTTTCCCCCCCGCCCTTGACAATCCCCTGGCCTCCCCTACCCCCCCAGTGTCTTATGTCCATTTGTTATGCTTACTTATATGCATACATATAAGACCTTCAGTTGATTGCTTACCCCACCACCCTTCTGCCGCCTACCCTCTCCAACCTCCAGCTGCAGTTTGACAGTCTGTTTGAGGCAGCTCTGCCTCTGTATCTATTTTTGTTAATAAGTTTAAAATGGTCTTTATTATCCATGAATGAGTGAGATCATGTGGTATTTTTCCTTCATTGACTGGCTTATTTCACTTAGCATAATGCTCTCCGGTTCCATCCATGCCATTGCAAATGGTAAGAGTTCCTTCCTTTTTACAGCAGCATAGTATTACATCGT
>NW_006297510.1:527028-536974 GCF_000327345.1 Myotis davidii
GTAGATGAATGGATTAGAAAACTGTGGTACATCTACACGATGGAATACTATGCTGCTGTAAAAAAGAAGGAACTCTTACCATTTTCAATGGCGTGGATGGAACTGGAGAGCATTATGCTAAGTGAAATAAGCCAGTCAATGAAGGAAAAATACCACATGATCTCACTCATTCATGGATAATAGAGACCATTATAAACTTTCAGCTTCCATTTTTGTTGTTGAGAATTAAGCTATCCATCTGTTGCTTTGAAACTAATTTTTTCTACCCTCGGGGTTTTTAAGTTTTTCTTCGTCGATTTTCATTTAGGAATTCACTTAGATCCTTAAATTTGTTGTTTGACATCTTTCATTGTTTTTGGAAAATTTCAGCCATTCACATAATGTTTCTGTCTCTCTCTTCCTTCTGGGATTCCAATTAACTGAGTTGGATGTTAGACCTCCTCACTGTATCCTCATGTTTCTTACCCTCTCTTCATTCTGAGCTTTTCCCCCTGACCTATCTTCTGATTCACTGTCTCCACCGTGTCCATTGGCTGTTAACCTGTTCACTGAATTCTTATTTTCAGTTTTTGTATTTTACAGTTAAAAATTACTTTTTGCTCCTTTTAGAAGTCTGCTGTATCACTTTTTATAGTTTCCATTTAATTGCTGAGATCAAGTTTGGTTTTCACTTCCTTGAACATAGTAAACATAATTTAAAATCTATGCTTGATAATTCTAATATTTGGAGTGCCTGTGAGTCTCTTTTTGTTGTTTCTATAGCTTTTAATCTTGTCCTCTTGTCTCCTCATTTGCCTGATTATCTTTAATTGTGTGCTGAAAATTTTGATTAAAAAATCATCTGAGATCAAGAATGTCTTCCAGAAAGGAATTTTTTTTTTTGTGGCATCTCCTTGCGGGAATCCAAGATGAATTAGCCTGATCTCCACTTTTGAGATTTTTCAGCGCCAATCAGATGACTCAAGGCCAATTTGCATTCAGTGTATGTTCTGGTTCACCCCTATTTCTAAGGTGCAGCCCTTCAGGTTCCTAACCTGACGGTAAGGGAAGAGGGTTTTCCTTTTGTCCCTCTGCCTATCAGGCTGTCAGATACAGTTTAACCTCTAGTTTCTTCTGGAATGCTTGGCTCACCTCTTTGAATTCCAGTCCTTTAATGGCTATGGTGCAGTTTTGTAATCAAACCTATTAAAATTTAATAACTAGAACATCAAGGGGAGCTGTGGGGACCCCAATGGTTTGCCAGAGATGCAACTAAAGTTCCTCTTCCTAGCTTTCCTAAAGCCAAAACCTCAGAAAAGCTTTAGCCATGCACTCGGTTGTTGCCAGCTCTGCCTTAGGTACTAGAGGTGACTGACTGGGAAGTGGAGCAGGCTGATTCAGGCAGTCAGATGAATTTCCTGTTAGTATTTAGCAACAGAAACTTCATTTGCTGAAATTTCGGGTAGTAAAGATGTATAAATGGCTACATTCTTTTTTGTGACCTTATGTTCATGCTGTCTTCTTTAAACCTTTCACAGTTTGAATTTTACCTCTTTGGTCTTTTTTCTTTTTAGGACAGTGTCTTCAGCCCTTTCTTCAAGATTTTTTATCATGAATTATCACATGTCAAACTGGACAACTTACCATAGTTAAAGTTTCACCAGTTGACAAATTGGAGGTAAGGCGTGTATATTTGTGTCCGTGTATTCCTGTAATATATTAAAATTTTTTTTGAAAACTAATCAATGTTATTGTTATTACCTCACTCCCTTATCCCCATCCCTTTTATGCATTTAAGAGCAGGGAAAAGATGTTCAGGTGATTTCACATGTTTAGATTTAGGTCCTAAATCAGGACTCTAAGCAAGTTTTTTGTACAATTAACTTGTTACTAGAAAGCTCCGCAGCAAATGGAAGAGTAACTCAGGAGTTGATTTTGAATAAAGGATGCTAATCAATCCTAGCTAGGTCTCAGATCCCCAGTGGGTGGAGCTGGTGGAGCTTAAAAGACTTGTCCCATGGAGTAACTGGGTGTGCATGCAAATGCTGGTCTTCTAACTTCCTAGTTTTTATTGTAACTTTTCTTATTCTTAGATATGTGTTCAGTAACTGAGTTATATCAATGATAAATATGGTATTATGAACAAATCAGGGTATAATTTTTTTTAATGTAGCATAATTCTTTCTTTGAGCCAAGAAAGGCCATTTAACAATATCAGCTTTGATTTTTAGATAGCTTGTTTTGCCACCTTATAAAGATGTTACCACTCTTTTTAACAGCTGTTTCCTAGTATAAGAACATACGTGGGTGTGTGTTTTAACGTAAACACTGGACAAGATGTTATGAGGCCTGTTTTATAATCTTGGCTTTTAAGCAAATTTTTAAATCCCTCTAGCCTTCAGTTACCTTCTTGAGTAAAACAAAGTTGAGTTCGGAGAAAGCCTTGACACTGTTGACATTTGGGCCAGATAATTTACTGTTGGGAGCTTCTTGTGCAGTGTAGGATATTTAGCATTGTCCTTGGCCTCTGCCCACTAAATGCCAATAGTGCCCCTCCCCAGTAATGACAACCAAAAATGCCACCAGACATTGATAAATGTGCCTTGCAGGACAAATTCAACCCCAGTTCAGAACCACTGGATTAGATGATGTGTAGAGTTCCATCCAGCTTTATAATTTTACCAGAGTCCTGGTGCACAAATTTGTGCATGGGTGGGGTCCCTTGGGGTGGCCTGCAGAGGTTGGGCCCCAGCCTCACAGCCCCGCAGCCCCACAGTGCACCCCGCCTTGGCCTGGCACCGCCCCCTCACCTGCTCCACCATCCCACCTGTGGGGTGACCAATTGGGACCGAGCCCTCTTACCCCCCTCCTCCCCGGCTCTCTCAGCACCTAGGAGCTGGGCGGCAGCCCCGCCCCCTGCTGCCGCTGCTGGTCACCATCTATGGAGCACTTGGGCCCCCACTTGCACCCACCTTAGCCTGGTGCTGCCCTCTCACCTGCTCCACCAATCCGCCGTGGTCCTGCTCTCCTTGGGGCCCATCAGGGCCAGCAGTGCCTCCACTGCCACCTGCTGCCAATGCTGCATCACCGACGCCCGTCGTGTTCTGCACCGCCTCCTGGTGGTCAATGCGTGTCATAGCGAGCAGTCCAACTCCTGGTCTCCCAGTCTGAACGATTGCCTGAGGGGACAATTTGCATATTAGGTTCTTATTATATAGCATACTTTTTATTTTTTAATTTTATTTTTCTTTGCACCCCAGCTTAAATGTCATCTCTTCCATGAACCTTTCCTCAGTGCTTGTTTTCCTTGTCCTATCTTAATTGTTCCTTTTTCTGAAAATGTGTTATAGAACTAAACCCTACTCTATTATGAACAAGGGATTCAGGGGTATTGTCAGGCTAGACATTGTTAAATAAATGATTATCAGTGGCATTTTTAAAAAATATATTTTATTGATTTCAGAGAGGAAGGGAGAGTGGGAGAGAGAGATAGAAACACCCATAATGAGAGAGAATCACAGATCGGCTGCCTCCTGCATGTCCCCACCTGGGGATCGAGCCTGCAACCCGGGCATGCGCCCCTGACCGGAATCGAACCTGCGACCCTTCAGTCCACAGGCCAATGCTCTATCCGCTGAGCCAAACCAGCTAGAGCTCAGTGGCATTTTTGTAAATCTTTTATACCCTTACAGTAGGCCACAATTTGTGATCTTGAATCCCTAGGTTAGTGAGACTAATAACTCATTTTTAAAAATAATTTAGAAGGCAGGAACCTCAAATAGAATGTGCGGGAGCTGCACAAAACACAGAAAGGCTGCATTTGGAAAATGTCATATAAAATTTTATAACAGCCCAGCCAGTGTGGCTCAGTGGTTGAGGGTCAACCTGTGAATCAGGAGGTCATGGTTTGATTCCCGGTCAGGGCACATGCCCAGGTTACCAGCTCGATTCCCAGTAGGGAGGCGTGCAGGAGTCAGCCAATCAATGGTTATTTCTCATCATTGATGTTTCCAGCTCTCTCTCCTTCTCCCCCTTCCTCTCTGAAATCAATAAAATATATTAAAAAAAAAACATTTTATAACAGAATTGTTTCAGCTTTCATAGCCAGAAGTTTCTCAAATAATTCCATTTTGTTAATTTAAAACTGCTCTCCAGATAAAAGTAAAAAGAAAAGGTGCTAAATATTTTTCTTACAAAACCTAGAATACCTTACCATATTCTTAAGTCAATATTTTACAAAGCAACCCACAGCAAGAAATACATTATAATCATGATCTAGAACATATACATCCCTTAGACAATTTTTTTGAATCAGTATTTACCATCACTATGTGTGAAACACTGTAATGTTTTGTTATATTATTTTAAAAAAATACTTGTCATCACCTTATAAATTTATTATATAATTTATTAAGAGGTCACAACCCACCATTTGAAAACTACTATTCTAAGTAATCTCTTTATTTAAGTAATAAAATGTGGAGATGATCTGCTTCTGGCATATGTTTCCAACAGGCTGACTTGTCTTTTTTTAAAAATAATATCATTTAATAATTGACCCGACAACCAGAACAAATTAGTTTTTCAATTATTTAAAAGTCCTACAAAATATTTAATGTGGACAAGGCACTATAACTGAAAGAGCATGTTTGGTTTTTATTCTCAAGATTTATAGTGATAAAATCTTGATGAGAATTAAAAATTAATAAACAGTATTTTAAGTGATGAAAGTGATAACAACACACCATGACTTTTAATAGGCATTTAGGAAGGGTAGAAAGATTGAGGATTTGATGGTAGAAGGTTAACATGAATCTGGGGTGGATTTTGCATTGTCATGTGTTAGAAGATTGGGAAAAGCAATTACATATGCTAGAAGACAGCATTTATGTAGGTGCACAGTACTTCTTGCTCATGCTTGAAGTTCATTTATTGGGTAATGTTTAAGATAAAGTAACAGAAGTTAAGATTAAAAGTATACTAAAGTGCTGAAATTATACAGTATAAACAAAATATGTTATTTTAGCTCTATGGTGGTTATAAAATGAGGTGGAGTCAGGAGATTAATTAGAAACTTGTGCGCATCATGGCTCTACTATAAGCCAATATTTGCCCTAAAATGATAAAGTTAACATTGAATTACTAGGTTTCCCGGAATGAAGATAGTTTCTAAATGCTGGGGAGAGAGAAGGCTCACTTGTCAAAATAACCCAGTAAAGGTGCTACTATTCTATATGTAATTGTTCTTCATAGAACAAAAATGGATTATATAATAGTATTTTTAGAAAAGTTATATGCTATTTTAACTATGCAATAGAAAATGTTGTAGTTGTTTGATAGGCCCAGGCTCATCCTTTCTTCTCTAAAAAGAATTGAGGTGCTTAGGATGGCAAGTACAACCAGATGTGCTGCAAAAGCCTTAAGAAAATGAGCGGTGGACTATCTCTTTGTCTTTTTAACTGCTGCTGTAGAAGATATTTGTGACCTAAAGGAAAAGAAGATTCAGCTTGTGATGATAATTGGGGAAGAACCACCTGCCCTAAAAGTGTGGTCTAGCCTTCTGTCTCCTGTTACTTTAAGGCACCAGAGGTTTATGAGTTTTTGTCATTCTTCCATGTTGAGTTTGGAAGTTAGCAGGATAACTATCTCATTTTGTTAGACTTCCAGACTACTGAAAAGAAGGTGCTTTCAGAACTGGGGATGTGAATAAGACGCCTGTGCCAAGGCTCATGAACCACCTTAAGGTAATTAAAAAAAATTTTACATAAATTTTATTTTTCAGAGCAGTTTTAATTTTACAGAAAAATTGAGAAGATAATACAGGGAGTTCACATATACACTGCACCCCATTTTCTCTCATCAGTAGCTTACATTAGCATGGTACATTTGTTAAAATTGAACAGTATTGAAACATTGTTATTAATTAAAGTTCATATTTTAGTTAATTCAGATTTCCTTCGTTTTTACCTAATGTGTTTTCTGTTTCTTGTTTCCTGAGACTCTTCTTAGCTGTGACCATTTCTTAGGCTTCCCTTGTTTTGATGACCTTGTCAATTTTTTTGTGTGTTTTAATATGTGTATTTTAATTTTTTTCTATTAAATCTTTATTGTTGAAAGTATTACATATGTCACCATTTTCTCCCCATTGACCCCTTCTAGCCCATCCCTGCCCCCTGCCTTCACCACCCTATTGTCTGTGTCCATGGGTTATGCATATAATTGCATACAAGGTCTTTGGTTGATCTTTTCCCACCCAGCCACCCCTTCCCTCTGAGATTCGACAGTCTGTTCCATGCTTCTGGATCGATTTCATTCATCAGTTAATTTTGTTCATTCGATCTCACATATGAGTGAGATCATGTGATACTTATTTTTCTCTGACTGGCTTATTTTGCTTAGTATAGTACTCTCCAGGTCCCTCCATGCTGTCTCAAAGGGTAAGAGATCCTTCTTTTTAACTGCTGTATAGTATTCCATGGTGTAAATGTACCACACCTTTTTTATCCACACATCTGCTGATGGACATGTGGGCTGTTTTCAGATCTTAGCTATTGTAAATTGTGCTGCTGTGAACATAGGGGTGCATACGTTCTTTCTGATTGCTGATTTGGGTTTCTTAGTCATCCTGAAAGTGAGATCACTGGGTCAAATGGCAGTTCCATATTTAATTTTTTGAGGAAACTCCATACTGCTTTCCATAATGTCTGCACCTGTCTGCATTCCCACCAGCGGTGTACTAGAGTTCCCTATCCTCCACATCCTCACCAGGACTAACCTGAGTCAAACCAACTAGGGCTTGACAATGCTTTTGATGATTCTTTTTTAATGTGAATATTGTTTGGGTTCATGCATCTCTCTTTAGAATGTAAAAGAATATGAAATAGATGCAGCATTTATGTGACTGTTTGGATTCCACTGTAATGAAAATCATAGAGGTCGATTGTTTTATAAATTATTTGGAAGACTCATTTAGGGAAAATAATAACTTTCATGTCCATATCTTTTCCTTGTTATTTGGTAGCACCTTTATATATATACTAGAGGCCCAGCGCGATTGAAATTGCGTGAGGAGGCGCCCCGCCTCCCGCCATGCAAGGAGGTACCCCACGGGCTGCCGCAGGAGTCAAGCCAGACCTGCATCCCAGGCGGCTGGGAGCCTAACTCGTGGAGTGCTGGGCTGCCACGGGAGTCAGGCCTGACTGGCATCTCGGTGGCCAGGACCCGCGCCTGAATTCCGCCCCAGGCCACCCCAGCCCCCCTGCCTGAGTCCACTCTGGGCTGCCAGAGCCACCGCACCAGCTCGGGCAGGACCCCTGTGTCTGTCTCCATCTCCGCTCCAGGCCTCACCTGCGTGCACAACCTCCTCCTGTCTGGTTGTGACCCATTACGGCATCCCGGCCTAATTTGCCTATTACCTCTTTATATGTATGGCCCAGTGCACGAATTCATGCACATTGAAAGGGAATTAATTAGAAGAAATATTTTAATATCACTATTTGCCAAGTCTGGGTACGGGTATCTGGCTCCCTCCTCTCTCCTGTCAGAGTCTGTGATAATGCCCGTGGGAACACAGTGTCAAAGCCGGCGCCCCATGGGGCCACGGGACTCACCTGAGTTCCAGAGTCCCGCAGCCCCACAGGGCTGGTGCCCCAGGGGACACAGGGCTGGTGAGGGGGATGAGAGTGGTGGCCTGGCTCTAAGAAAACCGCCCTGGGCATCCCTGGGTTACCTCAGGTTCCCCGTGAAAATGGCCAGAGGTGTCAGGGCTGAGTGTGGAGCCAGCAGCAGCAGCGGTGGAAGAAGCTGTCCTGGCTGGCTCTTTGCCTATCACGGTGGCGGGACTGCGGCAAACAGCAGAACATGCCTTGATGGGAATGTCTCTATCAAATGAGCTGGGTAGGGGCTGTTTTAGAACGTGGCTGCCTGGCTACCAGGGTTCCACGTTCTGTTGGGCTCCATTGTCAGGTAGTGAGGTCACTGCTCTTGTCAGGAAATGAAATCACTGCTCTTGTGATGGGAGAAGCTCAGGGTAGGGGACCAGGCAGTGACCAGGGAGGTTTTCTGTCATGTTCATACCCCAGGTCAATGCTGGGGGGTGGACGTGGAGTGTGGGCAGCTCCTGCTACCCTAGGTTTATCCCGACATTGGAGCTCCCACTACCCAGGTTTATCCCGACACTCATTTCCCCTGGGTGGAGGTGGAGTGGGGTGGTGCCCTTTGCCCTAATGTTTAGCCTGAGGGGTAACACCCCCGAGTACCACCCCATGGCCGGCGCCCTGTGGGACTCCCCCAATGCACCTTCTGGTCAACTTCCCTCCAGCGACCTCATGCACACAGCGTCAAGCCCAGCCCCACCCACCTGTGTGCGCCCGCTGTACGCACAGCCATCTTGTGACAGCGTGATGGCGTGAGGACCACCTAGGCCAGTGGTCGGCAAACTCATTAGTCAACAGAGCCAAATATCAACAGTACGATTGAAATTTCTTTCGAGAGCCAAATTTTTTAAACTTAAACTATATAGGTAGGTACATTGTTATTAACTTAATTAGGGTACTCCTAAGCTGGCCTTTGCTAAAAACGTCCTCAATTTGATTGAGGTACATTCACTGAGGTCGACCCCTTCCAACTCTCCCGTCCACACTCGTCTTGTATACTTGTTTCAGATAGACGAGTGTGGATGGGAGAGTTGGAAGGGGTCGACCTCAGCGAACAACGTACCTCCCCTGTGCTGCATATCCTGCGGCCGCCTGTGCCGTGTCTCCATCGCCCGACCAACCGACACCCCCCACTTCTTCTAATGCCACTTCTTCAAAATAGACTCGCCCAGGCCGAAAACCGACTTGTGCGCATGGGCCACGAAGTTTCAATCGCACTGTACGTGTGCGCCTGCACGTGGTATTTTGTGGAAGAGCCACACTCAAGGGCTAAAGAGCTGTATGTGGCTCGCGAGCCACGGTTTGCCAACCACTGACCTAGGCTTTTATTAGTAAGATACTAGTGACCCAGCACGTGAAATCATGTGAGACCAGACCTGCAGGAAACCGTGCAAGACCCAGGGCCCCGGACCCTGCCGTGCATCAGAACTCCCCCAAGTCCCACCGCACCACAAGACCCAGAGTCAAGTCCCTGCCCACCCGTGTACCTCCCCGTGCATGTAGCCCCAGCCACCCACGCGCGCCTCACCGCGCATGCAGCCTCCTGGTGACCGGTCTTTGGTCATTACGGCGTTAGGGCCACTGGGTTTTTATACACACACACACACACACACACACACACACACATACATATACATGAAAAATCCTGAAATTAGGACTCTTACCTCTTCCAGTAAAAGATTATTTGTTATGCCACAATATCAGCCATTTCTTATTGTTGTTTACCTTGAAGAATTTACATTCTGGTACAAAAACTCTTTTGTTGTAAAGCAATTTTGGGGTTAAATTTTACACTGTCTTTAAGTGATGACATTAATGAAGTCTTACCATGTATCCATCGGTACAGGGGAATAAAGGCTAAAGCATAGACTTCAAGTCTGTATCCTCTTTGCTGCTTAACTGTATGATCCACAGGCAAATTATTTACCCTGTCTGTACCTCATATTTCCTCATTTGTAAAATAGGGTTGGATATTACCTCTCCTATGGGATTATAGTAGGGATTAAATGAGATAAAGCATGTAGCACAGTAAATAGTACATAGGCTCAATAAATATGATCTAAAATCAAAACATGCAAAGCAGCAAGAAAATGGATGAAAGTTCCAAAGATTTATACTAGTATATATCTCTTTGTTCAACAGCTATAATTTGGACCAGACCAATTAGGAAAATGATTAAAATTATTCTTTTTTAAAATATATTTATTGATTTCAGAGGGGAAGGAAGAGGAAAAAAGAGACATCAATGATGAGAGAGAATCATTGATCAGCTGCCTCCTGCACACCCCACACTGGGGATTGAGCCCACAATC
>NW_006297510.1:537051-560061 GCF_000327345.1 Myotis davidii
TGCTGACCACGGTGTTCATCGGTTGACGTTCAACCACTGAGCCACCGCAGCCTTGCGATTCTTTTCTTTTTTAATCTTGAAAGTCCTCTTAAGGCAAGGCTAACTCTTTTTCAAACCTGGGAAATGCACACCTCATCAAACTTAGCATGGTAATAGTAGTTGTCAGCCTGGAATACTGTTGCTTTCCCTAGGCCCCACTTTGGGGTATTCCTGGGATTTTACAGGAGGGGCCAGGATGCTAAAGATCTCGTAACACATGGAACAGGCTTGCATGATGAAGAAGTGTGTTCCAGACTACCACATCAATAGCATACCATTAAGACACACTAGACTAATACAGTACTATCTATAAGCTTCTCGGGTGTCACAGATCCAGTAAGTATGTCAATGAATAAAGCAAGACCAGGCCTCAGTGTCTGGGACACTGTAGAAACTAGGCAAGATGGAGAGTATATGTCTTTTCTAAACCAGGGAGTGACTGCTTAGCCTCAACCAGATGCTAGATCTGATTTTTCAGAGGAAAGCTAGATATTCAAATTTTTATGTAAAATTTCAATTTTAAAGTGTGGCTCAACTTTTTTTTAACTCTGACAAAGCAGATGGGTGGGCTGGATTCAGCTCACAGACCATTGGTTTGTAACCTGTAATGTAATCATTTTAGTAAGTTAGCTAAAATTCTGGCACAGGTAACCAGGGCCATAACAGCACTGACCATATTTGCTGGGCTCAGAAAAGTTTGTGGAAAGAAAGCACTCGGTGTCAAGGTCATTTTCTAGAGTTTGGAGAATTGTAGCATCACAAGAGAGCTCTTGAAGAGCATACTCTCTTTGGAAGGAGGAATTCTATTGGGAGAAATCCCCGCAGCTGCTGTGTCTTGTGGTGCTGGCACTCCTGAATTGGGGGAGGTTGTAGCTGCACTACTGGAGGAAGCCTGAGTGATTCCACGCTAAGCATACTATTCTAAGCCCCCAGTCTTCATCCTGCCTTCAGAAATAAGGGCTTGACCCCGCAGACACTCCTGGGTTTTGTGGCTTTGGAACTGTGTGATTTATGCCTTCACTATTTCTTCTTTCTTGATCTAGGGTTACTGCCTACACAGCTCCACAGTCCACAGCTGTGGCCATCTGTGTTTTTAGTGGGGGTGTTTCAAGGGTGTCTCAGGAATTTGGTCACATCCTAGTCTAGCCAGTACAGTTCAGATAGTGCTTGAGTCCTCTGCCTGGTTTTAAGGTGTCAAATCATCAAATCATAACTTTAATATTGTATAAAAACTAGCATCCCAGTATAATGTTAAGAGACAAACTCCATGTGTACTTTGCATAGTTGTTGCATACATTGATAAACAGTTGATCCTTGAATGTGAGGGGTTTAGGGTTGCTGACCCCATGCAGTTGAATATCTGTATAACATTTGATTCCCCCAAAACTTAATTGCAGTTGTCTTTCAGTATGCATGGGGGATTGGTTCCAGGACTACTCCCCCCACTTCTACCCCCTGCAGATAAACAAAATCTGCAGGTGCTCAAGTATCTTATATAAACTGGCGTAGAACAATGCATACAGTCAGCCCTCTGGATCCGCAGATTCCCAACCAAAGATCAAAAATATTTTTTACCTGAGGTAGGTTGGATTTTCAGATGGGAAAGCCAAGGATACATATAGCCAACTGTATATTCATTGAAAAAAATCTGCACATAAGTAGACTTGCGTGGTATGTTGGTCTAGGGCGTGGGTGGGCAAACTTTTTGACTCGAGGGCCACAATGGGTTCTTAAACTGGACCGGAGGGCCGGAACAAAAGCATGGATGGAGTGTTTGTGTGAACTAATATAAATTCAAAGTAAACATCATTACATAAAAGGGTACGGTCTTTTTTTTTTTTTTAGTTTTATTCTTTTCAAACGGGCCGGATCCGGCCCGCGGGCCGTAGTTTGCCCACGGCTGGTCTAGGGTCAACTATATATTGACAAGAATAGACTGTATGTTTTGACCTGTATCATTTCCAATCTATAAGATAGTATATGACAATGCTTCATTTTCGTTGTATTCTATGGGCTTAAATACAAAAGTACGTTATTGTAAAACTTGAGTGTTTGGTGTGTGTTTTTAAGATTTTTTGAGAGAGGATGGGAGAGGGGGAGAGAACATCAATGTGAAAGCAAACATCGATCAGCTACCTCTTGCGCACCCCCACCAAGGATCAAGCCCGCAACCCTGGCATGTGCTTTGACCAGGAATGGAACAGGGGACCGCTCAGTGCATGGGACAATGCTCAACCAACTGAGCTACACTGGCCAGGGCTAATTTTAACGTGTGTGTGTGTGTGTGTGTGTGATCTGTCCTGAGATTTCTTTTTTTTCTTTATTAATTAAGGTATTACATGTGTGTCCTTATCCTATTGCCCCCCCACCCCACTCCCATTCATGTCCTCACCCCCTGGTGTCTGTGTCCATTGGTTATGCTTATATGCATGCACACAAGTCCTTTGGTTATTTTTATTAATTTCTGAGAAGAGAGGAAGATAAAAATAGAAACATCGATGATGATGTCATACCCTTTACCCCTGAATGCTTCATTGCCTAATTCAAGTCAGTAAATTTAACATTAATAGAACACTTTTTCTGATCTACCATCCACATTTCAATTTTTTCAATTGATCCATTCATTTTAAAAAATATTTTCCGCATTTAGTATAGGATTCAGTCTAGGATTGGGTAGCCAATTTAGTTGTCATGGCTCTATTCCTTTAATCTCTGATATTTTCCTAGCCTTAAATCTTTTATGACACTGGCATTTTTAAGATGACATTCTCACCCTCTCCTACTCTCTACATTTTTTTAATAGAACATTTCTCATTCAGGGTTTGTCTTTTTGCTCATGAGCCATTTCAGGTTACGAATCCATGACTGGAATACTATAAAGTGATATGTTCTTTTTGGGGTATCACATCTGGAGGTGAACGCTATCTGTCCTTTATTGATGATGTTAATTTTTTCACCCAGTCAAGATGTTGCTCAGTTTATCCACTGTATAGTTAAAAATTTCCCCTGTGCAACTAATAAAAAAGTCTTTGGGGAGATACTTTAAGACCACTTATTTATCCTACTCCTAATTCATATTCCCCTCCCTAGATTTATTAACCATTGATGATTTTTGCTTGAAGCAGTTTGTATACTGTAATAGCTACAAAATGATTTTTCTAGCTCTAGCACTCTGCATGTTTACCAGTTGGATTCTACTGTAAGCAAAAGCTCTCCCTTCTCCACCTATGTAAGTGTGTATTTTTAACTATTATTGATATGGACTTATGGGTTCCTCTCTTCTACAGGCCTGTAACCCGTTAATATCCTTAATTGATGTGGTGCTTAAACTGTCACAGATTTGGCCAGTGGGAGCCTCTTTAGGCTGACTCACAGGTCCTGTGACCAGCTCCCATTATTTTTTGAGTACTTCCTCGCTCTCTGGCATAACAGCACATTTCAGGTGGAGCTTCAGTTTTATATGAGACCTTCAGGTACACAAGTGGCTTCAGTATAGTGTTTGGCTCTCCTGTGAGAATAAGCACAGCCTGCTGTGGTAGCATAGTGGATGGTCCTCTAGCCCAGTGTAGGAGGAGAGGCAAGGCAGTAGGACTAAGGAAGGGGGGGGTCACTGGAAGGTGCCAACATAGAGGGTATCGGTATGACTTTAGGAAGCAGAGTGGAGGTCGGACAATAGAAAAGTGTCTCAGGCAGATAGATGCTTGTAGGCTAATGCCCTGAGAAAAGGCAGTACACGACATCTATGCAAAGGATGGAGACAAGATCAGATTTGCATCTAAGAAAACAAATAGTCTAGCTGTGACGTGGAGGAAGGCAAGACCTATGGGGAGACCAGCAGGAAGTTGATGAGAATAATATTCAGACATGCCCTGAATAATAGTAACTAATGCTTCATGACTTATGACTGTTTTCCATTTAAATTATACTACTGTTATTGCCATTTTACAAAAGAAGCTTCAAAGTCGTAAGGATTGAATATCTTTTCTACAGACTGATAAACGCCAGAACCAGGGTGTAAACCATGACCCACTTGATCTCACACACTGTTTAGTTGGTTGTGCAAGAACAGGAAGTCAAGGATCACACCCTGATTTCTAATTTTGTTAAGTGAGTGGTAACGTTCATGGAGAGAACAGAAAGCCTTTGGGGAAGGGCTGTGGTAAGGAGTTCCTTTTTGGACATAGTGACTGATATCTTTGGGTATATCCTTATGGTGCTGTTTTAGGCAGTTGGCTATATATCTGGAGTCTTGGAGAGAGTATGAAGCTTAAGATATCAAATTGGGAATCATCAGCCTTTAAAAGTTTTTGAAACCTTAGTAGTGGGTGTGATCACTGGGCAAAAACATGTAGAATAAGAAGAGGCAGTTTAGGGCAAAAACAAGGGAAACATTAATGTGATAAGAGGTGGGAAGAAACTAGGCTACTATGATGTCACAGAGACTATGAAAAGGAGGAGTGATTGGTAGTGTCAGATGCCTCAGAGATCAAGTGGCATAGGGACCAGAATATATATCATCTGGATTTAGAGGAAGAGAGATGATGGAGAGAGTATTTCAGTGGAACAGTGAGATGAGCCACATTAGAATGAATTGCAGGGATTGGAATAGTACAAGGTGGCCAGAAGGCCCATGTATGTGCACACTGGAAGTGATATATATTCTTCACCCACATTTTACTTTTTTCCTCATGTTCCTTAGACATCTTTCGTGTAGATGGTTGGAAGTCATTAAGCAGTCCCTAATGGCTCTTTTTACCTGTGGTTAGGTAGTCTTATACATAGGAGTTTGTGAACACCTTATAGATACAAAGAGTACCTAACTCTTGGTAGTCTTGGTTTGGAAGGAAGAAGAGACATCTAGATGCCCAGTAAAAGTCAGCAGATTGCATGCAAAATGAAATTCTGTGCATATAATGAAAGTCAAATTAGAGATTCCATAAAAATTCAATAAATTTACTTTTAATTATCTACGTAATTATAAACCAGCAAAAGTAATTCAGTATTTTATTTTTAATTATTTTTAACTTTTAAAAAAATTGATTTCCGAGAGGCGGGGGGGGGGGAGACACACACACACATCGATATAAGAGAAACATTGATCAGTTACCTCCTGCACACACCCTGTCCAGGAATCAAACTGGTAACCTTTCTGTGCACAGGATAATGCTCAAGTAACTGAGCCCCACCAGCTGGGGCAAATAGTTTTATTTGTAAAATATTCTGTGTAGCCAAACTGGTTTGGCTCAGTGGCTAGAGCGTCGACCTTCGGACTGAAAGGTCTCAGGTTTGATTCCGGTCAAGGGCATGTACCTTGGTTTCGGGCACATCTCTAGTAGGAGGTGTCCAGGAGGCAGCTGGTCGATGTTTCTCTCTCATCGATGTTTCTAACTCTATCCCTCTCCATTCCTCTTTGTAAAAAATCAATAAAAATATATTTTAAAAAATATTCTGTGTAGTAGTCTACATTGCTTTAAGGAATGGTATGATTTACAATTCTGGGAACTATTTGCAAGAAATAGAAGATTGGGTGTGAGATAACTCTCCCTTATGTGTGTGATTTAGACATGTGTCTTACAATTATCACTTCCATGGAATCTTATGAAGATGCAGGTGATTATTTCTCATTCTTAAAAATATTTGACTATCTAGTGACTGAGCACAGCAGAAATATTATGAGATTGTATGGTTTACACTGTATGGGTTTGGGGTTTTTTTTTGCCTTTTGAAAATGGGGAATTGCCTGGTTGGTGTGGCTCAGTGGTTGAGCATTGACCTGTGAACCAGGAGGGCATGGTTTGATTCCTGGTCATAGCACATGTCTGGGGTTGCAGGTTTGATCACCAATAGGGAGTGTGTAGGAGGTAGCCAATCGATGTTTCTCTCTCATAGATGTATCTATCTCTCTATCCTTCTCCCTTCCTCTCTCTCTCTCTAAAATATCCATAGTAACAAAATAGTAAAAAATGGGAAATAATAAACCCTGGCCAGTGTGGTTCAGTTGGTTGGAGCGTTGTTCCAAACAACAAAAGGTGACAGGTTCAATCCCCCATTGGGGATTGTGTGGGAGGCAGTCAATTTACTAGTATGTTTCTCTCCCTCCCTGTCTCTCTCTCTCTCTCTCTCTCTCTCTCTCTAAATCACTCCTATATAATAAAAGGCTAATATGCAAATCTACCAAACGGCAGAATAACCGGTTGCTATGATGCACACTGACCACAAGGGGGCAGATGCTCAGTGCAGGAGCATTAATGTCATGCACTGGGCCTCTAATTTTTAAATAAAAGGGAAATAAGGATTAAAAAGTAGGTTGGTTAATTGACCCTTGTGCTGCTAGTTGATTTATGATTTCATTATCACTGCACAAGTTGCTTTATTTACATGGGTGCTTAGCTCAACTAGTGTCAGTATAATCCCACATCCTGCCATTTTAGCACCTGTCCCAGTGGCATCAGAGCTAGGTGAAAGCCTAGCTGGGAAGGTCTGACTATTGATGGGCCACCAGCATCATTTTTTAAAACAAAGGATTGCATATTTCCTTTTTTTTGCCCAGTTATTTCATTTAGATATTGGGTTTCCTTCACTCAGACTTTAAATTCAATCTTTTGGCTTCAAAGTACAGGGAGAATATAAGGCAAACAGGACAGGCATGCTTTGTGGTGATATTATCAAGTCCTTGTTTTCTTATTTTATTATTTCAGACATCAAAATAATTGTGCTGCTTTAGAGAAGTGATGTGATAGACCTTGGGAAAACATGACTGATTATATATATAAGTAGGATTTCTCAAGGCTGGGAAAGTATGGTTGCCAGATAATACTACTATGTATTTTTAATGTAACAGCTTTTTTTTTTTTAACAATTAACTGAAATTGAAATTGGGGGGGGGGGGAGGGTTAGCTTTTCTTACTTGTGTTTAAACCAGTAATGGCTATATTACATCAGAAAAGTCTTTGGCTAGGTTGAATTTGTCAATTTCCAACCTTCCATTTTAATATATTAATGGTTTCTCTTTGAATAAAATGAAATATGTAATTAAATTTAACCATACCTTAATTTCTTTTAATAGAAAATGACTGCGGTGTTGGAAGACCATTGCTATTGGAAAGCCGGTTAGCATCCATTTCCTAAGAGAAACTTGACCACCATTTGCTCTGGCATGGCGCAAAGCAGTCCACAGCTTGATATGCAGGTTCTCCTTGACCTCCGACAACGTTTCCCTGAGATTCCAGAGGGTGTGGTGTCTCAGTGCATGTTACAGGTAGATTACCCACCAATGATAGTGATATTAAGCTACATTTTACCTTATTAGAGCTGGCTTTGTATTGTGACAACTAGAACTCTGTTAAATTTTCTTGTGTAGGGGGCAAGGGTGACACTTAGAGCAGGATTTCTCAACTTTGGCGCTATCAACATTTTAGATTGGATAATCTTTATTGTGGTGGTAAAAAATTGTAGCAAATAAAATTCTCCTCATATTTCAATTTCTTGGGTTGTGTCATCAGTCCCCAAAAATGTAGAATTGAATTTTGAGTCTCAAATTTATAACTTGTTGAACTACATACTTTTGAGTCTATTTTTGAAAATTTGTAGAGTTCACTCTCTTTCTTACTGTTTTTCTACTTAGTAAATGCCACTAAGGCCACTTTCTTTAATCACATTCCTTTTGTCTTATCTTCTAGTGAAATAAAGTTCTTTCATCTCTGATAGACCATGTTTTCCCACTCAAGAGGCAATAGACTTTTATATCATCCTTCAGAGGATCTCAGTGTTTGAGGTTATACCATTTCCATATTTAGTTGACATTTGGAAGCAGCACTTCTGTCTTGCCCACTGGATTCCTTCACACAATCAATTCAAACTCTACCTTACTACAGTATGAGTGGCTCAGGATATAACCTAAGCCTATATACAGTTGAGATTAATGACGATTAAAGAGAGACTCACAGAACAGAGGTGGTAACAGAAGTACTTCCTTTGTTTGCAAGCCCTTCTACTAGGTCTAGAACTTTGGGTCAATTATTTTAGTGTTACAGCTTGTCTTTGTTTTTTCTAACACACATTCCATCTGAATTTCTACTCTTTAGCCTCCCAATTCAGTCTCTGGTAGCTACCACCCAGGAGATGGAGCACAACTTAATGGTGGTGTATTGGTGACACCGGATAAAGTGGGGTCCCCTTCCCCATTGGGTGCTGCCAGGGGTGGAGCCCTTGCGATATCCCAAAAAAAGAAATTTTCTGAGACTTGCACGGGAGGATGAGTGTTGTTTGTTTGCATGGAATTACGTCTCTAGATTTCCGAAGTCTCATTTCCTTTATCCAGTCATAGAAGAAGTATAGCTGGGGTTTCAGTAGAGCTAGAAGCAAAGCCAGGGTCCAGAGTTTCCTTTCCATGTTGAAGACAGCTTCAGTTCAGCATCATGTCTGGCCTTCCCTTTGCTCCTTTCCTATCTATATCATCTATCTATCTATCTATCTATCTATCTAAAAGGCTAATATGCAAAGTGTCCTCTTGGGAGTTTGACCAGGAGTTTGATCACTTGCTATGATGTGCGCTGACGACCAGGGGGCGACGCAGAGTGAAGGAAGGCCCCGACCAGCAGCTGGGGAAAGAAGGCCCTGGCCGGCAGCCAGAAGGCCCCGATTGGCTCTGATCGCCGACCAGGCCTAGGGACCCTACCCGTGTATGAATTTCATGCACTGGGCTTCTAATTATTAATAAGTAGCTTAATTAATTAGTTAATAATTAATAATTAGCTTATTACGATATCAAAAGTATTTCCCACTGCAGTGAAACCAAGTGGGGCTCTGGTTTAAAGCATTAGCAATCTCCTAGGGCCCCACCTAGCTCTGACTTTTTTATTTTATTTTACTTAGTTCTTTATCACCTGTAATTTTTCATGCCTTAGTTGTTTTCATGTTACTTGCTAAACTGAAAGAATGAAACTAAATTCAACTCACTGAACATTTGGTGATAACTTTTTCATTAGTCTTTTACTCTTTTGTTCCTTTGGAATTAATAGTTAATTGATAGGGAACTTACCTCCTACCAGTCAGAAAATATATGATACTCAGTAGTTTGCATTTAAAACATAAACCTTACATCCTATCTCAGGGCTCTCATCCCTCAATTTAGGATCACTTTTTGAAAGTATGATGCTTTTTTTGCATCGGTCCTTTCCAGAGAGTTCATATATGTCTTCATAAAAATTATGACCTCTTTAAACAGTTTTGATTTTTTTATTCTTCATGCTTACTGGTTGAAACGTTTTTTATCCATTTTTTTTCTTTGTAAGATATTTACCAGGTTAAATATGACATTTGAATCTATTCTGGTGGTATTCTTTTTAAAATACTTAAATATCTTTTTTTTAATTTTTTTCAGGAAAATTTACTCAACTTGTCACTGTAGACATATTTGAAATAAGCTGACAAAACCAACTTTGTATCATTTTTAATTTGGATCCTTTTTGCAACAATACTAATTAGGCTACCTATTTTCAGTGTAGAAAATATGAAATTTCCAGATCATTAATACAAATGTCAAATAGTGAAGTGTCCATAACTGCTTTAGGTTTCAAATAAAACTCTCTAAGTTTGTCTTCTCCTCTTAATCTATCAGTTTATAAAAATACTTTAAGGAGATAGTCTTATTTTCACTTTTCATATTTTTTTTCTTCAGCTATGTCAGTGACATATGAATCCTTTGGCTCCAAATTTGCTTAATATCTAGCTTTCCTCTCTTGATCAGCATGATTTCCAAAAAAGATAAGAAAAACCCCAGACTTTGAATTCTAATTATTTTCTTTTTAAATTTTAACATTATGTGTGTTTTTTCTGTGGATCATAAAGTATTTTTTAAAATATTTGAATTTGATTTCAGAGAGGATTTATATGCCCTGGCCGGTTTTGCTCACTGGTTAGACCATCAGCCTGCAGACCTAAGGGTCTCAGGTTCAATTTCTGGTCAAGGGCAGGTACCTCGTAACTCAGTTGCAGGCTCAATCCCTACCCACCAGGTCAATGCTCATGGTGGAGGCAACCAATCTATCTGTCTCTCTCACATTGATGTTTCTCTCTCTCCTACTACTCTCTATGAAAATCAGTGGAAAAATATTATCTGGTAAGAATTTAAAAAATGAAAAGCTTTATATAAGGAAAAGGATAAAATTTACTTGTGGAATGTTCAGAACATCAATTCTTCAAATTTCTGATTCTTCATTTTGCAAAGATTTGCTTGACCAAATCTTCTTTTACTCCCTAAAGCTTTAGTGTAGTAATGTACTTTTGGCCTAACATCCTCTCCCTTGAAATTTTTGCGTTTTAAGGGGGAAAGAGCAGGAAGTCAGGAAACCAAGAATCTAGACCTGGCTCTCCTGTTAACTAGTTAAGTGCTTGTTGTCAAGCCATGTAATTTTTCCAGGCATCTCTTTTCTTATCTGTAAATGAGTTGCTCTTGTGTAGATGAAACCTAAGAGTTCTTCCAGCTCTAAAATTGCAGCATTGCCCGGCAGATGTGGCTAAGTGGTTGAGCATTGACCTATGAATCAGGAGATCAGGGATTGATTCCCCAGTAGGGGGAGTGCAGGAGGTAGCCGATCAATGATTCTCTCTCATCAGTGATGTTTCTATCTCTCCCTCTTCCTTCCTCTCTGAAATAAATTAAAAATAATAAAATAAATAAATAAAATTGCAGCGTTGTATGTCCTATCTTAGGTTTAACCTCAGTTGGTTCTCGGCAGAAGTATAATGTTTCATTTTTGTATAAAATGTACTTTTCCTTAAAATAAATATGTGGTAATAAGTATGTAATGTGCATATTTGTATGCATATTTATGAACTACAGAGAAGGTAGTGATAATTAAGAAACGTTAATAGATTATTTCTTTAAAATTTTTTTAATGTTTTTATTGATTTTAGAGAGAGTGGGAGAGATAGAAACATCCATTGATGCATCAACACTGATCAACTGCCTTGTGCACGCCCCCTGCTGGGGATTGAGCCCACAACCCGGGCATGTGCCCTGACCAGGAATCAAACTGGGGACCTCTTGGTGCATAGGTAGATGCTCTACCACTGAGCAACACTGGCCAGGCTTTTTTTTATTTATTAAAAAAAAATTTTAATTGATTTTAGAGCCCAACCAGCATGGCTTAGTGGTTGAACATCAACCTATGACCCAGGAGATCATGGTTCCATTCCCAGTCAGGGCACATGCCCAGGTTGTGGCCTCAATCCAGTAAGGGGACTTCAGAAGGCAGCTAATCAATGATTCTCTCTCATCATTGATGTTTCTATCTCGCTCTCCCTTTCCTTTCCTCTCTGAAATCAATAAATTTTTTTTAAAAAAATCTCTTAAATACACACTAAATTTATGAAAGCAACACAGAACAGAACAAAACAGAGCCCTCCTCGCTACAGGAACATTTTCTCACTCATCCAGTAAAAATTGTGAATTGCATTATATAAAGAAAAGTCCATTCAACAAAAGTGGACAGTATTGTAAATAACTTTAAGTGACCACCCATGTAACTTGTATTTTATTTTTTAAAAAAAAATAAATTTTAATTGATTTTTTATAGAGAGGAAGGTAGAGGGATAGAGAGTTAGAAACATCAATGAGAGAGAAACATCGATCAGCTGCCTCCTACACACCTCCTACTGGGGATGTGCCCACAACCAAAGTATATGCCCTTGACCAGAATCAAACCTGGGACTTTTCAGTCCGCAGGCTAACGCTCTATCCACTGAGCCAAACTGGTTAGGGCTGAATTTTATATTTTAATGGAAACTATCTTATATCTTAAAATTAAAAAAGAGGGACCTGTTAATAGTTTCATTACTGTCGATTGGAACATCTAAAATGTTTGCTATTTTCATATCTGTGTGTGTATAACTCAAAAAATTAAAATCCTTAAATGATTTTGAAAGTTTACCAAGCTACCTTTCATCAGGTAAAAACTCAAGACTGTAGGATTATGAAGAATTTCAGTAAGTCAGCCAATACCAACTTTTGCAAAGTCATGGAGTCATAGTTCAAAAAGTGGACTTTTTTTTTTTTTTTACTTCTTTGTTTAGCTTAATCTTTCATAGTGATAGAGACAGTTGAAGTTATATAGGGATAACTTTGGTTAAAAGAAAAGTGAAGGCTGCTTTATATTTTTTTTCTCCTTTTGTGATTTCAGTGCCTTTAGAAAGCATGGTTATTTTCATGTTTAAATATTAATGATGGCTATTACTTATACTTATATATTGCAGCAATTGTGGTGAATATAAGATTAGCCCAACATTTTAAATTTTTGAGATGTGACAAGTATAAATGAGTCCTGGAATTGGAGTCAGAAAAGTTGGGGTTGAGTCACAATGTTCATTAGTAGGTTCTTTATATTTTGGTAGCAATAGCGGTAGCACTAGTCATGTAAACTAAATGTCTATAAAATTATTGTTTGAGATCTCCTTTCAAGGATAGATGACCATGAAGAATTTTGTGCTTAAAATACTGTTCTCTGCTAATTCCATAACAATCACATTTGCATAACACTCTGGCAAAACTTGACTTCCACTATTAGGATTTTTTAATTTTGCCAATTTACCTTAATCATTTTTCTCCCCTAGAATAACAACAATCTTGAAGCCTGTTGCCGAGCCCTTTCCCAGGAGAGTAGCAAATACTTATATATGGAATACCATAGTCCAGATGACAACAGAATGAATAGAAATCGCCTTTTGCATATTAACCTGGGTATCCATTCTCCTAGTAGCTACCACCCAGGAGATGGAGCACAACTTAATGGTGGCCGAACACTGGTGCATAGCTCAAGTGATGGACATATTGATCCACAGCATGCAGCAGGTAAACAATTGATATGTTTAGTTCCGGAACCACACTCGGCCCCAGCTGTTGTGGCTGCTACTCCAAACTACAATCCATTTTTTATGAATGAACAGAACAGAAGTGCAGCTACTCCTCCTTCACAGCCACCTCAACAGCCATCTTCGATGCAAACAGGAATGAGTCCATCTGCTATGCAAGGGCCTTCACCTCCTTCATACATGCACATACCTCGGTATAGTACAAATCCAATTACTGTTACAGTATCCCAAAACCTCCCTTCTGGACAGACTGTACCAAGAGCTTTACAAATTCTTCCACAAATTCCAAGCAATCTCTATGGGTCTCCTGGTTCTATTTATATTAGACAGACATCTCAGAGTCCATCAGGAAGACGAACTCCTCAGAGTACCCCATGGCAGTCCTCACCACAGGGCCCAGTGTCTCATTATAGCCAACGTCCTCTACCTATTTATCCACATCAACAGAACTATCAACCTTCTCAGTATTCTCCCAAACAACAACAGATCCCTCAGCCTGCTTACCATTCGCCACCTCCTTCGCAGTGTCCTTCACCCTTCAGCTCTCCACAACACCAAGTGCAACCTTCGCCGTTGGGCCATCCGAGTTCCCACGTCTTTATGCCCCCTAGTCCTTCAACTACTCCACCTCATCCATATCAACAAGGACCTTCTAGCTATCACAAACAGGGAAACCATTCAGTAGCTTATCTCCCATATACAACATCTAGCTTACCCAAAGGATCCATGAAGAAGATAGAAATTACAGTTGAACCCTCTCAAAGGAGTCCTTCGCCTATCAGTAATCAGCAGTCTCCACGGAATCAGCACTCGCTGTACACAGCCACCACTCCACCCTCAAGTTCTCCTTCAAGAGGGATATCCAGTCAACCAAAACCTCCATTTAGTGTTAATCCTGTGTATATTACATATACACAGCCAACTGGACCTTCATGCGCTCCATCACCATCTCCTCGTGTAATACCAAACCCAACTACAGTTTTTAAAATTACCGTAGGCCGAGCAACGACTGAAAATCTTTTAAATTTAGTGGACCAAGAAGAACCTTCTGCAGCCCCAGAACCTATTCAGCCCATTTCAATGATACCAGGCTCTGGGGGAGAAAAGGGAAGCCATAAATACCACAGGAGTTCTAGTTCTGGATCAGATGACTATGCCTATACACAAGGTACTTTTATCCCTTTTATGAAAATTAATCTTTATGGTTGGGGTGGGAACTCCTATTCAAAATGGGGGAATTAATATTACCTATTTAGTTTTAATTAAATGTTTAGTAGTTACTTATTAAATAGTGGGCAGTAGCATTGCTATTAAGAATAGGGTTAGTGCTTGAGAGCCATCTACAGACTTAATTTTAAAATATGAAAATGTAGAGTAATGACCTAATAAGGTTTTTAGGAAGAACAGTCATTGTGAGAAAAATACAGAATTTTTAAATGAAATTGATACTGTTAAAAATACAAACTACAGAGTGGGAAAAAAGATTTATAGAGGCTAAAGTTCATCAAGGTGAAAGAATTTGAATCTTTTCTAAAAGAGGATGGCTTGAAGGATGCAATGATATTTATAAGAAGTTGGATTGATAATGAAGAACAGTGTTAGATTAAAAATGGGCCTAAGTATATATGCATGGCCCTTCAACACAGACAATGGGGCAGTGAGGTCTTGGGGCAGGGGGCAGGGGCGTTCTGGAGGGGGTCAGTGGGGGGAAAAAAGGAGACCTATGTAATACCTTCAACAGTAAAGAATTATTTCTTAAAAATGGACCTAAGTATATAGAACAGAGTTTTTAAAAGGTCTATTCAGATTGTTTTAAGACATCTGAGAATTTAATGTTCTTTTAGTATATAAGAAGGGAAGTAATATCAGTACGCTTGGTATTTAAAACAAGGAGAATCTTAGGGAAACTATGGATAACAGAACAAGAGGGACATATAATGTCATTTTGGCAGCAGTTACAAGCTAAATTAAAGCAGATATGAGCGTAGGCCAGCATTAGAAAGACATGAAAATTAATGCCAACTGAAGTTAGATGACAGGGTTCCTTACAGGTATTCTGTACATTAGCTATGCATATAGAAATTTCCTGCTCACTTGTTCAATGTTATTCTCTGCAATTACTTTATCTGTAATGCTATAGCCTTGCTGTTGCATCAGCGAGCAAGGATGGAGAGGTTAGCAAAGCAATTGAAACTTGAGAAAGAGGAGTTAGAACGATTGAAGGCTGAAGTTAACGGTATGGAGCATGACCTAATGCAGAGACGGCTCAGAAGGGTCAGCTGCACCACTCCGATTCCAACGGTAAGTTGGGATGTGTTGGATAGGAATGTGGGGGTGTTCTATTTCTGACAGAGTTTTTTGTTTGTTTTTAAACAGTGGATGAAGAACTTTCGCCTTCAATAATTCTCATCAAAATAACTTGATGCTTTATTTTTTTCATATGTATGAATTCCATAGGCTCATTAGTATTTTCAAATACTGACGATTATAATCAAGCTATAGATCTCATTTACAAACGATGCATTGTGTCAAAATAGAAATGAAGAGTGCACCCTGAGCAAATATTTTATAAATTGTTCTCATGTATTCTTCTAAGCATATATATTTTTCCAAGCATTAAAAAAATTATTTTTCTAAGTATGTTAATTCAAATGAGCTACAGTGAGATCAGTATGAATTTTGGGAGTGCTGACTATGGACTTATTAAGGTAGAGCAATTTTGTTACATGTAAATAATTGTAGAAACTAAGATAACAGTATTGACAACAGTCCTAACAGGAACTACTCTAATAAAAAGATTTGGATAATATATTTTTAACATGTTGGTTAATCTATAATAATAAAAGTGTAATATGCTAATTAGACCGAACAGCCAAACAACCTTCCGGGCGTCTTTCTGGACAACCTTCCAGACTAAACCGGCGCTGCGAGGGCTGTGGCTGGGAGGGCCGAGCCCCTTGTACGAATTTTGTGCATCGGGCCTCTAGTATTTAATAAAGATCTTAAACAATTCTGAAAAATTTGAAACAAGTCTCTAAAATCTTGGGACATCACAGATTTTATCTGATCCAACCACCTATCATTTTTACCTTTTAATGTTCAGTCAATGACCATATTTCATTGTTTGTGATTATGGTCCAATGTTAGGTGCTTACTTCATACCTGCTAGTGGGAGGAATAGATCCATCAACCTATAAGAGAACTCACATGTTAACTAGTTTCTGTATACACTCAGTGTACTTCTCTGCTCTATCACATTCCTCGTGCTAGAATGCCATTCTAAAGCTCTGCATGTACAAATCCTGTCTGTTTTTCAATCCCTACATTTTTCACAGAACCATTCCTCATTTTCTTACTCTCTCTAAACTAAGGGTAATCTCTCTCTCAAAGTTTATAAGTTTAGAGAAGTGGGCTTATATGTCAGGCCTCTTACAAACAGATTGAAGGGGAAAAGGGTAAGCAACCACTGCCCTAAACAGTGTAATAATTGTTGTGTAAGCAGAGAGGAAAGGGGAAGCCATTTTAGAAGGGAAAAGAACATGAGGCTATGGAGATTTGAAATCAAGACAGAGACTTTCAGGAGGCAGCAATTATACTTCTTTCACTTAAACTGAGATTTCTGATGTCTTAACATGTTCATGTTCATAAGTGGAATGGGACTTAGATCTTGAACACTAGGTTGAAGTGATTGACCTTTATTCTGCTGGTCATGTGGAACCAGTGGATGTTTTGAGAAACAGGCATATTTTTTGTTTGTTTGTTTTTAATATATTTTATTGATTTTTTTTTTTACAGAGATCAAGGGAGAGGGATAGAGTTAGAAACATCAATGAGAGAGAAACATTGATCAGCTGCCTCCTGCAGACCTCCTACTGGGGATGTGCCTGCAACCAAGGTACATGCCCTTGACCAGAATCAAACCTGGGATCCTTCAGTCCACAGGCCAACGCTCTATCCACTGAGCCAAACCCATTAGGGCTTTTGTTTGTTTTTATTTCCTTACCCAATGACATGCTTAGGAGAGAGGAAAAGGGAGAGAGAGATAAACATCTGTTGGCTGCCTTGCATACGTGCCCTGCCCAGGGATCGAACGCACAACCCAGGTATGTGTGCTGACCCAGAATCGAACTGGCAAACTTTCAGTGCACAGGATGATGCTCAACCAACTGAGCCACACCAGCCAGGGCTGAGAAACAGGCATCTATATATATAAAAGCCTAAGTGAGCGTCTGACCGTACAACTGGTAGCTATGACGCACAGTGACCACCAGGGGGAAGATGCTCCAACCGGTAGCTATGACATGCACTGACCACCAGGGGGAAGATGCTCAACACAGGAGCTGCAGTGATTTGGCAGCTGCAGTTCTTGGGTGACACACCCGGAACCAGAGAGTAGGGAGCCCAATTCTGGGGTGTGTCACCCGAGAACCACCCTCGCAATCCGGGACCCCTCGGAGGATGTCAGAGAGTGGGTTTCCACACGATCCCCACAGGCCAGCCCAAGGGACCCCACCAGTGCACGAATCAGTGCACCGGGCCTCTAGTATTTAATAATTTAGTGAATTTTTTTATAATATTGAAAACTCTTGGAATATTACAAAACTATAACTGAAAGGTGATATTTCTGCCTCATTTTTTCTCACTTGAAATCTTAATTGAGTCCTCTGATGAGGGGAGATACTGAAGAATGTAACTCATACGGGAAACCACTGTAGTTGTTGGGCACTTGGGAGTCCTTTGGGTACTTGTAGGGCATAAACAAACTTTCTTAGCAAAGAAGTTATTTTCTCTAACAAAACCATATAAGATTTGATTGTCAACCGCTTGCTATGTGATAGCCCCTACTAAATAAAGCCCTATTGGTTTTTTTGTTGTTGGAAGTAGAGAACTGTCTAATGTAGCATAGGTTATTTAGTGTTTCATAAAAACCCAAATTTTAGATGAGAGCTTTTTTAAAAAATATATTTCTTTATTGATTTCAGAGAGGAAGGGAGGAGAGAGAGATAGAAACATCAATGATGAGAGAGAATCATTGATCGGCTGCCTCCCGCACACCCCCCACTGGGGATCGAGCCTGCAACCCAGGTATGTGCCCTTGGCCAGAATCGAACCTGGGACCCTTCAGTCTGCAGGCTGACGCTCTATTTATTGAGCCAAGCCAGCTAGGGCTAGATGAGAGCTTTTATTGATGACACTTCTTTAGAAAAAGGAGGAAGTTGGTAAAACTGCTGTCCTGGGCTATAATTTATTTTTAACTTTTTATTATAGAGTATTTCAAAGATAAATAAAACAGTGAACTCCCATGTAGCCCTCATGTAGCCATCACCAAACTTCAGAAATTGATAGCTCATGTGGGCGATAATATTTGAGAAGTGAGAAATTTGAGTATGTGATTCCCCTGTGTTTCTGCTGCCAGGCCTACAGTAAAATGGAAGACTATTAGGAGTGCATGGCTGAGGGACAATTATGGATAAGACAGTGAGCTCTCAATTCAGGTGTGAACTTGAAACCTACTTCTGCTGCTCTCATGTCACGCATATATCTTTGGATAAGTAACCTTCTCTATGCTTGTTTTCTTTTCTTTTTTTTTCAAAACATATTTTTATTGATTTCAGAGAGGAAGGGTGAGAGAGAAACATCAATGATGAGAATCATTGATTGGCTGCCTCCTGCATGCCCCCTACTGGGGATCCAGCCCAGAACCCAGGCATGTGCCCTTGACTGGAATTGAACCTGAGACCCTTCAGTCCACAGGCCGACGCTGTAGCCGCTGAGCCAAACCAGCTAGAGCAATGCTTGTTTTCTTACTATATGTCAGTACCCATCTGATGGGATTTTTTGTTAGGATTAAATAACACATTAAACAATTTATATAATGTTCAACAAATAGTATAAAATAAATGTTGGTTGCAAGATACCGGAAAGTATGCTTGAGATACACAAATCTGAAGTGTTTTGTAAAAATGATTTCCTTTTTAACTTTAGGAACATGCATAACACAAGGGCATATTATATGTAGGAAATTAATCTGAAAACAAAGGATTTTGTCAGAATCTCCTTTTTGTTCATACAGGCTCATTTGAGGCACATGACATAGTTGAAAGAGTGCCCATATAGGCTCTGGAGCCAAAACAGCTCTGGCACTCACAGGTTATATCTAATTTCTCTGCAGTTGATTTTCCATAACTAGAAGAGGGAATTATAACAAGTACATTTTAATAAAAAGACAACTGTATATAAAATGGCTGGCATGTTGTAGGTGCTCAGTAAACAGCTATCCTTAGTTATCATTGTCCCACTCACATAGGATTATGTAATAGAGAATTGACTTTTTTGCTATGGAGTTTGTATTGCTACCTTCATGTTTTCAAACAAATTTTTTTTTAATCAAGCGGTATATAAAAAATTTGTTAAAAGTGTGACTAATGAGACTGGAATGCACATTCCTGACCAACTCTGTGTACAGTTGCAGAAACTTAGAGGAGCTAAGGAGGAGGGTAAAAGTACAAGATGCATGCCCACCATCATTTTTCTCAATCTACTATTTGCAAAGCATTGTATTAAATGCTGTGAGAGATGCCATCTCTTAAAGAGATCTGTACGTAAAAAGATATACATATATCTGTCTGAATCTGTGTGTGTGTGTGTGTGTGTGTGTGTGTAAGAGAAAAGATAGGCAGTAAATCAGAAGCGCTTGCTAACTAAATAGTAATATTAAATGCTTCCGAGTTCAGAGATAGAAATGTTAATTTTTTGCTGGTAATGTTCAAAGATGAGACGATTTCTTGGAGAAGGGGAAAATCTAAGTTATATCTTGACAGATAAGTAAGATTTTAATAGGCAGAGAGCTGTTAATTACCCGCTCCCCCAAGTTTTTCTCCCATTCATCTTGTTCTGACTAACTGGGTTTTTGAACTAACCCACAGCTTTGAGTTTCAGATACATAATTGGGGCCAAACCACCAAAGACCATCAGTGGTCTTCAACATTGGTCTCTGTGAGACATCTTCCTAAAGTGCTGAAACAGTAGGCTCAAGGTATTTCTGTCACCTTTTGAAAAAAGTGTAGATATAAACATCCTGGTAGTTTACAAACAACTGTAGATTATGCACAGCCAATCTCGAAGCCCCTTCACCATGAAAAACTGTACTTTTTGACAAATGTAGTGACGTGCAAAAATGGCTTCCCCCCCTCAATGAGAAGCTTTGGAAAAGTACATTGGAATCATACAGTTAAAGAGTTAGTTTAGTGAGTTCCAGTGGTAGTGCTGTCTTTGGAAATGAGCCTGTTGATAAGAGCTTTTGTTGTTGTTGTTATAAGCAAATGTGCAGTAGTCTCTTGACTATAAAGTGTATTATAATATTTGCATACTTAGTTACAGAGCTTGACTATTCAGGGAAACCTTGGCTAAAACATTCCCTCCCACCCCAATATATAGGTAAGATCAGCTCCTTCAGGTACTTGACTTTGCTGATATGATTCTACAAAGAAAATAGGTTCTTTCACATATTCCTAGGAAGACAGCATCACTCTTTGAAATCCTTGAACAAGTGCTTTATCTTTAATACAAATGCTCAGGTATGTTTTAAACTCTTAATATTGCCTGGTTGATAGACAAGTTATAAACACTTTACGTGCTAATGTCACATTGTTTACCCATAGGAATAAGAAAAGAAAAGCAATCCCTAATAGATGTTTCTAAATGACTTTTATGTTCCCCTGGCATTCTAAGGGATTGTAGCTCTTATTTTAAACGTTTGATACCTGCTAATTTAGAGAGCATTCCCAGTTAGTCTAGTAATACCTCCTAAGCATAAGATCTTGTGAATGAAAATAACCCTTTTGCTCATTTTTCTTCACTTTTATAATGTATTTAGTTTTTAGCAAAATATGTGTTTTTAACAGAGTGGGATTTTATTTTGTCTTCCTATCATAGCAGATTTTTATCTTTTACTTTACAGAATCACCTTAGAAACTGAGTTATATCTAGGCTGTGCTGAAAGCTTCAGAACCCATGCCACTGGAGTCTAAACCCTAACTTTTTTACTGTACATATATGTAAAATAGTACAAGAATTCAGAATTTCAGAGGAAATGAAGGCTTCCAAAAAGCTTTAACTGAAGAATAGGGCTCTCTTCACATTTCAGTGTCTCATGTATGTCCTGAAAGGCCTAAGGAGTAGGTTGAGCTAGAAAGGTCGAAGCAAAAGGAAACAAAGTTGGAGGAAGAACGGAATCCATTTGTTCCTGAAAGTTTCACATACTAGATTAATTGCTTCTACATAAGTTTATATAGAAGACTTTTATATAAGTGCTATCTCTTTTATAACCTTGGAAAAATTATATAACCCCTGTGCCTCCGCTATCCTCATGTATAAGTTGGGTGTGATATTAGTACTTACTTTGAAAGATTGTTTTTGAAGAAAAATAAGAGAATTCTGGTGAACACAGTACCTGGCACTCAGTGTTAATTAAAATTAGTACTGTTGTAATGTGTTTTTAATATGTTTTTATTAATTTCAGAGAGAGTAAGGGGGAGAGAGAGATGGAAACATCAATGATGAGAGAGAATCATTGATTGGCTGTCTCCTGTACGCCCCCTATTGGGGATTGAGCCCACAACCCGGGCATGTGCCCTGACTGGGAATCGAACCCTGACCTCCTGGTCCATGGGTCGACACTCAAACCACCAAGCCATACTGGCTGAGCAATACTGTTGTAATTTTAACTATCCTGAACAAAATTGAAATCATGGATGTGGCTTGTTTAAAAGGTTCCTACTTATTACAGTTTCCCTTACTATGAAAACATAGAAATAAAATATTCTCAGTGCTCTCTGATTAAAATGGTAGTATTTTGTATGATAGACCAGTCTAGTATTATAGCCTGCCATGTTATATGCAGATTTTTTATATGTGGCCATACTAATGTACCCATTTTACCTGACCATTCCTTGAAAACTATAAGACTTCTTAATCATGCCCTCTTATGGATTAAGGCCATCTTCTTGGTAATAACCAATCAGAACAATTAATATGAATAGCAGTTCTTAAATGTTGGGCTTGATAATGACTTTCCCACAATTGCTATTTTGGGTCCTTTCTTACTAGCCTGAGGAAATGACAAGATTGAGAAGCATGAACAGACAACTCCAGATAAATGTTGACTGTACACTGAAAGAAGTTGACCTCCTTCAATCTAGAGGTATAGACTTGATTATTTGGTAAACCATAAGTAATAGTGTGGTGTTTTAAGCTGCTTAAATAGCAATCATTTTGGTTTAATAGACTTAAGAAATAGTTTTTGTCCATTATAAGATTACAGTCCTGGTAAAGAGATCACTCCAGCCATGGTCATAGATCGGATTGGGGGGCATCAAAAAATAGTTTTACTTTGGTAATTTCATCATTAAGACCGTTCTGTTTTAACTCTGTATTTATCTTTTAGTCATTTACTATAAATATTTTACAAGTTGATTTTTTATAAGTTTTAATTCTAAAACTTAGTAGGTTCCTATTATGTGAATCATCTAAATATTTGTAAAAATAGGGACCCCAAATCAGAATATCAAATTTCTCAGTTTTAAAGTAATTTCCATTTGCCATTTTTAATGTTATCTGTTACATTAAAACATCCAGCTATATCTTAGAGTTTGGGGGTCTTTGTTTGTTTGTTGTGGTGGGGTTTGTTTGTTTTTTTTTGTTGGATTTTTATTGCTTTCTTATAAAAGTGTACTACAGTAGAAGCTCTCTTAACTGACTTTTGTTTACCCAACTCACCAGGGTCAAAATGTTCTTACTATTCTCCCATCAGTGGAATTGTCTGCTTACCAAGAGTCACTTGTGCCAGTTCCTAAACCTTTTATGCCAGTTACTAAACTGGCATGAAGGCAGGAGAAGCTGCTCTTCCTATAAAAATTAAAGGCAAATACCTTTTTTGTTGTTGTTAATCCTCACCCGAGGATATTTTTTCCATTAATTTTTTTTTTAGAGAGAGAATAGAAGGGAGGGGGGAAGAGAGAGAAACGTCAGTGTGAGAGAGACACATCAACTGGTTGCCTCTCACACACACCCCCACCCAGGGCCAGGTACGTGCCCTTGACC
>NW_006297510.1:560327-585467 GCF_000327345.1 Myotis davidii
ATTTTTCCAAATTCCACCCACACTCAAGGGGAGGGATTATATAAAGGTTATGCATCATTTTGATTTATTCATTTTTATTATTATTTTTAATCCTCACATGAGGATATTTTTCCATTGATTTTAAGAGAGAGTGGAAGAGAAAGGGAAAGACAGAGAGAAATATTGATATGAGAGAAATCAGCCAGGGCCCTATGCCTGTCTTTTTAAATAAAGTTTTAATGGAACATAGCCATGCCCATTTATATATTGCCTTGGATTGCTTTTGTGTATTTTTTAATATTTTTTTATTGATTTCAGAGAGACACCCCCACCCAGGGCCAGGTACGTGCCCTTGACCAGAATCAAACCCGCAACCCTTCAGTCTACAGGCCAACACTCTAACCACTGAGTGGAAACCAGCTAGGGTGGTAAATACCTTTTAAAGACTCAAAGGCAAATCACATAGGGACTGTGAATTATGGGTGAAAGTAACTGTAAAGGGTTAAGGGGCAAGTTAAAAATCTAAGAGGATTCTGACTTCAAATTAAATGTTCTTACAGTATTTTTCTTGCTCTATTCTAAAGAAACAAAAACAAGAAATTATAGATCAGGGTTAGCAAATTGGCCTGCTGCCCGTCTTTTTATTTATTCATTTTTATTATTATTTTTAATCCTCACATGAGGATATTTTTCCATTGATTTTAAGAGAGAGTGGAAGAGAAAGGGAAAGACAGAGAGAAATATTGATATGAGAGAAATCAGCCAGGGCCCTATGCCTGTCTTTTTAAATAAAGTTTTAATGGAACATAGCCATGCCCATTTATATATTGCCTTGGACAAATAAGGGAAGTGATCATTTTGATTTCAGAGAGGAAGAGAGAAGGAGAGAGAGAGGAACATCAGTTATGAGAGAAAATCATTGATTGGCTGCCTCTTGCATGCCCCACACTGGGGATCAAGCCAACAACCCAGACATGTGCCCTGACCAGGAATTGAACCGTGACCTCTAGTTCATAGGTCGATGCTCAGCCCCTGAGCCACACCAGGTTGCTTTTGTGCTTTAATGGTACAATTGAGGGCTTGCAACAGAGACCTGTAGTATTACAGGTCCACAATATCTAAAGTGTTTATCATCTCCCTTTACAGAAAAAGTTTGCCCACCATACTTTAGCTCATCACAGGTGTAGCTTATATAAGAAAGACAATATAGAACCTTCAGTCAACAGACAGGTAAAGAAAAGGTCTGTCATTAAAATATTGCCATACTTATATGTTTTGTTACATTAAAGTTGATGTGTAATTTTTCTTAATTCATGTTTTAATCAGCCCCCTTACTGTTCTTAATTATGGCAGCTAAAAGAGTTTCTACTGTATTTTAAGAGATATACATAAAAGTACTGCATTGCCATTTTTAGACAAGCCTAAGCAGTAGAAGCAGGGGAACCTAAAAAGATATGGAACTTATCTGCATAGAAGTAAATTTGAATATGAAAGTTGAATAATTTATGTAGTTGCCCTTAAAGTTATTTTCAGAAACATAGTTACTCTACAGCCTACTATCTTTCAGCAATGAAAGAATTACTATGTATAATGTGGGGGGCTATGCAAACTATTGCTACTATATTAGAAGACAACATTGATTTTTTTTTTTTGCTTGTGTGTTCTTTGAAGCAAAACAAACACTTAAACATTTGGTTAGGATATTTATAGTAAGCCTAATGGGATCTAGAAATTAGAGCATCAGCTGTAACTTAAGTAATTGAAGAAATACATATGCAGCATCTTAAAGCATAAAAAGATCCAATTAACATATCAAATAGTATTGTGGCTTTCATGGGCCATCATATGAGTTATTTTCAGAAAATATCTTAAAATAGCATAGCCAAATGGATAAAAGCATTTGTAATAGGATCTGCAAGGGAAACCATTAAGATTTTTTAAGTGAAGAGCTGTGTTTTGGTCTCCATTGAGCAACAAAGAGCTCTTTTGGGTGCTTAAGCATTTCTAAATCTCTATTCTTCATGCTCTGGAAACATTTTATATGAATTCCTTTTATATTAATTTCTAATCTAAACTCTTTAAAATATATTATTTTTCTGTAAAAAATATATTTTTATTGATTTCAGAAAGGAAGGGAGAGATAGAAACATCAATGATGAGAGAGAAGCATCAATCATCGGCTGCCTCCTGCATGCCCCACACGGGATCAAGTCCACAACCAGGGCCATGTGCCTGACCAGGAATCGAATGACCTTCTGGTTCATAGGTCCAAGTTCAACCACTGAGCCAAGCTGGCCAGGCTACTACCCTATTTTTGAGGTCACATCCTTTCTTCTCTCTTAATCTAGTTGATGTTGAACATCTCTAGTGTTTTACTGTAATTATATATATATTTTTACTGTAATTATATATATATATATATTTTACTGTAATTATATATATATATATTTTTTATTTCAGAGAGGAAGGGAGAGAGATAGAAACATCAAGAAGAGTCATTGATTGGCTGCCTCTTGCACACCTCCTACTGGGGATCGAACCGGCAACCCGGGCATGTGCTCTGACTGGGAATAAAACTGACCTCCTGGTTCATAGGTTGATGCTCAACCATTGAGCCATGCTGGCTGGGCTTCAATCTAAATTTTTAAATGAGAGAAGGAATCTAGATATTTGGGAGAATATTTAGATTAGATGTAAATCAGTGCATCATTTTTTATAAATTGACTTTTAGAAGGAGAGAAACATCAATATGAGAGAGAAAATATCAGTGTGAGAGAGAAACATCAATTGGCTGCCTCCTACACACCCCCTACCAGGGATCAGTGATTGAGCCAAGCCCACAACCCAGGCATGTGTCCTGACCCGGAATTGAACCAGCAACCCTTCAGTGGACGGGATAATGCCCAACCAACTGAGCCACACTGTCCAGGGCAGTCCATGATGTGATGAAAAGCAGCTTTATTGTTGGTTTTGATGAGGAAAACCATTTGGACTTCATCAGTGCCATATAGGATCCTCTGGAAATAAGCATGTGTACAGTTGTAATGCTTAATTGGAATGTGAAGAATAAGCAGATTGCAGTGATAGGTTCACAGAATTGAAGGTAGGACCAAAAGCTGGCCCTGGATCAAAACTGACCTTGGAGGAGTTCTGGCAGGAGATGGGGCTGAAATAGACACTAGATCAAGGAATGAATGAACATTTTAAGAGAGATGAAAATTGTGTGGCAAGACAAAATTCTTAGGGATTGTTCTGTTATTCTGAAATTGGCAAATTTGTAGGTGACAAGATTCTCTTTTTTTTTTGAAGATAGAAATCTGTGAGCTGCTGATCACATAAAACTTGAAAAATCTTTGTAAATTTATATATTTGGGTTCATTGGCAGTTGAGTTTATAATAGATAAAATTTTAAGGTAAATTATGAAAGATATGGTGAGCTTTCGCTATTTAAATCTTCTTTCTTATGGTTTGTTCATTAAAATCAAAACAAACAAAGAAAAAACAGTTCAGCCAGCTTTTCATTTCTCTCCTTCATTTACCTCCCTAACTGTGCCACATGCTTAACACTGCCTAAAAAGACTAGCTTTACAGTTAGAAAAATATTCCTTTAGGTAAACACTGTAGATAGACACTGGTATGCCAGTTTGCTTGGGTCTTTTCTCAGAATGATAAAACAATTTCAATGGAAAGAGTAGGGTAATATGAGTTTTGAATCCCTGGAAAACAATTTCCTTTCTTACCTGTTTTATTTTCATATTTTCCTTAACAAAAAGTTCAAATAATAGGATAAAGAACTCTGAATACCTGGTGATTTTATTTTTTTATAGGAAACTTTGATCCAAAAGCCATGAATAATTTTTATGACCACATACAACCTGGCCCAGTGGTACCACCCAAGCCATCTAAAAAAGGTGAGTAGGGAAATGTAAAAAACATCACAAAAATAAATATGAAAATTCTTTGTGAGTTCACATTTATAGCTGAAGAAATTTCCACTAGAGATACTCATTAATTTGTTCAGCAAAAAAACTTACCATATTGATGTTACTATGGCAATAGTAAAATGTCCCCCAAAGTTTAAAATTAATTAACTCCTGAAATTACTGTCAAAAGTAATTAAATGGGATATATATAATTTACTTTTTAAAATTGAAACTGTATTATATAGTTAAAATTTACTGTGAAAACTATAATCCTAAAAGATAATTCTTACAATATAATGAGAATTTTAAAGATCTTGTGTTAGAATGGAAAGTTTGATCTGCAGTTGATCTAAGGTTATTTCACAGGGGAGCATAACAGTTAGATCCTATATAAATCCTAGATTTAGAGAAATCACTTTTGAATAATTGTTCATTCATTCCCATATAATATCAAAGGTATCAAATCTCTTATTTTTGTGTACCAAATGTTTACTTGACATTCCAGTTATCTTAAAAATGGATTTGAATTAAATTTAAATGTCATTAAATTTAAACCCTTTCTGCCCAATTCTTACTAATAACCCATGTTATTTTATAAATATAATTCATAAGACTGAGATAAAGTATGCATTTGAGAGCATAATCCTTAAGGCTTTAAGCAACTTAAAAAGATTGCTCATGAAGACATATACATGTAATAGTGATGAATGTCTTACTTAAAAAAAATTACCTGAGTATAACATTTTAAAATATCATCAGAATTAATACTTAAAAAGTTACCTAAGAGTATATTTTAAAATATCATCAGAATTATTAATCAGGGGATGTATAAATTCTCCCTAAATAATTTTACCTGAGCTAAATTACTTAAATTTTGGTTAAACAACTTTCTATGTGTTTTAAGTATTTCATTTATAGGTTGCAACACAATACCTGTTTTTCTTTTTATTGTTTAATGAGAGGCCTGGTGCACAAAAATTTGTGCACTCAGGCAGGAGGGGTCCCTCAGCTCAGCCCGTGCCCTCTCACAGTCTGGGACCCCACAGGGGATGTCCACCTGCTGGCTTAGGCCTGCTCCCTGGGGGGATTTGGCCTAAGCTGGCAGTCAGGCATACCTCTGGCAGCCCGGGAGCCCTCGGGGGATGTCCCTTTGACAGCAGGGAGCAGGACTAAGCTGCAGTCGGACATCCTTAGCACTGCTGCCAGGCTGTGTACTGGCAGCAGTCAGCCTGGCTTGTGGCTGAGCAGAGCTCCCTCTGTGGGAGTGCACTGACCACCGCGGGCAGCTCCTGAATTGAGTGTCTGCCCCCTGTTGGTCAGTGTGTGTCATAGTGACCAGTCATTCCCAGTCGTTCTGCTGTTAGGGTCAGTTTGCATATTACCCTTTTATTATATAGGATAGAGGCCTGGTGCATGGGTGGGGGCTGGCTGGTTTGCCCTGAAGGGGGTCCCAGATCAGGTTGGGGGTCCCGCTGGGGTGCCTGGCCAGTCTGGGTAAGGGGATAATGGCTGTTTGCAGGCTGGCCAAGCCCCCAGCGGGGACCCTCACCCCATGATGGGGTGACCATCCTGGGTGAGGGGCTGATGGCTGTTTGCAGGCTGGCCACAGCCCCCAGCCACCCAAGCTCCCAGTGGAGGCTGGCTGGAAGCAGGTATCTGGGATTTATTTATCTTCTATAATTGAAACTTTGTTGCCATGAGTGGAGGCCACAGCAGGCCAGGCCAGGTGGGAACCTTGGCTTCCTCCATCACCGGGGCAACCAAGCCTCCTGCTTGCTCCAGCTCCGTGGCTGCCAGCCACCATCTTGGTTGGGTTAATTTGCATATAGTCACTCTGCTTGGCTGGTGGGCATGGCTTGGGGCATAGCGGAAGTGTGGTCAATTTGCATGTTTCTCTTTTGTTAGATTAGATACTGCCATTACTGTTTCATCTCATCTGCTTTTTAAATAGCATGCTAATTTCTAAAAATGGCACAAAGAAGAATCTTAGTGGATGACTTCCCAGTACCAGATATGGCACTGTGGCAACATTATATACAGCTTCAAGTTGAAAGTCACTGGGTTATATATCATTGATCATTTTAACCATTTGGTATAATATGTTATTTATCCAAATGGTTAAATAACACTTGAGTTTGTGCTAATGTCTACAAAGGAAGCATTACTTAATGGTAATGCAACAGATAAACTTTAATTGATTCAAGGGTTGTCATGGAGGAATCCCTTATTTAAGGGAGTACATTAAAAAGTTGTTACCTGAGCCCTGGCTGTTGTGGCTCAGTTGGTTGGGCATTGTCCTGTGCCCCAAAAAGTTGCTGGTTCAGCCAAGGCAGTGTTGCTCAGTGGTTGAGCATCAATCTATGAACCAGAAGGTCACAGTTCAATTCCCGGCCAGGGTGCATGCCTGGGTTGGGGGTTTGATCCCCAGTGTGGGGTGTGCAAGTGTCAGCCGATCAATGATTCTCTCTCATCATTGATGTTTCTATATTTCTCTCCATCTCCCTTCCTCTCTGGTATAAAAATATTTTAAAAAAAAAATAAAAAAAGATTGCCGGTTTAATTCCTGGTCAGGGCACATGCCCAGGTTGTAGGATTCGATCCCTGGTAGGGGATGTACAGGAGGTAGCCAATCAACTCTCACATAGATGTTTCCCCCTCTCCCTCTCCCTGCCTCTCTCAAAAATATAAATTAAAAAACCTTTAAAGAAAAGTTGTTACCTGGCAACAGAGGACCAAATTGGTAAGAAATGGTGGACAATATGTCCACCTTGAGCCACCTCATTAGCATAAACTCTCAGGTATGGTCTGAAGGTCCCACCATAAATAGCAAAGACACTTCTATCACTTGGGAAACTTCAAGATTTTAGAGGTTATATCCCAGGAGCTGGGGCTAAAGCTAGACTTCTCTTTGGGCAAGGTCAAATTCACAACACTTAAAGCAGTGCTTAGAAGGACATTTATAGCTTTAAATGCTAGTATAAAGCAAGAAGATCTAAAATCAGTGACCTAATATTCCACCTTAAAAGAAGAAAGAAAAATAAGAATAGTCAATGAGATAGAAAACAGATAAAGCCAAAAGTTTGATCTCTCAAAGATAAAAATCAATAAGCTCTAAAGTCAACTTATTAAAAAAGAGAACACAAATAAGGGAATGTGATGACCATTTTTATGCCAATAAATGCAACACCTTAGATGGAATTGACACATTCGTTGGAAAATATAACCTACAAAACTTAAAACAAGATGAAATAGGAAATATTAATAGCTTTATGTCTATGAGAAATTAAATCTATTATCAAAAAAATTTCCCACAAAGAAAAATCCAGACTATCAAACATCAAAGGAAGATATAATACCAGTCTTACACAAACTCTTTGAGAAAATATAGGGAAAAGGAAACTTCCCTCTTTTTTAAATGGAGCCAGCAGAACCCTGATGCCAAAACCCACTAAAGACATTACCTAGCCACTCCCCCCTAAAGAAAACAAAATTATAGATCAATACCACTCATGGACATAAAAGCAAAAAATCTTTCATAACATATTTACAATTTATAAAAAAGATGATGCATCATGACCTCATTGGGTTTAGCTCAGAAATACAATATTAAAATAAAGGAGAAATATCCACAATACATATATGTGATAAAGAATTGGTATCAAGCTGAAACCGGTTTGGCTCAGTGGATAGAGCGTCGGCCTGCGGAGCGAAGGGTCCCAGGTTCAATTCCAGTCAAGGGCATGTACCTGGGTTGCAGGCACATCCCCAGTAGGAGATGTGCAGGAGGCAGCTGATCGATGTCTCTCATCGATGTTTCTAACTCTCTCTCTCTCTCCCTTCCTCTCTGTAAAAAATCAATAAAATATATTTAAAAAAAGAATTGGTATCAAGAGTATAAAAAAGAAGGTAAAACATTTGAGCAGACACTTCACAAAGGAATCTTCTATATATATAAATGCCTAAGCTACTGATAGACCAGTCGCAATGACATGCACTGACCACCAGGGGGCAGATGCCCCGACCGCTAGGTTAGCTTGCTGCTGGGATCCAGCAGATTGGGACTGAGCGAGATGGGCTGGACACACCCTGGAGCCCTCCTGTGGTTCCTCCCTGGCTGGCCAACCTCCCACATCCCTCCTTCATGCATCAGTGGGGTCCCTTGGCCTAGCCTGTGCCTCTCACCATCCAGGACCCCTCGGGGGATGTTGGAGAGCCAGTTTCGGCCCTGATCGCAGGCCAGGACTAGGGACTGTACCCCTGCACGAATTTCGTGCTCTGGGCCTCTAATATATGTATATACACACACACACACACACATATATATATATATACACACACACATTATATATATATCCAATAAGCGCATGAAAATGCTCAACCTGAGTAGACATTAGGGAGACACAAATTAAAATCTTGAGATACCACCTTACACCCACCAGAATGGCTAAAATCCCAAATTTTGGAAAACAGGCTATTTCCTGTAAAACCATTCACCTGCCCTATAGCCCATCAACAATTCTATGTCTAAAGATTTATCCAAGAGAATCTAAAATGTGTGTCTACAAATGACTTGTTTTTTAGACGATTCATACCATTTTTTTTTTCTTTTTGGTGCCGTGACTCGGATTTGAAGATTCATACCATTTTTATTCACAACAACCCAAAACTAGAAATAGCCCAAGTATCCATCAAAATGTGAATGGATAAACACTGATATAATCATGCCATGGAATAATACTAAGCAAAAAAAACTGAATTACTGATACATAAATCTCAACAATATAATGCTGAATGAAAGAAATCAAATCCAAAAGAATATATAGTATATAATTCTGTTTATATGAAATTCAGGATAGAAAAAGCTGAATTTAAGATAAATATATCTCAGAACTGTGGTTATCTCTGGAAACTGGGTTTGAGGAATAACTGAGAAAAGATATGGGTAGATTTTTCTGAACTCGTGGTAGTGTTCTAAATCTTGGTGGGAATTTGGATTATTCAGGTGCATTTGTTAAAATTCATCAAATGGTACACTTAAGGTTTCTGTATTTCACTGTACACATTTTACCTCAAAAATTCACAAAGAAATAAAAGGAAAATTTCTTAGAGGTAAGAAGCCAGTATACTCAGAGTTTTCTACCAGTGGTGACAGAATTTTTGCAGATGTCATTTGGCCTCTGTCTTTGAGACCAACACCATGTATTTGAGGTGGGAGGTTCCTGTTTGGTATACTTTTCAGCTGGGAATTGTGCAAGGATTGCATTAATATTCCGTTAATATCAAGCTTCATCTAGCTCCCTACAAGTACATTCACACTAAAAAGGCTCTTTTCTATGGTACTTTTAATTCTAACAAAATTTGCTACAACTGATATTGGATAGTCCCTTAGAGTTAGTTGTAATGGAATTCCAATTACAGTCATTTTCTTAAATACATAGATGGATTATGTAGATAGCTGCTTGATGCTACAAAGGTAAGACGTAATTCCTATCCCAAGTGGCTTGTACTCTACATATACAGTTTTAATAAAAATTAGACTAGAAAGCCCTCTAAAGTAACATCTTTACTGTAAATGGATCTCTACTTTAGAAATGTAATTGAGCTTTAATTATATAACATTTATTTTATTGTTTAAAGTATTACATATGTCTCCTTTTCCCCCTGAGACTGTTGGTGAGAGTATAAAATGATGCTGTTATATATCCTGGAGTTTTTAAACTTTTCACCTTTTTCTATTAAAGTTTCTAAATAGAACTTGATTAAATTCTATAATTCTTTAGGAAGCGTTTTCATAACAGATTTATAAAAGCTATTTGGTTTTTCTCTATGAAGTCAAATTTGTTTTATTTTAAACACATAGAGTCTTTTTTCTAAAACTAAATTTACCTAGATTGATGAAAATTTTGTCTACCATTTAAATTTAAAAAGCAAGTAAAATGTGAATAACATGTAGAATTGTTTTATTAGTTAGAATAAATGTATTGGAGTTATTATAGTTACATATTAGAAATCCAAGTGGAATATAGACATTTATCTGATTATCTGAATAAGTGTGATAACTGAAGAGAGAGAATGAGAGATAGAAAGGGAGACAGAAATTTGCACTGGATTTTGTAGTTAAACAGTGCCGTGTGCATATGAGCTCCTCAGCTGATTCAGGAAGCCCCACTACCCCCACCCTGTCATTGGTAACTCACAGTGGTAAGAGCACTGACCTTGGTGTCCCATGATTTGAGTGCTGTTCCTGGTTGTCTTGGCCACCTGACCTTGTTCTGATCCAGTCTGTGCACCAGAGAGGCGATCAGTGCTGTAAAATACATAAGCCAAGTAAGGGTCAGTAAGAAGGAGGCATGTGATGCTATTAAGTACTTTACAAATCTAAGAAGTGGAACTTGACCTTAGTCTTTGGAGCCTGAGGAGAAATTTACTCTGCTTTTGTTCATGCTGATAATGGAGTGCTTTAGTGCCTAAGCAACACACTTAGGATTCTGGAGCACTGATTCCCAAGTGGATTGTACTAGGGCAGTGGTCTGCAAACTCATTAGTCAACAGAGCCAAATATCAACAGTACTTCTTCAAAATAGACTTTCCCAGGCCGAAAATTGACTTCTGCACATGGGCCATGAAGTTTCAGTTGCACTGTACGTGTGTGCCTGCACGTGGTATTTTGTGGAAGAGCCACACTCAAGGAGCCAAAGAGCTGCGTGTGGCTCGCGAGCCGCTGTTTGCCGACCACTGTAATACTAGGTGAACTGCCTATGGGCTAAGAATGGATTAGAAAATGCAAGATATTTTTTCGGTTCTTAGGGGCAAATATTATGAAGTTTGCCATTTCTTGTTTTTAATTATTACAAAGGACTACTTACTGATAAACTATAAATTGATAGATACAGTATTCTAATACAAAATTAGAATGCCTGACGTCCATTATTGGAAAGTATCTGCTGGACTTTTGAACATGTAGGTATTTAGAATTTATGAAATGACTGAGGAGCATTTATTGTCAGTACATAGTATTATTCTGAATTGGTTCTGATTTTTCAAGTACTGCTATTTTATATATATATATTCTATTTAATATATATATGTATGTATTTATTTCAAAAAGGAAGGGAGAGGGAAATAGAAACATCAATGATGAGAGAGAATCATTGAATGGCTGCGTCCTGCATGCCCCACACTGGGGATCGAGCCCGCAACCCAGGCATGTGCCCTGACCGGGAATCGAACCGTGACCTCCTGGTTCATAGGTCTGCACCCAACCACTGAGCCATGCCAGCAGGGCTCAAGTACTGCTATTATTTTTCTTTTGGGGTTGTTAATCCTTACCAGAGGATGTTTTTTCCATTGCTTTTTCAGAGAGAGTAAAAGGGTGGAGGGAAGGGAAAGGGGAGGAGAGAGAGGGAGAAACATCTCTGTGAGAGAGACACATCGATTGGTTTCCTCCCTCATGTGCCCTTGACCAGGAATCAAACTCACAACCCTTTGGTTCAAGGGCCGATACTATAACCACTGGCCACACCAGCCAGGGCAGAACTGCTTGTTCCTTAATTATAAAATGCTGTAGTTATTATTTTAACTGATTCTTTGGTTAGTTAGCCTTACATGGGAAGTTTATCTTCAACCCATAATTTTCCAATAACTAGTTCTTAATCAGGGATTTGCTAAAGTATAATATCTCAAATTTTGCTTTCACTTTGACATTTCATTACTGATTTTGTAACCCTAAACAACCAGCAAGTGGGAAACTGTTGAAAGAAGGCATGTACTCCATATAATTGGAGAGGATAGAAAAAGTCATAAAAGCCACTGCTTTGTATAGGCTGTAATAGCAGTATTAAATATGGCACTTGTCCTCACAGGGAAATTAAAGGTAACATGAGGTAGTAGAAGGGGTAAGCACTCAACTGTGCATATCCTGTGAGAGATATTTGTGCGCCCAACAATACTTCTAAATGAATGGCTTGATCCCTTCTAAGTGACTTCACTTTGTCTCATGCAGACTCATCAGACCCTTGCACAGTTGAGAGGAAAGCCCGAAGAATTAGTGTGACCTCCAAAGTACAGGCGGATGTCCATGACACCCAGGCAGCAGCTGCAGGTGGTTTGTACTTGTGTGTCTAGCATTTGTGCAAAATGTCCAAAGACACGTGTTAACCCATGTAGAGCTATCATAAGTAAAGACCAACTTTTTTTTGCTTTAAAAAATTACTCTCTCTACTGAGTTTCTAAAGTGGTGCTGTCCAATAGAAATGTTAGCTTTCTACATTAATTTAAAACATTCTAGTAAACATTTAAAAACTAAACAAGTAATATTAGTATATTTTTAATCTATATACAAGGTGTTATCATTTGAATATGAAATCAGTATAAATTATTATGAGATATTTTACATCTTTTAAAGATTTTTTTTTTTAAATCCTCATCCGAGGATATTTTTACCATTGATCTTCTTCAAAATATATTTTTTATTGATTTCAGAGAGGAAGGGAGAGGGAGAGAGAGATATAAATCAATGATGAGCTGCCTCACACATTTGTAATACCTTAACTAATAATAACTCCTGTACATGCCCTGAATAGGGTTCAAATGCATGGGATAGGACGATGCTCCAGCCAACTGAACCACACCAGCCAAGGCAACATTTTTTTATTTCATATTAAATCTTCCAAATCTGGTGTAAATTTTACACTTGCAGAGCATCTCAATTCAGAGTGGCCACATTTCAAGTGGCTATCGCATTGGACAGATTGCTCTGATAATTATGTCTAGAAAGCAAGGCGAAGGAGAAGGAATCAAGATGGTGGCATAGATAAAAGCAGTACTCGCTGCCTCCCACAACCACATCAGAATTACAACTAAAATACTGGATATCATTTAGAACTACCTGAAATCTGGCTGAATGGAAGTCTTACAACTAGAGAAGTAAAGAAGAAACCACATTGAGACTGGGAGGAGGGGCAGAGGCGCAGAACAGACTAATCCAACACCCTCATGTGGCATGTTTTAAATTGGGAGTGATATCAAGGCTGTGCGGTCTCCTGTGAGAAGCAAGGGGTCCCAGCCACATACCAGAATGGTCAGCCCAGGGTTCCAGTGCCAGGAAGAGAAGTCCCCGTACTTTAGGCTGTAAAAATCAGCAGAGATTGTGGCTGAGTGACACGGAGGCTGGTGGATACCTAGGCAGTCCCTCTTAAAAAGGCCAGCACATGAACTTACTCAGACAATACCTCTGGGCTCCAGCCCTGGGGCAGTGGCTTTAGGGGATCCAGGGACATATGGGGAGGAACTGGAATGTCTGGCATTAGGGCAGGGATTCTGGGGTGGCTTCCTTCCAGATGGGGGTGTTCACAGGGGTCAATGATCCTGTGCTGGGACCTCCCCATCACAGAGCTGACTGGCAGCCATATCTGAGTTTCTATTAGCATGGTTCACTCAGCCCTGGTGACTCCCTGAGGCCCCACCCCATCCAATTTGCAGCCCAACTCAAGCTGTTTGCAGCAGCTTTTCCATATGAATGGTCTTTACTGGTTCACGTTTCAGACATTTCTAAAATTTCTCAAACAAGCAGCAGCTGGCATCAGTGTACCCCATACCTATCAATAAGAGGGCCAAGACCCGGCACTATCACCAGCCTGTGTACCTTCATAGCTTGTCCTTGCCTGAGCACTTCCAAGCCCAACACAAGTAGAAGCCATCTGCAGATCGCTCTGTAGCTCCTGCTTGGTGGCCCCATGCAGTGTTTGACCTTGCAACTCCCAGGAAGCCCCAAAGCCAATGCACCTGGTGGACAGCTTCAGACCATGCCAAATTACAATTCTACAAATCCATAAGCAACACTCAAAGGGAAGACTCAGTAAGCACCAAAGCCCCACTGAAACAAGTCCTGCTCCATAGGAATGTCTCTTGCTCAGCAGTTCTCCCACTGTAGTTGCAGCTAGTCCTCACAGCCAATTGGCCTAGAGGTCAGTTCTTCTCAGTGACTCCAATAGCAACCAAGGCTCAACTAAAACAAGACTATGCACAAACCCACACAGGGGCTCACCTAGAGTGCCCAGCTCAGGTGACTGGGAAGGCTGAGCCACTGGGCCCTATAGGACACCTACTACACAAGGCCACTTTACCAATTCCAGGAGACATAGGTGCTCCACCTAATACATAGAAACAAACACAGGGAATAAGACAGAAGGTGGAGACAAAGAGACACGTTACCAATGAAGGAACAGAAGAAATCTCCAGAAAATAACCCAATGAAATGGAAGCAAACAAACTACTAGATACAAAGTTTAAAACAGTGGTTATTAGGATGCTCAAGGATCTTAATGAGAGTTTCAGGGTCTTAGTGAGATTTTCAAGGATATTATTGAGAATTTCAAAGACATGAAAAAGGACCAGTCAGAAATTAAGCATACATTAACTGAAATAAAGAATAATTTACAGGGACTCAACAAAGGAATAGAGTATTCCAAGAATCAAATCAACGCTTTGGAATATGAGGAAGCAAAAAACACCCAAACAGAAGAGCAAAAAGAAAAAAAAACACACCCAGAAATATGAAGATAGTGTATGGAGCCTCTGGGACAACTTCAAGCATACCAACATTCTCATTATGGGGGTGACAGAAGGAGAAGAGAAAAAGCAAGATATTGAAAACCTATTTGAAGAAATAATGGCGCAAAACTTCCCCTACCTGGTGAAAGAAATAGACTTACAAGTGCAGGAAGCTCAGAGTCCCCTTAAAAACAGCAAGAGAAAAACAGTTACCTCCAAGGGAGTACCCATACAACTGTCAGCTGATTCTCAACAGAAACTATGCAGGCCAGAAGGGAGTGGCAAGAAATATTCAAAGTGATGAATAGCAAGGACCTACAAGCAAGATTACCTAGAAAAGCTATCATTTAGAATTGAAGGTCATATAAATGACCTTCACAGACAAGAAAAAGCTAAGAGTTCATCAACTCCAAACCAGTACTACATGAAATGTTGAAAGTATTCTTTAAGAAGAGAAAGAAGATGAAGAAGAAAAAAGATAAAAATATGAATAAAATGGCATAAAATACATATCTACCAATAATTGAATGTAAAAAAATCAAATGAACAAGGAATCTAATGAACAAAATAAACTGATTAATAAAATAAAACCAGAGGCATGGAAACATAGAACAGACTGAGGAATCTCAGAGGGAAGGGGGGAGGGGACGGAAAGAGATTAACCAAAGAATTTGTATGCATATATGCATTACCTATGGACACAGACAATAGGGTGGTGAAGGCCTGGGGCAGGGCAGAAACTGAGTGGAGGAGGGCAATGTGTAGGGGGGTGATATTTGTAAAATTCTCAAAAATAAAGATTTTTTTTTAAATGAAAGCAATGCCAAGTAAATGTAACCTGAAAGCTCTGGACTTTATAAATTCTCACTGAGCATTTAAATGCTTCTTGAACTATATCCTGGGATTCAGTGAAAATAAGGTTTCTAAAAATATTGTACATATTGGGTTTGTACAAGTATTCTACTTGATATTATATTAACTAGATGGAAAGATCCCAACCTAAGAACAAACCAAGCATGAAACTGTATTACACTTCATATAGTTAAAAGAAATAAACTTGTCTTTCTTTATCATTGGCATATTTCCCATTTTGGAAAAATATCAGCTATTTTTGAAACTGTAGAAAATACTTAGAATTTTTGAAAAGTTTATTTGCATCCTTTTGAGCATTTTTATCTTCTGTGTGCTAATTATGTAATATAAACAGTATTAAATTGATGTGATATTTATGAGGATGGTCATTTTGTGGAAATGTATCCTATTAAAGGAAACACCTATTTATTTCCGTTTTATTATGTATAAACATATTAGTTTTTATTTTCCATGAGGTCTGAACTATCTTAACTTGTAAACTGTTCCATAAAAAGCTGTACGTTTCTGTAAGTCATATGAAAATAGACATCTAAAATGTATTTTGTGTTTTAGATGCTTCTATTTCAACACTACTTCCTTATGATGAAATGAGCAGTGTCTTTTTTTTTTTTTAGCAGTATCTTTTTTAGGACCAACAATAATTCTAAATTAGGTGCCTTTTAGCCCTGGCCGCATGTCTCCATAGTTAGAGCATCAACTCTGTGCACCAGGGGGTCACAGGTTTAATTCCTGGTCAAGGGCATGTACCTGGGGTTGCAGGTGGGATTCCCACAGGGAGATAACCAATGGATATGTCTCCTAAAATCAATTGAAAAAATATCCTCACTCCTTGGGTGAGGATCAAAAAAAATTATAAATTAGGTGCCTTTTAAATATATTTGTTGAGAAGTTATTTCAGAGAGAGATACAGCAATTGGTTGCCTCCGCATGCACCCCAACCAGGGCCGGGGATCGAGCCTGTAACCAAGGTATGTGCCCTTGACTGGAATCGAACCCACGACCCTGAGTCCATGGGCTGACGCTCTATCCACTGAGCCAAATGTGCTAGGGCAAGCCCATCTTTTTATAGTCTCAGGAATAGGTTAGAGAACCCAATGATTCTATTGTAAGGCTAAGATCACCTCCTGATTGAGCCTGAGCCTTAAGCTTGCAGTAAGGTTCAGGGGTCTAACACCCAATTTTCTTTATCTCTAGAGTCTAGGGAAATGTTCACACCAGCATTTGTCATTAAAGACAAATGGGTAAACCACAGTCAGCTCATTCACTTTCAAGAGAAGATAAACTTAACCCAGAATGGTAATTAATTAAAACTTTACCAGGTCTCTGTTTCTTTTACCTGCTTAGGAAGGCTGCTTACCTTAGATTATAACGTCATCTCCAGTTCACAGAGAGGATTTTCCAGTGTTTTATGGTGCATTTTCAAAGCCTTCTGACCCTGCTCTAGATTCCAGAGTGAATTCCATCCAGAGATCTTTAGCCTCTAGTTATTGACCCCCATTTTCAGAAGGGACTGTTCCTAAAAGGCAGGATTTACAAATTAACTCTAGAAGCCTTTTGAGCACAAGGCCAGAGAGAATGAGGACTTAGGAAGAGTATGTTAAGTTTCAAGGTTCTTTTTGTTTTGTTTTTATCTTTTAAAGAGAGAGAAACAACAATTTGTTGTTTCACCCATGTATTCATTCATTGGTTGTTTCTTGTATGTGCCCTGACCAGGGTTTGAACCCACAACCTTGGTGTATCAGGTCCACATTCTAACTGAACTACCCAGCCAAGACTTAGTTTAAAGGTTTTTAAAAATAAAATCCGAAGGACTAACAAAGTTGCCAGCATTTTATATTGCCTACACATAGACATTTAAAAAAAACTAATAGGTAGGAAAGAATCCTATATAATAAAAGCCTAATATGCTAATGATATGCTAAGGCTGCTTAGCCGCTTGCTGTGACGTGCACTGACCACCAGGGGGCAGATGCTCCGACTGGTAGGTTGGCTTGCTGCTGGGGTCCGGCTGATTGGGACTGAGCGAGATGGGCCGGACATGCCCTGGAGCCCTCACGGGTCCCTCCCTGCCTGGCCAACCTACCACATCCCTCCATGGCCCTAATTGTGCACCAGTGGGATCCTTCAGCCTGGCCTGCGCCCTCTCATAATGTGGCCTGGGACCCCTTGGGGCAGTGGTTCTCAACCTTCCTAATGCAGGCAACCCCCACAGATTGAGAACCGCTGCCTTGGGGGATGTAGGAGGGCCAGTTTCAGCCAGATCCTGCAGGCCAGGCCGAGGGACCCCACTGGTGCATGAATTCATGCACGGGGCCTCTAGTCTGAGAATAAAAAGATAATTGTTTATATTAAATGAATTTAGCTTATGAAAAAGTAACTGTAGGGGCTTTATCTTTCTCTTTTTACCATTCTGGGGGAAACTTTGTTATGAACTCTTACTGCCATTTATGAACCATCATTATTAAACACATGCATATTGTGAAACTGATGGTCTAAAAGAAGTTGCACATTTAATCAGATGTTTAATGTAGTGTGGCTAGTATGAGGGGGTGACACATAGGACTGAAGATGGCAGGAGGAAGCAGAATTAATTTTTTAAATATCTTTTTTATTGATTTTGTAGGAAGGGAGAGGGAGAGGTAGAAACATCAATGATGAGAGAAAATCATTGATTGGCTAGAGATCAAGCCAGCAACCCAGGCATGTGCCCTGACCTGAATTGAACCACAATCTTCTGGTTCATGGGTCGACGCTCAACCACTGAGCTGTACTGGCTGGTCATAGAATTATTTTTAACATGCTATATAACATCTCATTTTTTTCATTTGGCTGGAATAACTACTGTCTGTGGATAATGAGCTTGTTAACCACTCTCCATGGATAATAAGCTTGGAAGGTAATCTATGCTAGACTTGTTTTTGTTTGTTTTTTATTTCAGTTTGGATTATACTTGGGGGGAAAAAAAATCAATCTCTTTTCTCTCTTTCCATTCTAACTTCCCTCAGAGCATCTACCTGGCTCCAAGCACAATCCTCAGACACAGCCCCGAGATGAAGACTATGAAGGGGCCCCATGGAATTGTGACAGCTGTACGTTTCTGAACCACCCAGCACTAAATCGCTGTGAGCAATGTGAGATGCCCCGATACACCTGAGTTCAGAAGAGTCTGCACCAGGTTGACAGTGAAGCTGAGCGCCCATTAGAAGAAAAGGAAACCGCGGGGATCTTCATCTGTCCAGCCTTTTCATTTCAGATTCCATAGGGGGCGGAGGAATGCACTGTAGTTGCCTGTGCTCACTACAGGAAAAATGGGGAAGGTTTTTTTCCCTTCTTAACTCATTACAGAGTGAGAGACAGAAAGGGATACTTGAAACTGGGAAAGGATTCTCTCCTGAAAGAATGTACACAGAGAAGTCAAGAGCTCTTCTGTGGGATCCAGTTGTTGAAGTTACTGCTGAGTGGCCCTTATTTTATAAACTAGAACTTGGAATCATAGTGTGACATATTACAGTTTATGCAGACAAGCTGTGAATCCCCATAGCAGACTTACCTGGTCACAGCTCTCTGAAAAACAAAGCACCCCCCCTCTTCCCCATGCTTTTTCCCATTGCTTCCTCCTGAAGAGGACAGGGAAAAGCACTTAGAATATGATGGGCGGGGGTGGGGGGCAAAATAATAGGGTATTTGTAATTGCTGCTTTTTTCAGGGGTAATTTCCAACACACAAACAGGATGTTTTAAAATGTGATTTGCAGTAGTCAGGAATTAGGCATATTGTGCCCTTTGTCAAAAGTATAATCATTGCTTGTGCAATGATTCATCAAGCTATATCAACACTGGTAACCAAGACCTAATTACACCACATAATAGATATATTTTTGAAGTTACTGCATGCTTTTATTAGGTCATTGGTTTTAAAAATAACAAACGAGTCCTTACGAAGTATGATTTTATGAATGACCTTCTCGTAAAACTGTGCTTTATCAGTTGCACAATGAATGTATGCCCATTATAAATCCATTCCAAAATCCATTTGGAAACCTTGATCTCAGCTGTGGTTCTACAAGATACATTTGCAGTACATAGGGCCTTTTCTGCCCCCTCCTTTCAGTTTTGTGAGGGATTCATGATGTTTACAGCACAGATAATACTTTGTGCCATAATCCTAACTTAGCTGAAAAAAATTAATTTTAGTTCAATAAATATTTTTTTGCACATACATTCATAAACCAGAGAGGGAAATTACAGTGGGCTAATATAAAGTTGGGAAGGAAGAGAAGGGTAGTCAAAAAATATGATTAAGAATAAGGTGAATGAAAAGGACTTTGAAGCTAAGAACTTTTCAAATTTAACATACTATATTCAGAAATAACACTGAGTTTGCTCCAAGTAGTTCAAGTGATACTGAAGCACTCCTTAGTCTGAAACTAGAACTTTAGGGTGTGCACAACTGAAGAGATGTAAAATCATGTGATTCCCTAGAATGCACCACTGGAAAAATTTTAATAAGACATTCAATTAAGGATTCTACCATCGTTGAGAATTGGATTTTGGAATCTTCCCCTTATTTGGGTAAATATAAACAGCAATAAAAGTGAAATTTGTTCTAATCCTTAAGGATTTTTCCTGGGGTTATAAATTTAGAAATATCCACTTTACACACACACACACACACACACACACACACACACGCTTCAAGCTGTCATTGCATTCTAATTTGGCAGTAATCTCTGGCAGACCTGGAAAAATAAGCTGCACTTAATACCATAATGAAACCAAAGGCATAACACATCATCATAGTTTTCCATCAAAATCATACTTTCACACTCTACGAAGTGTGGCTATGTAATAACACTGATTAAACATCTCTCATACAATAACTGTGGCAAAACTTGAAAACAATGGTGAGAAAGCAGATGGACTTAAAAACATTGACCTGAAAACAGCATCCTTTAAAGCAGGGGTGGGCAAACTTTTTGACTGAGGGCCACAATGGGTTCTTAAACTGGACTCAGAAGAAGGAGCTGCAGCCGTGTTTCCCGACGTTGCCATGTTAACACTGCTGCTGGTGAAGGAGCGGAGGGGAGAGCAAGAGAACCCTCAGCTCTTTCGGCTCCCCGGCCCAGATAGAACAGCCGAACGGGCCGGATCTGGCCCGCGGGCCGTAGTTTGCCCACGGCTGCTTTAAAGGCTTTTGTAACATGTATCTGTCAGTCTCCAATAAAAGTCTATCAGTCCTATTCTGTAATAGTCCATCATCTTTGCCTTTGTATGGTTTCATTATCTCTTTAGTGATAGTGGACCCCACTTGGTACTTAGTAACAATTTAGGGGGAAATCGATATGCTGCTTGGTGTTCTAGCTAAAGGTTTACCAATATTCTTAGTGATATGCTCAAGTGGCAGCAGCTAACTTGGCAGTTGAGAATGAAAGTAGCATGTATAAAAACAGTTTGATGCTTTATTAAAACCATGTAGATGACTTTAAAACTATTGCATGAACATACATCCAGGTTACTAAGCTGCTGTCATACAGTAGATGCATGGTTCCCATCCTTTGGTGATATATCTAGTCATTGTTTTCACCTGCCAGGGAAAATGAGAAACCAGTCTATTTGATACGTATAGAGGGTGGGGTATGACACATCAGATTGATTTAAGGAAGTGTTTTGTATGCGTTCATTTCTGATTGTGCATAAGTTTCATACACCAACATAGGCTGTATTCAGTTTTTAAAATAAGCAAAATCATTGGATACTGATAAATCTGATACATTCAACTGTGTCCCATATATCCATTACTTCTTGTCTGTGACCAGTTTGAATAAGAATTCAGTCAACTTTCAAGGTAAAGGATCTCCTAGTTAGATTGATATATACAGACAATTGGCATATAAATGGTGGGATACAAATTGGATGTTGCCTGCCTGCTGATGGGTGCCTACGCTCTTTGGATCAATTGGTACATTTCTTGTTTCTATTAAAAACTTTTTTTCTTAACACAGACCTAATGACACATTTTATTATTTTTGTTAATCCTCATCTGAGGATATTTTTTCCATTGATTTTTTTTTCAGAGAGAGTGAAAGGGAGGGAGGGAGGAACAGAGGATGCGGGGGAAGAACCATCCATGTGACAGATACATATACATGAATGATTACCTCATGCAGACACCCTCTCGGAGCTGACGCTCTAGCCACCATGTAACGCCAGCCAGGCCAGACACATTTCAAATATTTCACTGTTTTAAAAACTGGGTTTTTGGAGAGCACGTTTACCATTTTGTTAAAGTGCATGGCCCCCTAAATTTTGGAGTAAGTCCTAAAAGTTTATAGAGGACCCAGAAACTTTCTAATAAGCATTGTAAAAATGTTTCAAATTGATAATGACCTTGTTTGGGAGAGGGTAGAGGCAGGGTTTTAAAGAAATAAATGCATTGTAAAAGTAGTTTTTAGAGCAGACTAACGATGGTGGGGGAAGTGTTGCTAATTTGTTTATTTCCCTGAAAGAAATGGGATGTGTGATGAGCAGTTTAATTTTTAAGGAGCTGGTCTCAATTTTAGTATTTTAATTATTCCCTAAAATTTTGTCATTGCTTTGTCCCAGTTATCTAAGGATCATACCCAGCTTTCTGTGGCAACTCAAGTTTTATGTAGTATTTTAAGAGATAATTGTAATGTCTGATGGTATAAACAAAGAATATAAGGTATAGGAATATTGTTCTTTGAAAATATCAACAATGTATCCTGGAATGTGAAGATGTCCCTTTATAGTTAAAACTGATTTATTTTAATACTGTAGTCATTGTTCAGACTTTGAATGAGTTCATGTTACAGTGTGTGTCTGTATATCTGTAGAGAAGGAAAAATGATCACTGAAATGTTACTTTAAAAAAATCACTAAATTAGGCACTGTGTTGCACCACTACTGAATCTTTCTGAGAGAATTAACAGTGTTTTCTTACTGTAAAATTTAATTCTGATGACGTTTTCACATTCACCAGAAATGCATTTTTTCCTATATCATGTGCAACCCCAGATATTTAAAATTAGATTTTGCATGGCATGGGCATTCCCAAATTAATAGAGTGGCTCAATTTTAATTTTTAAAGCCATGAAAAGTTACTTTGAGACTGAACAATTCTGAATTCTTAATGATACCCAATGTCCATGTTTTCCTACTATAAAATAATTTATCCATTTCTTTATTAAAACAGCAAGAACTTATTAAATCTTGTAAATACCATGACTCTTAGATTTCTGTGTATGCTGTGAATCAAATTATTTTGAAGTGAAATTGTACAAAGGCAATTTAAAAGGCTATGCATGCATTGTACCTCCAAACAGTACATATTCGGAAAGTCAATGATTCCTGCAAAATAAATCAATAAACAAAAAGTAAACTTTACATTCTGCATCTTTTCTGTGTAGTTAGAAATGACTTACAGTATCAAACCTGTTCTAGTTCCAACACATATTTTCTGGTCTGAAATATGCTCTCAGAAACCTATTTGGTCACATTTCTGTTCTATTAGAATATGTATTAATGTTAAATTTTGAGGTATTAAATGTACATTACTCTAATTTTAAATTGGGTTAACATATATAAGCAAATTTTATATAAAAGGTAGAATATGTTAGGAACTTACATTATTTACTAATCACAAAAGAAAGTAATATTATCTTTATGTCATTTGTAGCTAATTTTTCAAAGGCAAATAATCACAGAGACCCTGAACCTTGATTTGCTAAGGTTTGGAGTTAACTTCCCAGCTTCTGCACAGAAATTACCACAGATGAATTATAGTAGATAGACTATTCAATGATTAAGACTATGTAGTTATTATAGAAACATCGAACAGACAATCAAACCTCAGAGGGAAGGCAGGGGAGGGAGAAAGGAGGGGTTAGAAATCAACCAAAGGACTTGTATGCATGCATAGTAGCATGACCAATGGACACGGACACTGGAGGCAGGGGAGAGAAAGGAGGGGTTAGAAATCAACCAAAGGACTTGTATGCATGCATATAAGCATAACCAGTGGACACAGACAGTAGGGGAGTGAGGGTATATGCTGGGAAGTGGGAGCGTCTGGGGAGAGGTCAATAGGGGGAAAAGGAGACATATGCAATACTTTCAACAATAAAAAGATAAATCATGTCCTATTGAAAAAAAAAGCAAAATGTATTTCAAGTCAAATTAATTTCTATTAAATTTGTACTGTAAGAAAATGTCCAGACAAGTACAGAAGAATCATAATGATCCTGCATTTATCACCCAACTTCCAAAACTATCCATATATAAGCAATCTTATTTCATCAAGTTCTTATCCACCTATTTTGAAGCAAATCTCAGACATAGCAAGTCATCTAAATTTAACATAAGCACCATATACTCATCACACCTTACAAAATAATGTATTATTAAATATCTAGTGTTAAATTACCAAAGTTTTCTGAGGAACTTTTTACAAGCATATCTAGGGTGTAAATAGAACACTTGAAATTATGTCTCTTACATCTTGAATCTGTTTATATATTTCCCCTCCCTGTCAGAAATCATAAGGATACTTTACCTCATCAACTATTAGTATATGGTTATCTTCCACCACATCTTACAGTAAAGCATAGAAAGATCAAAGATAAATTTAAAAATAGTATAAAAAGCACCTGGTCAGTGTGGTTCAGTGGTTGAGTATTAACCCATGAACCAAGAGGTCACTGTTTCAATTCCCTGTTAGGGCACATACCCAGGTTGTGGGCTCAATCCTCAGTAGGGGGCATGCAGGAGGCAGCTGATCAATGTTTCTATCCTCCCTTTTTAAAATCAATAAAAATATTTTAAAGATAATAAAATTTTAAAAATAGAGACTTGATTTTTTAAAAGTACTATGTATTCCATTTGACCCAGTGATCCCAATTCTGAGAATAAATCCTAAAAACTCCAGAACACCAATTAGAATATATGCACCCTTATGTTCATAGCAGTGTTATTTACAATAGTTAAGATTTGGAAACAGCCCAAGTACTCATCAGTAAATGAATGGATTAAAAAAAAACAAACTGTGGGACGTTTACATAATGCAATACTATGCATCTGTAAAAAAGAGGGATCTCTTTCTTACCCTTTGGGACAGCATAGATGGACCTGGAAAATATGCTCAGTGAAATAAGCCAAACTGAGAAAGACAAATATCACATCACCTCACTTATTTGTGGAATCTAATGAACAAAATTAATTGACTAACAAAATAAGACCCAAAGCAGGGAGGGATGGAACAGACTGAAATACCTCGATGTGGGGTTGGGTAGATAAGAAGAGATAAACCAAGAAACATATACTTACTAAGTGGCTCAGTGCATGAATTCATGCACATTGAAAGGGAATTAATTAGAAGAAATATTTTAATATCACTATTTGCCAAGTCTGGGTACGGGTATCCGGCTCCGTCCTCCCTCCTGTCAGAGTCTGTGATGGCTCCCGGGGGGGATGCTGCATCAAAGCCGGTGCCCCAGGGACACGGGGCTGGTGAGGGGGATGAAAGTGGTAGCCTGGCTCTAAGGAAACCGCCCTGAGCCTCCCTGGGTTACCTCGGGTTCCCTGTGAAAACGGTCAGAGGCAGCAGAGGTGGAAGAAGCTGTCCTGGCTGGCTCTTTGCCTATCACGGCGGCGGGACTGCGGCAAACAGCAGAACATGCCTTGGTGGAAATGCCTCTATCAAATGAGCTGGGCAGGGGCTGTTTTAGAACGTGGCTGCTTGGCTACCAGGGTTCCACGTTCTGTTGGGCTCCATTGTCAGGTAGTGAGGGCACTGCTCT
>NW_006297510.1:585495-586926 GCF_000327345.1 Myotis davidii
CCTCATTTCCCCCGGGGAGGAGGTCGAGTGGAGGTGGTGCCCTTTGCCCGGATATTTAGCCCGAGGGGCTCCCCCGATGCACCTCCTGGTAAACTTCCCTCCAGCACCCTCACGCAGGGTCAAGCCCAGCCCCACCCACCTTCGCGTGCCTGCTGTGCACACAGCCATCTTGTGAGAACCACCTAGGCTTTTATTAGTAATATATGCATAGCCCATGGTGAAACCTAGGGGGTCGGGAGGAGTTGGGGAGGGGGAAGGAGGGTAAATGGGAGATAGCTGTAATACTAGCAACAATTTAAAAAATAGTACATAAAGTATTTTTCTTATTCCCCTTGTCATCGTTTCCTGCATCCTGGATTGTCATTTTTTATAGAATTAATTTTAGTTTTAGAAAGAGAGGAAGGAGGAGAGGGAGAGAGAAACAATGTGAGAGGGGAAACACCAATCTGTAACCCATTATCTGTATAATGATTTCTCTATGTAGTGATTAGCTCAGTTTTCCACGCAGAAGTGTGGGGGACTGCTGGGCGTGGATGCCCAGGGTTTGTTTTCCACCTCCATTTCTACAAAAACTTCCTGACTTGACTTTGGCCTGCTGGCCTTTTTTCAGGACATTACCAGGTGATGTTTGGTGTCTGAGGTTTCAAAGGTTTTAATAGAGTATATAATATGTGGGTAAGATTTTGGTTCATCAGATCCAGATTCTCATGGCAGTCATCTCCTGAATAGTGATGGGTGTGCTTTTGATCACCCTTCCATGGCTTGTGAGAAAAATCAGGTGATACAGCCTAGCTTCCTAATGTTTTGGATTGTAGTTTGGAAACAAAATGCTAGTTATTATCCTCTATAATTAAAGCCTAATATGCTAAGTGTCCGGTTGACTGGTTGGCTGTTCAACCAATCAAAGCATAATATGATAATGATATGCTAAGGCAGCTCAACCTCTTGCTATGACATGCACTGACTACCAGGGGTCAGACAGTCGACCGGTCAACCAGTCACTATGACGTGCACTAACCACCAGGGGGCAGATGCTCCAAGAAGGTTAGCTTGCTGCTAGGGTCCAATCGATTGAGACTGAGCAAGACAGGCTGGACATGCCCTGGAGCCCTCCTGTGGTCCCTCTCCGGCTGGCCAACCTCCTGCATCCCTCCCTGGCCCTGATTGTGCACCAGTGGGGGACCCTCAGCCTGGCATGCACCCTCTTGCAATCTGGGATGCCTTGGGGGATGTCAGAGAAACGGTTTCGGCCTGATCCCGCAGGCCCGGCTGAGGGACCCCACTGGTGCACCAGTGCACATTAAAAGGGGATTAATTAGAGGAAATATTTTTTAAAATATATTTTATTGACTTTTTACAGAGAGGAAGGGAGAGGGATAGAGAGTTAGAAACATCGATGAGAGAGAAACATCGATCAGCTGCCTCCTGCAC
>NW_006297510.1:587118-589585 GCF_000327345.1 Myotis davidii
CACCGGGGCAAAGGGTGCAGCCTGAGGCCCCCTGTCAAGCCCCACCGAGCTGGGGGCACAGACTCAGGTCCTCTGCCCCTGCCCAGCACCACGCAGCCTCAGGTCCCTGCTGACTTTTCATTAAGGCTCATTACGGGAACTTGGCCTCCGCTGTGGGCACAGCCATTTTGTGTTACGGAATCCCTGCCTCCACTGGGAGTGCAGCCATCTTGACCACTGCTGCGTGATGGTCAATTTGCATATTCCCTCTTTATTAGATAAAATTATATAGTCTGCTTTTTTTGGACTTACTTGTATAATTTATTGTCCTGGGGACTGAGCCTGCTTTTAGGTAGTTCTGTTCCCTTGATCAAGAACCACTAACAGATTTAAATCACTAAAGGTAGTCTGCTTTGGGTGTGAAGGATTCATAAAGATCTTCATTTGAAAGGTATTTTGGGTTGTGGGGAGAAGAGGAAATTGTGTTAGCATATTAAAATAGTTTGTATTCCCTATAGACTTTGATAATGAATCAAATGGTCACATGTGGTGGACTCCAAGTTCAAGGTTATAATTTGAGTTTTTCTACCCCAATTCTGAAATAACTGACAACAACAAAAACATTTTTAAGGGTTGGAGAAAAGGAAAGGTGTTCTCAGGAGGTTGGAATTGACAGGATGCAGATGGAAAAGTATTGAGGGCAATAGTGACCAGGGTCAGCCAGGCCACAATTCCAGCCATCAGTGAAGGCCAACGTGCAAAAGTAAGTCTTATAGGACTCCCCAACAGAGCCCATTAAGACCAAAAAACTCTGAGCAGCAGGTAACTGGAAGGATCTGTATGCTGGACAGGAAGCACAGAGACTCACATTTGCTTTCTGTCTCACACCAGGGTTCGTTAAATAAGCAAGGCACTTAAGTGGGAGTGGTTTCACCACATCCTTATGAGGTGTCATGCACCCAGTATCTACAAGCTGCCATAGTGAACACGGAGGGAAAACTCACTTCGCCTAGCTAAGAATTCCAGGGAGCAACTTTCAGCCCCACAGTTAATAACTAAAGTAGCACCCACTAGTGCTTGCTTATTGAGGGGCAAAAACAAATGCTTAGCAAAACATTGAACTTCCCTGTCTCCCCTATACTCTATAACCAAGTAATTTCTCATCAAGAAACATGAAGCTACAGGGAAAAAGTAGAAAACTTTCATGCTTTCTTTTTCATTATGGATTAAACTATTCAAGCAGTGACCCACGTAATCCCTTTTTAATTCTTACCTGAAGATATGTTTTTTCTTTATTGATTTTGAGAGGGAGAGAGAGAGAGAGAGAAAGAGAGAGAGAGAGAGAGAGAGAGAGAGAGAGAGAGAGAGAGAGAGAGGAGAGAGATCAAAGTGAGAGAGAAACACCAATACCAATCGATTGCTTCCCATACTCACACTAACCAGGCAGGGACCAAACCTATAACCTAGGTATGTGTCCTGATGAGAAATCGAACCCACAACATTTTGGTGTACAGGATAACACTCCAACCAACTGAGCAACCTGGCCAGGGAATGACCCACATAATCGTTTTAAAAATTCCTTAAAAATCAGTGACTGTGTAGAGTATTCTGAAAGGAGGACCTTATTCTACAGAATCAGAGCAGAAGAGAAAACTTTAATTTCTAATTTTAATTCTAAACAAAATTTTCAGTAATGTCCTCTCAGAAAGGAACAATCAGATCAGGAATGGTTGCTTCAAATGAAAAGTAATGTGTTTTTTGGTAATCCTCACCCGAGGATATTTTTCCATTGATTTTTAGGGAGAGTGGAAGAAAGAGGGAAAGACCGAAAGAAACATTGATGTGAGAAAAACACATTGATTGGTTGCCTCCTGCACGAGCCGTGGCCAGGGCCTGGGCAGAGCCTGCAACCAAGGTACATGCCCTTGACCGGAATCGAACCCAGGACCCTTTGGCCTAAAGGCCAGTGCTCTATCCACTAAGTCAAACCGGCTAGAACCAAAGGAAAAGTAATTTTTATGAAATTCTAAACTACAAATTCAAGCAGTAAAACTTTAGAAAACTGAATCAATGGAAAATTATTCTAGGCTTATGCATTGTGAATTCTGGATCTAAGAAGTGCAATAAGGGATACCAGAAGGAATCAACACAGCAGCTAGGATAGAAGCAACAAGGTCACACCAGAATTCTCCTACATCTATGTGTAAAACTCAAACACAACTCTCATTTTTTAACAGGCAAAATAGACAACATTGTGAGCTTGGTTAAATCTCCATATAATAAGATTATGTGTTTCACATAAACTAAATCTTCTTTCAAATGTCTACCAAACATTTTTAAAATTTATTTTAGAGAGAAAAAGGAGGGAGAGAAAAGGGAAGGAGGGCCAAAACCGGTTTGGCTCAGTGGATAGAGCGTCGGCCTGCGGACTGAAAGGTCCCAGGTTCGATTCCGGTCAAGGGCATGTACCTGGGTTTCGGGCACATAT
>NW_006297510.1:589690-591652 GCF_000327345.1 Myotis davidii
ATTTTAAAAAAAAGAAAAGGGAAGGAGGGAGAGGATGGGAGAGACAGAGAGAGAGAGAAAGAGAGAAACATGAATCGGTAGACTCCTGCACATGTCCTAACTGGGGATCGAACCCACAGCCTATGTATGTGTCCTAAATGGAAACTTTTTGGTGTATGGGATGACGTTCTATCCACTGAGCCAAACCGGTAGGGCACACAACTTTTTTATGCCACACAAATTCTTATGACAGCATTTTTTCTTTGTTTGAAGTGTGAGAAGTGCCTGAATTATTAATGGTTAAGGATTCCAGTTGTGGAGGTGGACTATCTGACCTACCTACAACCTACTTGTTGAGTGATCTACAAATTACTTTCTCTCAAACTCAGTCACCTCATCTGTAAAAGGTGGACAATAATAGCACTCTATCTCATGGGGTGTGTGGGTTAAATAAATTATATTTAAAGCACATAGAATAGTTCCTAGCATATTCTAAATGCTCAAAAACTTTGTTAACTATTATCATTGTTATTGCTATTGTAAAAATATCACAATAGCTCAGTTGATGTGACTCAGTAGTTGAGTGTTGACCTATGAACCAAGAGGTTACCAATTCTATTTACTGTCAGGGTACACGCCCATGTTGTGGGCTCGATTCCCAGTGGGGGCAAGGCGTGCAAGAGGCAGCCGATCAATGATTCTCTCTCACTGATATTTCTAGCTCTCTATCCCTCTCCTCTCTAAAAACCAATAAAAACATTAAAAGAACTACCATTAGTATTACAAAATATATACAGCAAAGTGTCGATTGAAGGAAAAATAGTTCCAAAATAGCTGGAGTCTTCAATATAACACTTCAAATAATGGATTAAACATCTAGACAGAAGATCAATAAAGAAACAGAGCTGGAGGTGGAAAATGGTGACAGAGTGAGTGGATGCTGCATGGACACGCTCCCAGGAACAAACTGGCATTACAACTAAAATATAGAAAAACGTCCGGAACAATCAATGGAAGACTCACTGGAGAGAACCCTGATACCTGAGGACTGAAAGTGGAAACCATATAAAGACTGGTAGGAGGGGCGGAGGCACGAAAGTGTTGGCCGAGCGCCCACAGACAGCAACTGAAGTTTCAGAGAGACATCTCAGCTATGGGGGTCACCACTGAAAATTCTGGGGTCTAATCCCCAACCTGGGCCTCCCACCAGAGAGCACCAGAACTAAGAAGGGTACCCACTTAACATTGGGCTGTGAAAAGAAGCAGGGTTGTTGTCTGCCAGTGAACGAAGGCTGGAAACTCAGGCATCTTCTTAAAGGGCCAACACACAAAATTCCCTGTGGAGCCACCCACCTTGTGTTCTGGCAGAGGGAGGGCAGACTGGACAGGAGCTGTGTGAGCAGAAGCCAGGACTAGGGACTCAGGCAGGCACCGCCAGTTTCCTGTGTTGTCATTCCCTCATGAGACAAAAGACAAAAAAAATTCAACAAGAGAACCAAGATGGTGGCATAAGGTATATACCTGTACGTGCTGCCCCCCACAACTACATTAAAACTACAACTAAAAGACAAAACGGCCATCATCCAGAACCAGGGGAAAGCTGACTGAGTGGAAGCTCTACAACTAGAAGGAAAGAAAAAAGCACATTGAGATTGGGTAGGAGGTGCGGAGGTGCCAAGAACAGAGGTACGGAGGCACATGCAAGGCGGCTGCACCTGGGTGTACTTTTTTTTTCAATCAGAAGGGAGATACAAGCTCCCGACTGCACTGAACTCATTTCCGGCAAGACTCTGGGGACCCAGACTCCTATGGAGAGAAACTGGGCTGTCTGGCACCCTTACTGGAAAGTAAGGGTGGCTTTCTCACAGAGGTGCTCTCAGGGATCATTGTTACTGTGGGGGTACGGGACTCAGGGACGCGGAGACGCAGAGACGGCTAACGGACAGCCATCACTGTTTGCTCCACCCTGGTGATTCTCTGAGA
>NW_006297511.1:0-244 GCF_000327345.1 Myotis davidii
TTTTTTGAAGCAAATAATCAGAAATGTGGCTAAAGAATTTATGTTTAAATTGTTCTTTGAAGTAATATTTAGATTTGCAAGAACAACCCTAAAGCCCAACAATAGAAAACTGCATACAGTCAGAGAAATCGATATAGAAATAGATATTATAGATACACATACTGTAAAAATGTTACTGTCCTTATAGTGGGGTTGCCAAGGACATTTATTTCCAATGAAAAATGCTTTGGGTACATTAGCAAAC
>NW_006297512.1:0-720 GCF_000327345.1 Myotis davidii
ACAGTGGGTGAGGAAATGGTGGGTGAGGACACGATGGGTGAGGACACAGTGGGTGACGCCACTGTGGGTGAGGTCACAGTGGGTGAGGACACAGTGTGTGAGGACACAGTGGGTGAGGACCCAGTGGGAGAGGTCACAGTGGGTGAGGTCACAGTGGGTAAGGACACAGTGGGTGAGGTTACAGTTGGTGAGGACACAGTGGGTGAGGGCACAGTGGGTGAGGACACAGTGGGTCTGCTGGTTCTGTGAGCAGTGCCTCCTGGCCATGCCTGTCACTGCAGAGTGGAAACACCTGCTATTTGAGGCCTGGATCCAAGGAACTTCGTGTCAGTGGCAACAGGTTAAACAGAGCTCCAGGAAATTCATTATTTTATTTTTATTTATTTACTAGAGGCGCAGTCTGCACGAAATTGTGGGTGAGTAGCTCACTTCTGCCTGCCTCAGCTGGCCACCCTGCCCTTTGGCCCTCCCTCCAGCGCTTATAGCCCCCCCCCCCCCAGTAGCTTGCTGCCCAGCCCTGCCTGCCATGAGAGCAGTGGCTTGTTTGGTCATGACGGTGTGATGGTGTGATGACCAAGGGCCTTTTATTAATATAAACTAGTGGCCTGGTGCACAAAATTTGTGCACATTAAAAAGGAATTAATTAGAGGAAATAATTTAATATTGCTATTTGCCCTTGCTCTGTAGTAGAAGTGTGAGAGATGAATGGAAATTAGTAAA
>NW_006297513.1:0-540 GCF_000327345.1 Myotis davidii
TGCACCAGGCCTCTAGTCCTATATAACAAAAGCTTAATATGTTAAATGTCCAGTTGACCAGTCACCTATTCAACCAATCAAAACGTAATATGCTAATGATATGCTAAGGCCACTCAACCACTTGCTATTATGTGCACTGACCACCAGGGGCAGACAATTGACCGATTGACCAGTCGCTATGACGTGCACTACCACCAGGAGGCAGACGTTCCCACCGGTAGGTGAGCTTGCTGTTGCTGCTGGGGTCCGGCCGATCAGGACTGAGCGAGATGGGCTGGACACGTCCTGGAGCCCTCCCGCGTCCCTCCCCGGCCCCGATTGAGCAACAGTGGGGTCCCTCGGCCTGGCCTGCGCCCTCTCGCAATCCGGGACCCCTCGGGGGATGTCGGAGAGCCGGTTTCAGGCCAGGCCGTGGGACCCCACTGGTGCATGAATTCGTGCACCGGCCCTCTAGTACATAATAAATACACATGGGTCTCCAAATTACGATCCCCATGAGTATCTTTATAAATATGTATTTTGTAATTGATTTCAGAGAGA
>NW_006297514.1:0-719 GCF_000327345.1 Myotis davidii
TCTCTCTGTAAAAAACCAATAAAATATATATATCCATATATATATTTGGTAACAGAAAGTTTTCAAGGGGGGTGGGGGGGGGGCAACTTCCCGGTACCCAAGGAAGGGAGTAGAGAACTTGACTCTACTCTGGTGCTCAAATCTTCCTTCAAAAAACCCTTTGCCCTCTGCTTGACTTCCTGTGCTCATGATTAAGGATGGACTGATGTAAAAGTGACGAAACCCCACCTTTACCAGGGTAAGGGACCTAAGGCTGCCTGTAAGGTATTTTCCTTGGTGGAATAGGTGATTATGATAGGCTGTCCCAGGGAACTCGGAGGGACCATCTGTAATTAGTGTTGGAGGGCCTCCTCTAATCCCGGTTGTCCCTTTTCTTCCCAGTCCTCAAATCCGTCCGCTACTCTCACAAAGGGGAGAAGTCCTGACCTTCCACCCCAGCTCATCTCACATGCTTTCTGACAGGTGAGGAGGTGCATGCACAGGGACAAGCAGTACCTCCTGAAGAGAGACATTCCCTTTGAGGTTTTCCTAGAATTCTAGTGAAGACCCGAACCCACTGAGGTCCCCACAGTCCCATAACTAGTTGCCTAAAGAAATAGGGCTTCTGAGGATTTGGTCCGAGGAGGCACTGAGGAGGGATGGGAGTCCTCCTCTCTCACATAGCTGGGCTCCTATGTGTTTGGGGACATCAAGAACAGATCAACCAGACAGCTCTGGGA
>NW_006297514.1:18234-20513 GCF_000327345.1 Myotis davidii
TAGAAGAACTTGAATTCAGGCCTAGCTCATAATAAACGACTATCAGAGATAACCACTTTTGACCTATCTATAGGGCAGGATAAACTTCTATTTACTAAGCATCTTGCAATGACCATGAAGCTGCCATGATACCTTACCTCATCCCTAGCTCAGAATGTCTTAAATATCTACTAGTCCCTTGACATCTCTGAACCTCTCCTGCATGTGGGGTCTCTGATTCTCTCAGCTATGTGGATTCCTATGTATATGTATGTACTAAATTCGGTTATTTTCTCTTGCTAATCTGCCTTATGTATAGACCAGCCTGAAGAACCTTGAGGGTAGAGAAATACTTGTTCCGTCCTCACACTATGCTACGCAATATATTATGAATATCTCACAACACTGTCTTGAGGTGACTGTTTTGTTGGATAATCTTTTAGAGAAAATATTAGAGGTTCTAATTATTGTTTTAAACTTTTCTTTGTATAGGAAAATATGATATGCATAATAAACAATGTTGGGTGAAAAAATTAACAACTTAGCTAAGGGTTGTCTTTGAATCTTTGATTTTAATGATATTTTTCCCTACCAATTGAATTCACTGTTTTATATTCTATTACAGTATCAATGTTAAAAGAGACTAATTAAATCAAGGATACTTTCCTATGTATTGCAAAGCCAGAATATTATTGATTTTTACAAAGCCTCCTGGTGATGCTACAAATTTATGGCAAAACTTAAAACATTTCCATAGAATTTTCTTTACATACTTAATCATGAATAATCATCTGTTTACCATACAGTTTTTTTTGTTGTTGTTGTTGGTTTACTAAGAAATTGTAAGTAAATTTATGGTTACTTTTAATTCCCCCCCCCCCGATAAAATGAATACCTCCCATATACACTGTGATGGTGCTACAGATCAGATGTGACCACCATATTTGAATGTAATGGCTTCCAATGGGTAAACAGCCATGCTTATCATGAAATACTTTATAATAATAAATGTATATCATAATTCCTTCTTTTTGTTCCTATCAAATTTTTTATTATACATAATGCCAGGTGAACTCAATTTTCAGAGGCTGTATAAAATAAGAGTAAACTGTATACTTTGTTTGCTAGAATTGTAGCCAATTACAATAACTTAGGACTACATTTAGGATTTATTTAAAATGCAAAGTTTTATTTTGTTCTCATGGCTATGTTTGAAGATCACTATGACATGCTTCTAAATCGGCACCTACTTCCACCTGTAGCTCCTTGTCTTATGACAAATATGAATTGGGTAGTTTTAACAGATCGCCTGTAACTGGATAAGTAGAACGAAGACAATGGCTGGTCTTTGGGCCACTGTTTAGCTGTGAATGAACACACTTTCACTAAACACAAGGAAAGCAACTTGTCTTAAAAATGTGTTCAGCCCTACCCGGTTTGGCTCAGTGGATAGAGCGTCGGCCTGCAGACTGAAGGGTCCCAGGTTCGATTCTGGTCAAGGACATGTACCTTGGTTGTGGGCACATACATCCCCAGTAGTGGGTGTGCAGGGGGCAGCTGATCAATGTTTCTCTCTCATCGATGTTTCTAACTCTCTATCCCTGTCCCTTCCTCTCTGTAAAAAATCAGCAAAATGGTTTTTTTTTAAAAATGTGTTCAACACCAATATTGCAATGATAGAAGAACTTTTTATAATATGCCAGTAGTTATATACTACAAAGACTCAATGTAATCTTCTTGCCATCTTAACTAGTGATGTCTCTTGACTAGAGGTCATGCCTCCACTGAGAAAATGACTCAGAGTGGAGCTGTTTTGTTCAAAACCATTGAAAACTCCTCAAAATACTTTTTCTTCATGTTTTTTTTATGATTATTGTTAGTTCTTTAGCTAGAATTACAGTAAAGTTTTCCTAAGTGAAAGTGTAATTTCAGCACATTTTTAAGGCCTTGTTTCACTCTGACATGAATGAGTAAGTTCTGGGCCAATAGTAAAGACAGAATACCAGACAGATAAGATCATCAGTATGAAGTAGCTTTAATTGTGCATGAGGCTTCAATATCCTAAGCATTTTTCTCACTTTAGTTCTACATAATAATAAGTTTCTCACTTTAGTTCTCCAGAATAATTGAGGCAACAATGAAAAAGAAGCAAAGAGAATTAGATCCTAAGGATTTCTGCAATGTTTCATTATGATTTAATTTAGCTGCTAATAGTTAACAGTGACAACAAAAACTACAAAAAATATCCACTGAAAAAAAGTGCTGACTTGCTGCAGCCCTCTGTATTCATTTGATTTGAA
>NW_006297514.1:20919-21513 GCF_000327345.1 Myotis davidii
ATGAAGTGAAAAATCCAACCACACTACTTAATTTAGCAACATATAATTTAAAAAGGTAATTAAATCTTTGACTGAACTTATAAATTTAATTTGTAGGGAGGCATGATCTTTTAAACAAAAATTTAATTAATGCTTATTTCTGAATTAACTATGTAATCATTCTTAAATGGTGGTGCTTTGCTTTGAATATTAGTAACAGCCACATGGCCTCAAAGTAAGATATGAAATACTATATGGATGCTATATTTGAAAAGCAGTAAATGTGGAAACATATTTAAAAATGATTGCTCATTGCTCTGGTTGGCATGGCTTGGGGTTTAGAGCGTTGGCCTGCACAAGGGTCCTGGCTTCAATTCCAGTCAAGGACACACATGGGTGGCAGATTCAATCCCGGCCCCAGTTGGAGTGTGTGTATGAGGAGACCAATGAAAGTGTTTCTCTCATACTGATGTCTCTCTCTCTCTTCCTCTCCCCTCCTTCCTCTCTTCCAATTTCTCTAAAAATCAATGAGGAAAAATCCTCAGGTGAGGATTAACAACAAAAAATGCTCATTGAAATGCGCAATCCTTATGTACAGACTTTGCTCAACTAAGA
>NW_006297515.1:0-1066 GCF_000327345.1 Myotis davidii
GGCTCTGTGTGTGACAGGGGCCGGGGCCACAACTTCCCTATCCGCCAAGCTCTGTTCGTGACAGGGGAAGGTGCCCCAACCCCCTGATCAGCCCTGCTCTGTGCCTGATAGTGGGGAGCTCCCCAACCCCATGATCGCCCTGAGGCTCTGTGTGTCACAGGGTGCGGTGCTGCAAACCCCTGATTGGCCTTGCTCTGGGTGTGACAGGGGGCAGCACCCCAAAGCCCTGATCGGCCCTGCACTGTGTTTGATGGGGTAGAGCCATAACCTCCCCATCAGCCCTGCCCTCAGTGTGAGAGTGGCGGCGCCCGAATCCCCTGATAGGCCCTGCTCTATGAGTGATAGAAGGTGGCGCCACAACCCCCACCCCACAGGACTTGCTCTGTGTGTGATGGGGTAGAGACATAAGCTCCCCATTGGCCCTGCCCTCAGTGTGAGAGTGGCGGTGCCCCAATCCCCTGATAGGACCTGCTCTGGGGGCGATAGATGGTGGCACCCCAACCCCCTGATACTTCCTGCTCTGTGTGTTACAGTGGGCAGTGCCCCAACTACCCTATCAGCCCTACTCTGTGAGTTACAGGGGCAAGCTCCTCAACACCCCAATTGGCCCTGATCTATGCATGACAGGGGGGACCTCCCCTACCCCATGATGGGTCCTGCTCTGTGCGTGAAAGGGTACGGAGCCCCAACACCCCTGATGGCACGGCTCTGCGTGTTACAGGGGGCAGCGTCCCAACCCCCTGACTGGCCCTGCTCTGTGCGTGACAGGGGGTGGCGCCACAACCTCCCCATCGACCCTGCCTTGAGTGTGACAAGGGGCGGTCCCCCAACCCCCCAATCTGCCCTATGCTGAGTGGGACTGAGGGTGGCATCGCAACCTCCCAATCCACCCTGCTTTGTGCATGACAGGGGGCGGCGCCCCAACTCCCCAATCGGCCCTGCTCTGAGCCTGAACAGGGACTGCACCTAGGGATTGGGCCTGCCCTCTGCCACCCGGGAGCAGGCCTAAGCCAGCAGGTCGTTATCTCCCGAGGGGTCCCAGACTGCGAGAGGGCACAGGCCAGGC
>NW_006297515.1:2658-4258 GCF_000327345.1 Myotis davidii
CTGTGCTGTGGCAGAGGAGCTCCGGCCCACAACAGAGGCCAGGGCACCCAGAGGGGGTTTGTTGAGGGGCCCTGACAGGCAGCACACAGCACAGTGGGTTAGAGCCGCCTCCTGAAACAGCAAAGTTGCAGGTTGGATCCCTGGTCAGGGCACAGACAAGAAGCAACCAAAGAGAGCATAGTAAGTGGAGCAACACACTGATGTTTCTCTCGCTCCCTTCCTCTCTCTAAAATAATGAATCAATAAAAATGAAAATAAAAAATAAACCCACTGGCCCTAACCAGTTTGGCTCAGTGGATAGAGCATTGGCCTGTGGACTGAGGGGTCCCGGGTTAAATTCTGGTGAAGGGCATATACCTTTGTTGCGGGCACATCCCCAGTAGGGGGTGTGCAGGAGGCAGCTGATTGATGTTTCTCTCTCATCTATGTTTCTCACTCTCTATCCGTCTACCTTCCTCTCTGTAAAAATCAATAAAATATATTTAAAAAAATAAAAATAAACCCTCTGGCTTGCAGAGTTGCTAAAACAGTTAGAAAGCAAAGTCTCATCCCTTCCCGTTCATTCAACAAATACTTCATATGCTCCTTCAATAATCACACTGGGAATGGGTGTTTGTTTGTTTGTTTTGGTTAATCCTCACCTGAGGACATTTTTGCATTGATTTTGTTTGTTTGTTTGTTTTGTTTTTTACAGAGAGTGGAAGGGAGGGAGAAAGACAGAAACTAACATGAGAGACATCAAATGGTTTTCTCTTGCTGAATCCCCAACCAGGGCCCTGGATTAAGCCTTAAGCCGGCAACCCAGGTATACGCCTTCGATTGGAATCCAACCTGGTACCCTTCAGTCTGCCTGCAGAAGCACTATCCACTGAACCAAACCAGCATTTTTTTTTTTCTTTTAAGTCCTCCTCTAAGGATATGCTCTTTTCATTGATTCTAGAGAGAGAGGAAGGGAGCGGGAAAGAGAAAGAGAAACATTGATGAGTTACCCAAGCAGCCCACAACCTGTGTATGTGCCCTCAACTGGAATCGAACTCATGACCCTTTGGTGCGTGGGAGGACACGCTAACTACTGATCCACACCAACCAGGGCCTGGAGGTACAATGACTTCCCTCCAGAGTGCTGCTCATCCAGAAGCCGGGCTCATGGCTGGTGAGTGCAACGGAGGTGGCAGGAACCTCGGCGGCAGCACTGAGGAGCAGCGGGCCGAGTGGTAGGGAGCAGCAAGCAGGCGGGCAGTAAGGAGCGAGGGGTCCCAGATTGTGAGAGGGCACAGGCCGGGCTGAGGGATCCCCCCTTCCCCCCGAGTGCACAAATTTTTGTGCACCGGGCCTCTAGTACACACATATATGCTAATATGCAGTGTCCCCATGGGAGTTTGCTTGGGAGACCAGGAGTTCTATTGCTTGCTGTGACGTGTGCTGACCACCAGGGGGATGCGTGGAACAAAGGAGGGCCCTGGCTGGCAGCTGGAAGCTGGGGAAGGGAGGCCTATAGCCAGAAGGCCACGATTGGCCCTGATCACCGGCCAGGCCTAGGGACCCTACCAGTGCATGAATTTTGTGCACCAAGCCTCCCGTTGTTATATAACAAGCCCAG
>NW_006297515.1:4482-5575 GCF_000327345.1 Myotis davidii
ACTGGTTTGGCTCAGTGGATAGAGCGTCGGACTGCGGACTGAAAGATCCCGGGTTCGATTCTGGTCAAGGGCATGTACCTGGGTTGTGGGCACATCCCCAGTAGGAGATGTGCAGGAGGCAGCTGATGGATGTTTCTCTCTCATCGATGTTTCTAACTCTCTATCTCCCTTCCTCTCTGTAAAAAATCAATAAAGTGTATTTAAAAAAAAAAAACCTGTGGTAGATATATACATATGGACTACTATCCTATCTAATAATAGACAAACATGGTAATTGACCCTACCTTCACTATTCCTAGCATTGGGTAATCAGTTTGATATGCAAATTAACTACCAACAAAGATGGTGGCTAATTTGCATACTGCAGGCAGGGCAGCACAATGCCTTCCGCCTGCCCCGCTACCATCTGGGCCTGCTATTTGAAACTTGGGGTAGTGGGGCAGGACAGTACCATCCCGCCAGCCTTGCTGCCATCTGTGCCTGCTATCTGCGACCCCGGGTGGCAGGTGTCCCGTATGCGATCCAGGTTCTCTGTGCAGGGCAGCAAGGATCCGCAGGCCTGCCAGGGCATCCCGTGTGCGACTCAGGGGTGGGCAGAGTCTCAGGCGAAGTGATAGACCCCCTGCAAGGGTCACAGGGCCCTATCCAAGAGACAGAGAAAGAGAGCGAGAGAGGGAGAGAGAGAGAGGCAGAATTAGGCACACTGCATCCCTCCCTAATCGACCACTGTGATTCCAAGCCAGCAAGTGCTGCCTTCAGGCCGCAGCTCCAGGTCCCTCAACCCTACCCCAGGCGAGAGTCCTCAGTGCTGGGCAGCGACACCCAAGGATTAGGGAATGCAGCGCGAGGGGCTGGCACGACATGGGGGGGAGCTGTGTTTACACCACCAAGTTCCCCACCTCTGCCCTGGCCTGCACGTCCCTCTTCCTTCCCCTCAGAGGCCCAGCTCCTGCCTACATGCTTGCTGGGCAGGCCCAAATGCACTGGGGAGTGAGCCAGAAACAGGTGCATGGACACAGAATAGACTTACAGCTGACAGAGGGGAGCGGTGCTGTGGGGGATGAAAGAATGTAAAGGAGTTAAGCCATATATC
>NW_006297516.1:0-412 GCF_000327345.1 Myotis davidii
CTGGAGCCAGAACCCATTCTTGCCTTGCAGGAATCGGAGAAGAAGAAGAAGAAAGCCACCTTGCCATCAGCTCCAGCTCCCCCCTACCTGGTTTTGCAGGGGGGAACTGAAGAAGAGTTAATTTTTCCTCCCCCGTATCATCTCCACAGGATGCCGGAGAGATTCGATCCTACCCCGAAGCTGACGCAGTTCCGGGAATGGCTGGGGGCGGGGTTCCGGGAATGGCCGCGGTTCCAGTTCTGAGGAAGTACCACCTCTCACCCGGCAAAGAGCTCAGCGGGAGATGTCTGTCACAGCACCCGACTCCACTATCAAGACCCTGCCCGTACGGACCGCTGGACCCCCGGATGTGGATGACAACCAGCCCCATATTTATTGACCTTTCGCAACTAGTGACCTCTATAACTGGAAG
>NW_006297517.1:0-467 GCF_000327345.1 Myotis davidii
TCTGTCTTAAAGGAAAAAGAAATGAAGAAAAAGGAAGAATAGCTATTTATGGACATTCGCCAAATGAAATGACTTCAATTTCCTCTTTTTAGCCAAAATGATACTTTCCTCATTTTTCTCAACTCATAGGCTTATGTGTTAGCAGAAATAGGGTAGTCATGTATACGGGATGGATAAATTTAAAGATAAAAGTTGATATTTCTGGTATAGCATCATATATTTCATTTATATTTACATATATATCCATACAGACAGATATATCTATGTCTGTGTGACTAGGTACACAGATATTAAAGTTTCACAGAATAGTGATTTACCTTATGAATATGATCAACTCTGATATTTTTATTCTGTTCTATTTCACTTTTTGAAAATGCCTGTCCCGATGCACTGAATTTATTTTATCCTCAGACCTACACATCAAACAGTACTCCATTGACTGTTTCATTAACTTTCAGGACACCATT
>NW_006297518.1:0-593 GCF_000327345.1 Myotis davidii
GCACACTTTATAAAGATCTGCCTCCATGCTCCCGGGGGGGCGGGGGGGGGTTTCCTGCCACAAACTCTGCCCTTACAGGAAACAGCTCCGGGAAACAGCCTGGGGGAGGGCACAGACATTGCCAAGACAACCCCTATAGGACTGACTTCCTTCCGCTTGGTTGCTATTCATCTATATGTGACGAACACCACCCATGGTTTTTATATTTCATATAATATTGATTTGGTGGTGATGAACTCCTTTAGCTTTTTCTTATCTGTGAAGCTCTTTATCTGGCCTTCAATTCTAAATGATAGCTTGGCTGGGTAGAGTAATCTTGGTTGTAGGTTCTTGCTATCATCACTTTGTATATTTCTTGCCACTCCCTTCTTCCCTGCATAATTTCTGTTGCGAAATCAGCTGACAGTTGTATGGGTACTCCCATGAGGTAACTAACTGTTTTTCTCTTGCTGCTTTTAAGATTCTCTCTTTGTCTTTTGCTCTTGGTATTTTAATTATGATGTGTCTTAGTATGGTCCTCTTTGGATTTCTTTTGTTTGGGGTTCTCTGTGCTTCCTAGATTTGTAAGTATATTTCTTTCACCAGGTAGGGGA
>NW_006297519.1:0-813 GCF_000327345.1 Myotis davidii
TCACCCGGGATTACCAAATGAGGCCCCGCTGAGAAGGAGACTTCTAGTGAGGAAGGACAGAAAACACCTGGAGGCCTGTAGGAAGGGCAGCGAGGTCTCCAGAGGAGCGGGCCCAACCCCAGGGAGGGAGCACTGTGCTACCAGAGAACCTCTTCCCTCAGAAAAACAGAAGCCCGGCCAGGCTGAGCACTGGAGTCAAGTCCAGCAGCCGCAGGTGTAACACCCAACTGTGGACAGGAAAAGCCTCAGAGCTGCTGGCTGCCTGGGAGTCTGGACCTGAGACCCGGCCCAGAGAGGTGGTCCCTGCAGAAGGTGATGCCGCCCAAGGGGAAGGCGGCTCAGCGCGGCGCTGGTGGGAAGGAAGGCAGCAGGTTCGTTGTTGTTTTGTTTTTGGTTTGAATCTCTAAACCCAGAACACGGGATTTTTCAGTTGCAACTACTCACCTGAGGCTTTGGCACAGGGAGGTGTGGACTTGAGGTGTGGGAGGAGAGGTGGGGAGGGAAGCAGAGCAGGGAGACCTGGGGAAGCAGTAGCCAGGAGTTCTGCATTGGGATGCTCATCAGCTTCCAAACCTGAAAGGCCATTTCTCTGGAGAGGAGCGAGCCCCTCCCAGGAGCCTCAGGGCAGGTGATACAGCCTGCCCCGCCCTGCAATTTGAGCTTGACAATTGGAAATAAAGGCAGAAGCCAAGCTTAAGAAAAACTGGCCAGGGCACAACCCATACATTTTTGACTTCTAAAGTCCAAAATCACAACGATTGTGCTGCAGATAAGAAACTCTCGCAGTAGTTAGAATTAAAAAAAAAAAAAAAA
>NW_006297519.1:1692-2811 GCF_000327345.1 Myotis davidii
TGGATTGATGGGTGAACAAATTGTGGTGTTCTGTTAACTTAGACTTAAAGAGAAAATAGTTTTGTTTTGTTTTTGTGAATCCATGCCCATGGATATTTTTACAGAGAGTGGAAGGGAAAGGGAGAGACACAGTGAGAGAAATATTGATGTGAGAGAGACACATTGACTGGTTGCCTCACACCTTAGCCCCAACTAGGGGTGGGGATCAAGACTTGATCAGAATTGAACCTGGGACCCTTCAGTCCATAGTCTAATGCTCTATCCACTGAACCAAACTGGCTAGGGGAAATCAATCTTTTTCTATAAGTAAAACTACACTGTACATTTATTATTTTTATAGGCTGTGTATTTATCATACAATCCCTACTTTTATTGTATGCCAGAGTCACTTTAGGTTTTTTTTAAAGATATTTAGTATGATTTGGCAGATTATTTGAGGCCTCTGAGAATACTAAAAAGTATTTCCATATAATTTAATGGTAATTGTTTCTTCCCTTTATGCCATTTCAGCTTATACTCTATTTTTGGACAATGGGAGAAACCTGTACATAAATACATAGCATATGTTCAAATGCTTTAGTTCTACTTTTACTATGTCCTACTCATTGTTTTTGTTATTGTGGAATGTGAAGTGTGGTACATAAATTAACTCATCAGAATCTTTTAATTTTTATGGTTTAACTAAATCTTACCACAATTAATTTTCAGTGGATGAAGCAAAGTGATAATCAAATTTAAAAACTGGAAAAAAGTCCAATGTGGAGCCTACCATTTGAAAATGTCCTGCTTCAGGTTTTGTTGGTGGTAGCTGTGCTACAAAAGTGTACAGAATTTTGCTACCTATACATTATATTTTGTAAAGCAGTTTTACTGGTTTATATTTTTTCTTCTTTTTTAAAATATATTTGTATTGATTTCAGAGAGGAAGAGAGAGGGAGAGAGAGATAGAAACATCAATGATGAGAGAGAATCATTGATTGGCTGCCCTCCCTCCTGGATGCCCCCTACTGGGGATGGAGCAGGAAACCCAGTATCATGTGCCCTACCTGGGTCTTGAACCATGACCTCCTGGTTTACAGATGGGTTCTCAACCATTGAGCCACACTGGCGAGGCTCCAT
>NW_006297520.1:0-761 GCF_000327345.1 Myotis davidii
GTTTGAGAGAGTTATGGTAGAAAGAGTGATGTATACTTCGAGAGGGCATGTGCATTCATGGCTGCAGGCCCACTAAAATCAACATAGGAAGAAATGAAGGTGGAGTTCATTTCTGGTGATAGCTAGATAATGTGATACGGTGAATTTCAGATTAATTTCTGAAAAGAGGGTGTATTGCAGTGGTACTTTCTTGGTTCAGAGATTAGGTGAAATATATGTGCAACCTGCCTTTTGTTGTAGAAGGCAGTTGCAGTGATCTATAGGAATGAGAAAGTATATATCAGTGTCATCTTGGCTGGCGTTTGTAGGGTGAAGGGTAAGAGAGAAATACATTACTGAAGGGGTGAATTGGAGTATTTCAAAAGAAGATGATCAAGATAAATCGTCGAAGTCACGACGTATTTGTGTTACCATTGGCATTATGCCTCTGGGAATGAAGCTGTGTGGTGCAAAGTTTTATGTTGGGCAGGAAGTGCAAAGTGATGGCTCAGCACCCTAGGCTTGGTGTCAAAAGGGTAAAGTCTGATGCCAAAATTTTCATGGTCTTGGAATGAGGACCTAGGGAACAAGAAGGTTATTGCCTGACAAGAACAGTGTCTGATCATTCACACTGTCAATATGGACAACATCTACCCATATCCTATGTTCATGACACCCACTGCATTGAAAAGGCGCAGTGTGGAAAACGTGATTCTACTATAGAGCAGGTATGATCTATATGTTCATTACCCGTATTGTCGTGGGAAGACACTGCATCAGTA
>NW_006297521.1:0-258 GCF_000327345.1 Myotis davidii
ACTGGGTCCATGGATGGTCCTGAACAAAAGAGGTACATTGTGTGAGGTAGGTTTCTATACTTTTCCCAAAGCAGCTCAGGAGAAGAACTAGAAGAGTGAGGACAGCAGTTGGGGACAGGATGGAGAAGTCCCGTAAAAGATGAGGTTCCTGGCAGGAGTGTGCACTGAGGATTGAGTCCTGAAGTAATGTGGTCATCTGAAGGACATGTAGCCCCGTTGGCTGGTCAAGGGTACTGAGCAGCCTGAGCCCATGGATTC
>NW_006297522.1:0-474 GCF_000327345.1 Myotis davidii
CATGATGAATTTTAGTATATATTTTAAATCTCTTTTTTTTATTCTCCTTAATTTCAAATTTCAAGAGTGCTTATGCGTCACTAATCTCAAAGAGATTTGTCACATTTTTCCAACAAGGAATCCACACAGAACCTCACCTGCTGAAACCTTATGCTACTGATAGGCTCACCTTAAAAATTAGTGTATATTCTGTATGGTCACAATAGCTGCAATCTTACTTAAACAGAACTTATTATACTATTCAGGAAACAAGAGTTGGTCTCACGTGGTTTCAGAGTCTATCATTGAATCTATGTCTAAGTCCATCAAACACATATGTAAATTCATCACCTCAATTTCTTGTGGTAGATAACTGTTGGGAATCATACAAGTTTTTACTGATACTTTAGATTTGAGCAGGCAGATCTGCTGTCACACGGAACATATAGAATTATCTGCCAGTTATATTTCAAGTAATGCTATGTCTGATATCAA
>NW_006297523.1:0-1253 GCF_000327345.1 Myotis davidii
AAAACCAAGTGGAGCTAACATTATACCTGTATTACTTGTGCAAACTGGAAAGCTGACAGATGTGGAAATTAGAAAGCTTGTGTTTTCTGCATTTGAATATCAAGGTTGCAATGATTGTTTTACTTATTCTGTTCATTCGTTTCTTACCTATTCAATGATATTAACTGTTTCTTTGCAGAAACTTGCAAGGAAACGCTATTTCTTACATTGGTAAAGATACCTGGAAGTCATACCATTTGGTTGAGAAACTGTGAGTATATTCTCTCCATAGGTGAATTTAAAAAAACTAACTGCATTGTAAGAACTTCTTGGTCCAGAATTTTGAGGTCAGTAGCTCTGAGAAAAGGTACTTCCTATTCTGTATCCCAAATCAAGTCTATTGATTTCAATTCTGTTCATTTTAAAAAATTAAATTTGGTAGGCCCTCTTGATAGTCACAGTCAATTTAAACTTATTTTCTATTATAATAAGCAACACATGATTATTTTTTTAATATATAAAAATTAGATAGCAGATATAGTGAAAACCCTGGTTGTGTCCTTATCCCCAACCTCAGGTAACTGCTACTCTATGTTTACTATATTTCCTTACATATCCTTTTCAATGCATTTGCCTACTCACATATTTACAGATAGCAAAATTGGTATGTTATGTGATTTTCATATCTTTTTTTATATAATTGATAACATCCTACCTCTTGATTCTTTCACCTCATAGTATATCTTACACATGTTTCCTTCTTGTTAGAGAGAGGGTTACCCAATTCATTTAAACTATTTCATAATATTCCATAGTTTAATAATCCCCCTATTGATGGATATGTAGATTATGTCCAGTTTTCCTGTTACATGTATTTGATGCAACATACATTCTTGTACCTGCATCTTTGGGACGGCGGGCTGGTATTTATGTACAATAGATATTTAGAAATGGAATTGTTGGGATGAAACTATATTGATACAGCATTTAATTGCCCTTAAAGAAATTATGCCAACTTATACTCCAGTAAGTGGGCAACTACAGTATTTCTTTTCTTCTATCCTTCCACCACTCGATAGTCTCCATTTCTTTGGCTGATCTAATGGGTGAATAAAGGCGGTCCCACCTAAGTTTGAATTTTTGTGATTACTTGTGAATTCAGATACTTTTATTTATTTATTGAACATTTGTTTCTTAAAAATAATTTTTTATTGATTTCAGTAAGGAAGAGGGAGAGAGAGAGAGAGATAGAAACATCCATGATGAGCGAGAAA
>NW_006297523.1:4408-6022 GCF_000327345.1 Myotis davidii
AAAAATAGTCATTTGTATTATTAAAACTTTCAAGCTTCAGAGGGACATCCACTTTTATATTGGCCTTCTTGCTATCTCGCTTTCAAACCTTGCATACAGTTTGGAGGAAATAAAATGAAGTAAATAATTGCTCAATAGGTTAGGTCATTCGTTACTTCTACTGTGAAATACTTTGTAAGCTACCTATTTCATGCTAGCATAAAATATTCCCATCCATTAAAAAATGCCAATCAATAAGCAAGCTAAAACAGAACATGCCAAGCACTGTACCTAGAACTATAGGCACAAGATAGGTACGTCAGGGTTCCTACCCTTCTGATAATTCATGCTCTCATAGGGAAAATAAACATATCAACTCAAACCATAGAGCACAAGCACTAAATGGAACACTATGTGCTGCAGTGGCATACAGAAGGAGCCATGAAATAATAAAACTACATTTCTTTTAAAAGTCATTTTTCTGTCTCTACTTCCCAGCTATTTGTTTATTTGATAAATATTTCAGTTGCACCTGTTTGCATGTCAGTAGACAATGCTGATGAGCAAGACCCAGTCCATACTTTAAGGAGTTTATACTCAGAGGAGATAGGATGCAAAAATAACTCTATTAAAATATTGTAAGGAATGAATATATAAATTGGTTTTGGTCACAGCAGAGGGAAAAAAGACTTTACGTTGGATCAGCAAAGATGTCAGTAGAGCAATGCTGTTTGAACACGACCTTGAAGGGCTTTTGGGGATTAATGGACAGACATCTAGAATAGAATAAGCTTGAAAAAGGAGCCTGGGAAAATATACCTTGAGTAGCTGTAGAGTACACGTAGGCAGAGGAGGAGATTAGAGCTAGATCTTCTAGTACTCTGAATGCCAAGTACTACGTTATACGGCATTGCTCGAGGAGAAACTTTAGCCTACAACAGAGTCACTTGGAGGGCTTGTTAAAACTCAAACTGTACCCTTACTTACTAATTCAGTCGATCCAGAGTCAGACTGAGAATTTCAATCTTTAATAAGTTCCCAAGTGATGCTGACTGGTAATTTGAGAATCACTGCTGGAGTGTTAATCTGGTGACTGTGTGCAGGATGGTTTAGCAAAGGGGAGACTATAGATGGAAACACCAGTCAGAAGACAGTTAGAAAAGTGAGGGACTAAAGTGGAATCAATGGAAATAAGACAGTCAATTATAGACAAGGGATGGTGTTTTCAAATAAAAATCCAGCACCATGTTGTGTTCTGTTGTCCGACCGCTGTACAACTGAAGCTATTAAATACATGGGTATTAAAACAATGTAAAATAAGAAATGAATTTGTATTAGTATAATAGAATGTATCATTAGTTCAACGTTCTGTATTAATTCAAAGTTCTGTATTATTTAGAGCAGTCACTTCCTTTTAAGTTACGTGAAAAGGCATGCTTTATTTCTTCTGGTATTGAATTTGTCTAAAAATCAGCAGTAAACCAGGGAGGTGTGTAGATGTGAGACTATTTTTCTTTAGTGTTAGAAATTTATAAATGTACATGAAGATATAAACTTTGAGCTCATAATCTAAATTTGATGAGACCACAAAAGGTCTTCTAATCAATTCTTCTGCTCTTGGAAGAAATACCTTCA
>NW_006297524.1:0-760 GCF_000327345.1 Myotis davidii
TTTCCGCTCCGTCAGGCGAATTCTGAACGCGGGTTCGAACTGCATTGGGCAATCCACGTGGGTGTTAAGGGGAGGCCTGCACGTTCAACCAGTAATGCCTAAGCCGTCCACCACGACATTCAGCAGTGTTCTATAGCCACGATCTAGCTGCCACAATCCCAAAATGTGTCTGTATGGGTGGAATAGCTTCGCATAGACTTCTCGAAAAGACATACCAATCATCTCCAGGTTCTGCAAGTTTTCACGAATGCCAAACTCCTCCAAGTAGCGCCGTCTCCAGATGCTGTCTGTGTGCAGGATGTGTTGGAATTTGGTGCAGGCCTGGGCCAGGCTGGCCAGGTCGGTGCCGGGGAGCGAGGTGGAGATCTCTACCAGCATCTCCACCGGCAGGTCCTGCAGCGAGCAGCGCGGGGGTGGCAGGGGGCTCGCGATTCCTCCACTCCGCGCACAGCACCCCGCTGCCGTGTCCGGCTCCACGTGCTTTTCTGCCGGGGCCAGGGCCGATTTGCCATCGGCCGCTGCCATCTCAGCTGGGCCCTGGCACTCCCTGACGACACCAACGTCCCCTTGAAGAGCCCACACCGCAGAGGCAAGCGCACTCCTCCATGCCTCCACGTGTAACAGCCACCGCAGTGTGAGCTGCTGCTCCTCAGCCTGGCCTTAAGCTGGCTCTGTCCGCCCAAGAGTCCAGCCACGCCCCCAGGGCCCAGCCACGCCCCCTTGTAGGACTTTATTTTTTTAATTGTTTTATTGCTTAAAG
>NW_006297525.1:0-947 GCF_000327345.1 Myotis davidii
TACCCATGTACACCATACCACTTTCCCTTATTAAAAATATATCACTTTGTTATGGGGAAATGTAACATGAAGTGAATCATCAGTGAAACAGTTGGGAGTGAAGCCACACTTCTCTAGTATCTCCAATATCCAACAAGGCTGTTCTAGACCAAGGTATTAACGGAAAAACTGTGCCAGTGTGGCATAAAACTTTACATCTTGAGCTGACCATCCTTTCAATAGTTTCACAATATTCAATATTCTACCATCTCAAAAGGAAATCAAATTCATGATTATACTCTGCCAGAACTAACACAACTCCCTGTTCCTGCGTCTATTACATCCTGCCCTTCGATTGCCATGGTCGAGGTCACGGTCTGATGCCTGGCCATCGCCTTGGCCCTCCCTCCATCGATAGTCATGGTGGGGCTGGGGGATGCCGGCTGGCTTGCGCTGTGGCCCTCCCGCCCTCCAAACACCATGGCGAGGGAAGGGGGAGCATTTCAATAGGGAAGTCTGACCTGATCTACTTCTTTGTCATCCATTTCAGAAACTGACTTCTAATTCCCTTAGGACTTACAGTTTCTTCGTCCATCCTTGTGTTTCGAGACTTATTCCTTATCTTCAGTATTCTATAATATCTTCTTGGTAAGTTTGGCTATCTTGAGGCAACAGACACTACTCAAATGGTCCTGGCCTCTATATATACTTTCTAGGTCAATGAGGAGCTGCTCATTTCAGCACTGATTGCCGAAAATCTGTGGTTGCCATGGTGTGGCTTGACATCACAAGCCTCAGCTGGACCATCCAGGAGGGGAGGGTTGGACAAGGATGTAGAATTCTCAGATGTTTTGGACATAGAAAAGAGAAATTCCTCTTACCTCCTATAATTATTCCAAACTGACCTCTATCTCTCTCTCTCTCATTTTCTCTCGTTCCATTATAGTCCAGCATATGGCAGGGCGGGG
>NW_006297525.1:2083-2722 GCF_000327345.1 Myotis davidii
AGATATTACCATTTCCAAGTATTTTGAGTATTGTTTTAATGGATATTTTATTTTAGAACTGTTCCAGATTTACAGAAAAATTGTGAATACCCATGTACACCGTACCCACTTTCCCTTATTACTAATATTTCACTTTGTTATGGGGAAATGTAACATGAAGTGAATCATCAGTGAAACAGTTAGAGTGAAACCACAATTCTCTAGTATCTCCAATATCCAACAAGGCTGTTCTAGACCAAGGTATTAACGGAAAAACTCTGCCATTGTGGCATATAACTTTATATCTTGAGATGACCATCCTTTCAATAGTTTCACAATATTCAATATTCTACCATCTCAAAAGGAAATCAAATTCATTACTATGCTCCGCCAGAACTAACACAACTTCCTGTTCCTGCTCCTATTACATCCTCCCCTTCGATTGCCATGGTCGAGGTCACGGTTTGATGCCTGGCCTTCGCCTTGGCCCTCCCACCATCGATAGTCTTGGTGGGGCTGTGGGATGCAGGCTGGCTTGCGCTGAGGCCCTCCCGCCCTCCAAACACCATGGCGAGGAAGGGGCAGCATTTGAATAAGGTATTCTGACCTGATCCACTTCTTTGACATTCCATTTCAGAAAATGACTTCTAATTCCCCTTA
>NW_006297526.1:0-541 GCF_000327345.1 Myotis davidii
ACCGGTCGCTATGATGTGCATTGACCACCAGGGAGCATATGTTCAACGCAAGAGCTTCCACTTGGTGGTCAGTGTGCTCCCACAGAAGCACCGCTCAGCCAGAAGTCCTGAGCCAGGCTCATGGCTGGTGAGTGCAGCAGCAGTGGTGGGAGCTTCTCCCACCTCCACTGCAGCGCTAAGGATGTCTGACTGACGGGGAGCAGGACTGAGGGCTCCCGGACTGCAAGAGGGCATCAGCCGGGCTGAGGGACCACCCTTCCCCACCTCCCCCACCACCCCCAGTGCATAAATGTTGTGCACTGGGCCTCTAGTTTGAAATAATGAGCATAATCCCACTTTTCTTATTAAGAATAAACCCCAGAACTGACCTCTAACGAAAGCTAATCTTCAATCTACTAACTCCACCTCCAGTTGTCATGAGTGATAATACATGTGGTAAAAGAGCTCTGCCCTGGAAGTCAAATTATTGTTGGGTTGCAGTCCTGGCCCTATTCTAAATAGGGAAGCGGGTTGTTTATCACAACAGAAGTGATTTTTTTCT
>NW_006297527.1:0-836 GCF_000327345.1 Myotis davidii
TTGATCTGTATGTCTGTTCTTGTGCCAATACCACGCAGTTTCTAGAACAGAGCTTCGTAACACAGCTTGACATCTGGTATTAAGACCCCAACTACTTTGTTCTTTCTCAGGATCGCTGCAGCTATTCAGGGTCTATTTTTATACCAGATGAAATTTTGGAGAGTTCGCTCTAGGTCTGTGAAATATTCCATTGGTATTTTAATGGGAAATACGTTGAATTTATAGATTGCTTTGGGCAGCATGGACATTTTAATGATGTTGATTCTACCAATGGATGAACATGGTATATTCTTCCATCTCTTTAAGTCTTCCTCTATCTCTTTTTTCAACATCCTATAGTTTTCTAAGTAGAGGTCTTTTATCTCTTTAGTTAAGTTTATTCCTAGGTATCTTAATTTTTTTGGTGCGATGATAAATGGGATTGATTTTTAAGTCTCTCTTTCTGTCAGTTCACTATTAGTGTATAGAAATGCATTAGATTTCTTGGCTTTAATTTTGTATCCTGATATGAATCCAAATTTATTTATTTTGTCTAATAGTTTTTTGATGGAGTCTTTAGGGTTTTTTATGTATTATATCATATCATCTGCAAATAAGGACAGTTTTACTTCTTCTTTTCCACTTTAGATGCCTTTTTTCTCTTCTTCTTGTCTAATTGCAATGGCTAATACAGTACTATGTCGAACAGGAGGGGGGAGAGTGGGCATCCCTGTCTTGTTCCTGTTCTTAGGGGAAATGGTGTTAGGTTTTGTCCATTGAGTATGATGCTGGCTGTGGGCCTGTCATATATGGCTTTTATTGAAGAGACTTTCTTGATGTCTTTTGGTTGGAGCATT
>NW_006297528.1:0-498 GCF_000327345.1 Myotis davidii
GGAGGTCGGCAGAGGCAGAACACAGGGAGCCTTAGGACTTTTGCTGACCATCCTCCAGCCCAGGGGATGTAAAAGACAGACTTGGTGCACTGCTGGGACCTTCCTGCTCTCACTCTGAACAGCAGAGGCAGCCACACACTGAGTATTGTTTTCAGCTCCAAATAGAGTTCCCATGGCCAGTCACAGGAAGCATCTGACATGGGCCAGCACCAGAGTCCCTCTCACTTGCATGCAGTTCAACCCACACAAGGGCCAACTGCAGATGACGTCAGAGCATGACTCAGTTGCTTCACAAGCAGCATATCCAAAGGGAGATCTTACAGGACAGCAGAACCTGCTGAGGCGAATTCTGCTCCGTGCGGTCAGCACCTGTGCAGCAGCTCATTCAACGTGGTCAGGGGTGATCCTCACAGACAGCCACCCTGAAGGTCAGCCACATACACAAATAGGCCAATAGCAATATAGAGACTCAACTACAACAGGAGAGCCCATAGAACA
>NW_006297529.1:0-517 GCF_000327345.1 Myotis davidii
AATAAAATATATATTTTTTTAAAAAAGAAGGAATACATAAAATCTAAATCAAGAATAGGGTAAGAGATAAAGAACAACAAAATGGGAATAGTGAGGAAGAGAGTGTTGGCATAAAGGTAAAGTTGAGATAGAGTAAAATGATGCTAGAGGAAAAATGAAAATAGAATGTAGAAAACTAATTCCAAAATAAAATAAAGAAAAAATAAAATGACACTTTATTATTTTTTAATTGTTTTATTGCTTAAAGTATTACAAAGAGTATTATATATGTCTCCTTTTTTTCTCCCCTTGAACTTCACCAAGCCTCCCAGACCCCCCAGTGTCTTGTGTCCATTGGTTATGCTTATATGCATGCATACAAGTCCTTCGGTTGATCTTTTAACCACCCCCCAACCCTTCCTAGCCTTCCTGTTGTAGTTTGATAGTCTGTTCAATGTTTCTCTGCCTCAGTCTCTATTTTTGCTCATCAGTGTATAATGGTCTAAATTATCCATAAATGAGTGAGATCATGTGGTAT
>NW_006297530.1:0-901 GCF_000327345.1 Myotis davidii
AATCAAAAAATGTGCAACGGACCTAAATAGATAGTTTTAGAAAGAGGACATAAGGAAGACCAGGAGACATATGAAAACATGCTCATAGTCACTTATCATCTGAGAGATGCAAATCAAAACGACAATGTGGTACCATCTTACACTTGTCAGAATGGCTATCATCAACAAATCAACAAATGACAAGTGCTGGTGAGGATGTGGGGAAAAAAGAACCCTTGTGCACTGTTGGTGGGAATGCAGACTGGTGCAGCCACTGGGAAGAACAGTATGAAGTTTCCTCAAAATAACTAAAAATGGAACTCCCATTTGACCCAGTGATCCCACTTCTGGGAATATATGCCAAGAAATCAGAAACACCAGTCCGAAAGGATATATTCACCCCTCTGTTCATAGCAGCATATTTTACAATAGCTAAGATTTGGAAAAAGCTTAAATGCCCATCAGCAGATGAGTGGGTTAGAAAACTGTGGTACATCTACACAATGGGATACTATGCTGCTATAAAAAAGTAGGAATTCTTACCATTTGCAGCAGAATGGATGGAACTGGAGGGCATTATGCTAAGTGAAATAAGCCAGACAATGAAAGAAAAATACCACATGATCTACTCATTTATGGAAAATAAAGAACATTATAACCTGATGAATAAAAAGGTAGATACAGAGGCAGTGAAGCATTGAACAGACTGTCAAACTACAGCGGGAAGGCTGGGGAATATTGCGGGTGGGGGAAACAGATCAACCGAAGGACTTGTATGCATGCATATAAGCACAACCAATGGACACAAGACACTGGGGTGTGGGGTGGGATGAGAGCATGTGCCAGGCGGTAGGGGAGGCTGGGGGAAGGTCAATGGGAGGGAGGCAATATATGTACTACTATTTGTAATACTTCAAACAAT
>NW_006297531.1:0-343 GCF_000327345.1 Myotis davidii
AACTATTGAGCACTTGGAATGCCATTCCAGAAAATTTTTGCAACAGCAAAAAACTTTGCAACAGCATTAACTCTCCCTGTTTTCAATCACATACGCTTGTGAATCTTTGTTCTCAGTGATGAATTTTGTTAAGTCTCATAATAGGAGTAGCCTGACAGATGAAAGCAGTAGCTCGTGCATATCTCTGAAGGTCACGAAATATAAACCTGATGTAAAATCTCTGTCATTAGTGATGCAGCAGCAAAAGTCCCACTGATAATATCAAACAGAGTCATAAAGTTTTCTGTCGGACTATCAGTGTACATGTATACATTAAAAATAAATGTATTTTTCATCATCATAC
>NW_006297531.1:510-711 GCF_000327345.1 Myotis davidii
CTCTGAGCCCCAGCCAGTTTGGGTCAGTGGATAGAGCATCGGCCTGTGGACCAAAGGGTCCCAGGTTCAATTCCTGTCAAGGGCATGTACCTCGGTTGCAGACTCCCGGCCCTGGTCCACGGCGTGTGTGGGGCAACCAATAAATGTGTCTCTCTCACATCTGTTTCCCTCTCTGTCTCTCCCTCTCCCTTCCTCTCTGAA
>NW_006297532.1:0-332 GCF_000327345.1 Myotis davidii
TTTCCCATTGACCCCCTTCTCCCCACACCTGTCTGTCACAAGCCTTCACCACTCTATTGTCTGTGTCCATGGACTATGAACATATGTATAAAAGTTCCCTGCTTATACTCTTCCCTTCCTACCCTATCATCCCCCCCTTCCTGTTGACATTCATCAGTCTGTTCTATGGTTCCATGTCTCTGGATCAATTTTGTTCAGAAGTTTATTTTATTCATTAGATTCCACATATGAGTGAGATCATGTGATATTTATCTTTCAGTGACTGGCTTATTTTGCTTAGCATAACATTCTGCAGGTGCATCCATGCTGTTGTAAATGGTAAGAGTTTCTTT
>NW_006297533.1:0-207 GCF_000327345.1 Myotis davidii
GAGGCAACTATGGCAAGGAAACATCTATATTATGAAAGACCTGTGGCCATAACGCCGTAATGCCGTAACAACCAAAGGACCGGTCACCCGGAGGTGCATTGATAGGTCTCACAGCATGGCGGGTCTGGGGTCCCACAGTGCAGCGGCCTAGGGTTTCATGCGATTTTGCGCGCTGGGCCTCTAGTTTAGACTATAAATGCCGAGAGT
>NW_006297534.1:0-216 GCF_000327345.1 Myotis davidii
AGAGAGAGTGGAAGGGAGGGAGGAAGAGGAGAGGGAGACAAACACTGATGTGGGAGATGCATCAGTTCTCTCCCACATGTGCCCTGACCCAGTTCAGGGATGAACCCTGCAACCCAGATTCATGCCCTTGACTGAGAATCAAACCCTCCACCCTTCAGTGCACAGACCTGCGCCACACAGGCCGGGCTGTGGAAGCTTTTTGTTTCTTCTTCCTTC
>NW_006297535.1:0-297 GCF_000327345.1 Myotis davidii
TTATATTTGATGTACAATATTATATTAGTTTCAGGTGCACAATGCAATGATTTGACATTTATATAACTTATATAGTGATCGTTCTGATAAATTTAGTACCCATCTGACACCATACATAGTTGTTACAATATTGATTATATTCCCTTTGCTTACTTTATATACCCATTGCTATTCTGTAACTACCAATTAGTACTTTTTTTAAATTTTTATTTTTTTCAATTACAGTTTATATTCAGTATTACTTGTATTAGTTTCAGGTGTATGGCACATTGGTTAGACAATCATATACTTTACAAA
>NW_006297536.1:0-1406 GCF_000327345.1 Myotis davidii
GGGACCCCCTGATTCTCCTGTCCCTCCTGACGGCCCATCTATGTCCAGGACCCCTCAACTGATACCATTTTGGCCTGTCCTACACGCCTCCCATGGCCCCGAGATAAAATCTGGGGGGTCAACCTTGAGGGTCCCTGTTGCTCCTCTCCTTCTGTCTCCCATGAAATCAATTCTTTCTGCTCTGAAGTGAGGCCTAGGAGTTCCCGTTCAGATTTATGTTTTGGTTTTTGTAAAGGACATGATTGTTTTCATGATGAGAAGAGAAATGTCATGAGTTATCTGAGAAGACTAGTTTGGCATCTCTTTTCCCGGATGGGGCCACCCTTCCCCCTGATGCACCACGTGGCTCAGGTTAACCCAGAAGAGCAGAGGAAACAGCGCCACTGGGCTGCACCTGGCAGGGCTGGGTCAGCGGGACGAAGGCAGGACGGTGATGCCAGGGGAGGCCACGTCAGAGCTCTGAGCGCCTGCACTGCTCCCGGGGAAACCCTGACAAATGGACTGGGCTGACTCCCCCAGGAGCCCCTGAGGGTCAGGGAGGGAGGTTTGGTGGCTCCAGCTAAGTGAGTGGACACCCATCCTCTGCGGGTCTAGCCGGGATGTGGGTGCAGAGGGGAGGAGAACGGGGTGATCCCCAGAGGAGGCCCATGCTTTGCTTCCTCCTGCCTGTGCCCACAGACCCCTGATGGATGCCACCACCTTCAAGGACAACTTCAGTCACAGCCGGGCAAGAAAAACATACCTGTGCTACAAGGTGCAGGTCCGCAAGGGCGATAAATGGCCCCCAATGAAGGAGCTCCAGGGCTTCCTGCGCAACCAGGTGAGCAGGGCCCCCGGGACACTCGGGGAGGAGGTCCCATGCCCTCAGGGTATCCTCTGAGCAATGTCCCTTGACCCCAGCTGCTGTGGGGTTGCCCAGAGGCAGGGAGGACGGACTCTGCTGTGATTGGCAGCTTGGAGCCCCACATCAGAAAGCAGTCACAGTGTCCCAGGGCCTGGGCCCACCAGCCCAGGGTCAGCCCAGCCTCCAGGGTCAGCCTGTCCCTCCTGCTGTGCCTCTGAGGAGGGATCAGGAAGGCACCCGGACAAAGGGGCCGTTCTCCCCTGGCCCCTGCCCGGGCAGCCTCTGGCCAGAGATCCAGAGCTCCCCCTTGGTGCTCCCTCCAGTCACTGCTGGGAGAGCCTGGCAGGGTGCTGTCCCCACAAGTGCATTGCCAGCTGCACGGAGCCCAGGACGCCTCCTGGGTCCCCAGGTACCATCCCGTGCCACCAGAGCTCTGCGCTAGCTCCGTGGGCCTGTCTTCTTCCTCCTCCCTGAGCCCTTGGTGGAAAATCCTTCCCTGGGCGGGTGGGCACATCTCCACAATCCTGTGACCCCAGCAGCGACGCTCAGCTCATGTCCCCCA
>NW_006297536.1:2984-3867 GCF_000327345.1 Myotis davidii
GATGTGGGCGGGCAGAGAGGCTGGGAAATGGCTGCATAGAGGGGGCAGGAGGAGAGTCCAGGTGGGGAAGCCTGTCAGCTGCCAGCAGGGGGGCTGCTGGGTCTGGAGAGGACTGAGTCCTCTGGAGGAGAGAGTTCAGGGGAGAGAAGGCATCCTGGGGAGGGGAGGTGGGTCCCTGTGCCATCAGGACCCAGGTCCTTCCTGGTAGAAGGGGAGGGGCTGCCTCAGTTTCCAGAGGAAGAAAGGATTTGAGGGATGAGCTCAGTGCCTTGGGAGGAGAGAGAAAGGGGGCAGGGAGATCCTGATGGGGAGGGTGTGTCCCTAGAGTCAGAGACCTGGGCCCTCCCCACGATCTAGAAGGAGCTCACCTTTCTCCCCTGTTCCCATAGAGCTCAAGGGCTGCTGGGACACCTTCGTGGACAGCCAGGGCCAGCCGTTCGAGCTCAGTCCTATCCAGGAAGAACACATACGAACCACATCTCAGGAGCTAAAAGACATTCTAGGGTGAGGTTCCTCCCTTCTGCTCCCCCCTCCTCTTCTCAACCTGGGCCTGTCTCTGCCTCTGGGTCACCTGCTCCCTCCTGGGCCCCAGCTCCATCCTCCCCTCAGGTCTCACAGTCCCTCTGCTTTCTCCCCTCCTGCGCCCCTTTTCCTCCCCCTCCTGTGACTGCCCCAGACTCTGCTCTGTTCACCTTCCCACCTGCCTCACTCCCTGCTTCCTCCTCCTCCTCCTTCTCCAGCCAGAATCAGGGAAACTGAAGATGGACTTCCATCTCTCTAAGCAAGTAGAGGTGTCTTCTGGTGAACAAAGAATAAAACACTTTCTTCAAGAGATGAAAACGCATCACGTCCCGCATCTCCAACATGATCCACAGAAACCAGC
>NW_006297537.1:0-332 GCF_000327345.1 Myotis davidii
TTTATTTTTTGAATATTTTATTGATTTCAGAGAGGTAGGGGGAAACATCAATGATGAAAGAGAATCAATGTTCCACAGACCCCTGCATGCCCCCTGTTGGAACTGAAGGGGAAACCCAAGCATGTGTCCTGACCAGGAATCTAACCCGACCTCCTGGTTCACAGGTCAATCAATGTTCATCCACCAAGTTACACAGGCCAGGCCACACGTTTACTTATATTACTAGAGGCCTGGTGCACTGGTGGGGTCCCTCTGCCTGGCCTGTGGGGATCAAGCCGCGAGCGGCTCTCCTATATCCTCCAAGGGGTCCCGAATTGTGAGAGGGTGCAGGC
>NW_006297538.1:0-326 GCF_000327345.1 Myotis davidii
AAAAGGCCAGCCACCATAACCATAACAACTGGAATGACCAGAGACTATAACGATCACAGCCCCTTGCCAGGCTGGCCCCGCCCCCTAGCAAACAGTTATGGGCAATCAGGCAGGGAGGCAGTGATTAGGGGTGATCAGGTAGGCAGGCCAGCAGTTAGGGGTGATCAGGTAGACAGACATCCCCTTGTAGGGCTGGCCCCACCCACCAGCAAAGAAAGAGGCACAGGCCACCAGAGGCGACTCTGGCAGGTGTGCGGCCGTCCAGCAATCGCGCTGCAAAGGGAAGCCCAGACCAGCCAAGTCATCACACCCCACGCCTGTCACCT
>NW_006297539.1:0-526 GCF_000327345.1 Myotis davidii
TCCAGGGGTCAAGGACAGATCCTGGAACTGTGGTTGCCTCCACAACTCCTTTTAAAATATACATATATTGATTTCGGAGAGGAAGGGACAAGGAAAGAGAGAGAGAGAAACATCAATGATGAGAGAGAATCACTGATGTACTGTCTCCTGCACGCCCTCCACTGGGGATGGAGCCTGCAACCTGGGCATGTGCCCTGACCGGGAATTGAACCGGTGACCTCCTGGTCATAGGTTGATGCCTAACCATTGAGCCACACCAGCCAGGCTGCCTCCACAACTGCTTGACACCCAGGGGGGTGCTGGCTGGGAGCCTCTGCAGGGAAACCTCCCACTTGCCTGATGTCACATAACAGCAGGAAGGGCCAGTAATCATGAAGGACAGCTCCCTCCAGTTCTGCACATCTCATGAGAGCCTGACTTACATGTAGAATCCTAGCTGCAAGGGAGTCTGGAAAGTGTAGTGTTTAGCTGTCTGGTTTCTTGAACTAGTCCAGGTGTGGCATGGAAGTAGAGTGAGTGCATTTGG
>NW_006297540.1:0-218 GCF_000327345.1 Myotis davidii
CTTTGGGGTGAAATGTTCTGAAGATGTCAATTTTGTCCATCTGATTTATTGAATAATTTAAGATTGTTGTTTCTTTGCTGATTTCTTTTTGTCTAGAGCAGCGGTTCTCAAACTGTGGGTCACAACCCCTTTGGCAGTCGAATGACCCTTTCACAGGGATCGCCTAAGACCATCCTGCATATTGTATATTTACATTACAATTCATAACATTAGCAACA
>NW_006297541.1:0-241 GCF_000327345.1 Myotis davidii
AAAAACAAACAAACAAACAAAAAACAACAACTCAACTTTAAAAAATGAGAACAGGCGTTTAACAGACATTTCTCTAAAGAAAATATACAAAAGGTCAATGATGATTCTCTCTCATCATTGATGTTTCTATCTCTCCCTCTCCCTTCCACTCTAAAATCAATAAAAACATATATTTTTAAAAGAAATTACATCTAATTTAATACATATGTATTGATCACTTACTCTGAGACAGGTATTGAGT
>NW_006297542.1:0-251 GCF_000327345.1 Myotis davidii
TCCGGTGGCTTTTTAATCCTATGGGTACAGTATTCGTGCAGAGAAAAATTAAAAATAAAAAAGAAGAAGAAGAACATGGGGAAAGGGAGAAGAGGAAGGGGAAAAGAGGGAAAGAAGGAGAAGTAAAAGGAGCAGAAGAAGGAGGAGAAACCAAACCTAGATTCCTCTACATTAAAAAAAAAAAAGCCTGCTTCTTCCCAGGCCAGGATGGAAGACAAAGCAAACCACGTGTGGACATTGAACTCCTCCGA
>NW_006297543.1:0-651 GCF_000327345.1 Myotis davidii
AGAGAAGTTGGGGAGGGGACAACGAGCATCCTCTTTTTCCCTTGCCAACTGCAGCGAGAGAGAAATAAGAAAAGTTTCCAAGGTTGTCATCCCCAGACCTTTCCCGTGGAGAAGAGAATTCCCGGCCAGGTACCTGGGCTTTTGTAGAACGCAGGAAATGTGTAGCCAAGTAAAAAGGAAACTCTGTAGGCGTTAATGCCCCTCCAGGTCACAGGGAGCTAGCAAAAAAAAAGTGGGGGTGGGAGGGGGGTATTGAGAAAGTCCCTGAAGCCTACCAGAGAAGGGAAGCGACGAGATCCCCAGGTGTCCCGGATGTGGCAGGGCTCTAGAGGTGTCTGGAGTGGGCCAATCAACTCAGAACTGTACCACGGAGCAGAACCAGAGCAGGAATAAGAAGTTTCCGGAGCGGGCCAATCAACTCAGATCCATATCATGGAGCAGAGCCAGAGAAGGAATCAGAAGTTCAGGCCTAGGTTCGAGGATCATCCACGCTTCCATTCACCTCTCCCGGGTCTTAGCATCAAAATGAAAAATCAGACAGAGCGTGGAAAACCATGACTACAGGATTTTTTTAGGGGAGAAGCACCTGCCCGATGCCTCGCAAGAGGAGGACAGCAACACATGCAGGGGTGGGCACGCCTTTTGAGGGGC
>NW_006297544.1:0-666 GCF_000327345.1 Myotis davidii
GCATACGCAGGTGTCAAACACCCCAGGAGGCAATGGCGGCCACGGGCACCCGGAATCTTTGCTGGCACTGGGAGGCGAGGACAGCCCCACCAAGCCAATTCTGCGGGCTCCCAGGAACTTAGCTGGAGGGGAGCAAAGCGGGAATGCCGGCGGAGAGCAGGAGGTTTGGAAGACTTGGCAGAGCAGGAGGCTGCTGGACATAGAGCAGAGCGAGAGAGAGGGTGGTTTGGAGGACGTGGCTCCCTCTGTCACCACAGCTTCTTCATCACAACTGTGGAAACTGACAGAATCAGCCGAATCAACCGTTGGTCAGAAAGCTCTCAGCAGTCTGACAGCCAGGACTCTTATTCACCTGCATCTCAGACTGTGACAGTAGAGAGGTGGGACTCTGTCTAAAGAACAATTGTTGAAACCACGTAGCTCTGCAGCCAAAAGATGACGGCATTATCAACAGAAAATGTCTGAAGTGCAACATGCGACTAATCTTGAAAGAATGCAGCACCTGCAATAGAATATACCAGAAGACCAGCTATTGGAAAAACATCACTTTGATGCCAAAAAACACTGGCATCATCAACAGAAAATGTCTAAAGACCCACGTGCCTCTGAAGTTAAATTAAGGCGGTGGCGACAACAGAATACGTCTAGAGAACAGTCATCAACAAG
>NW_006297545.1:0-238 GCF_000327345.1 Myotis davidii
CAACAGCTAAGCTTTGGAAACAGACTAAGTGCCCGACAGTAGATGATTGGATAAAACAACTGTGGTACATCTACCCCATGAATGCTATGCAGCCGTGAAAAAGAAAGAACTCTTATCATTTGCAACAGCAGGGGTACGTCTGACAAGGGGTTAATCTCCAAAATGTATAGGGACTCATACAACTTAACAAAAGGAAGACAGCAATACAATTGAAAAATGGGCAAAGGGCCTCATAGGA
>NW_006297546.1:0-200 GCF_000327345.1 Myotis davidii
ATTGATTTCAAAGAGAAAGAGACAGATAGGAACATCAATAATAAGAGATCAGTTGCCTCCTGCATACCCTCTACTGGGTATCGAGCCCGCAACCAGGGAATGTACCCTTGACCAGAATCAAACCTGGGACCCTTCATTCTTCAGGCCTTATCCACTGAGCCAAATTGGCTAGGGAAAGGACATTTTGCTGGAAACCAAGA
>NW_006297547.1:0-380 GCF_000327345.1 Myotis davidii
AAAAGCATAATATGCAAATCGACCAAACAGCCATCCTGGCGTCCTTCCAGACGACCTTCCGGACAAAGCTGGGGCTGCAGCCACGGAATCAAAGCAACCACTGAGACTGCGAGGGGGTGATTGAGGCAGCTGCCACGGCTGTGAAGACCTACTCTTACACAAATTTCATGCATCGGGCCTCTAGTCTGTGTATAAAGAGCTTTATTGGAATACTAGAAGCCCAATGCACAAAATTAGTACAAGAGTAGGCCTGCCTTCCCGCAGCTGCTGGCACCGGCTTTCCTCTGGCCTCCAGCAGGCACCTGGGACCTGGGCTTCCCTCACAGCCCCGGCTTTGTCCAGAAGTGTAATTAGCATATTACACTTTTATTATTATTATA
>NW_006297548.1:0-907 GCF_000327345.1 Myotis davidii
AGGGTGCAGTGCCCCAACCCCCTCCCCCACAGGTCCTACTCTGTGCGTGATGGGGTAGAGCCATAACCTCCCCATCAGCCCTGCCCTGAGTGTGACAGTGGCTGTGCCCCAAGCCCCTGATCCACCCTGCTCTGTGTGTGACAGGGGGCGGTGACCCAACTCCCCTATCGGCCCTGCTCTGTGAGTGACAAGGGGGAGCTCCTCAACCCCCTGATGGGCCCTGCTCTGTGTGTGACAGGGGGCAGCGCCCCAACTCCCCAAACCACCCTGCTCTGAGCCCAATCAGGGGCTGCACCTAGGGATTTTGCTTGCCCTCTGCCACCTAGGAGCAGGCCTAAGCCAGCAGGTCATTATCTCCCGAGGGGTCCCAGACTGTGAAAGGGCATGGGCCGGGCTGAGGGACCACCCTCCCGCACAAGTGCACAAATTTTTGTGCACCGGGCCTCAAGTATTAAATAAAGGTAAGATCCACATGTTGCAAAATTTACTATTTGGACAATGCAGCAATATTTAGTTCACTCAGTCTATCTGAAGTGTTATAGTTTCTTATAGCAAGTCTCAGAAACTGACTTCACTCACTCTGAAAGTTCACACATACCAAATGTGTGGCCAGCATAGCTCAGTGCTTCCAGAGACACATCCCAGGACCAAACTGGAATTTCAACTAAAATGCAGAAAACCTTCATGAATAATTAACTGAAGACTTGCTGGAGAGATCCTTGGAGTGGAGAACACATAGAGGCTGGTAGAAGGGGAAAAGGCGCAAAAGGGCTGCTCAGGTTCCCACAGACAGCTACTAAAGTTTTGGAGAGATATCTCTGCTTTGGGGGGTTTCCCACTGAAAACTCTGGGTCTAATCCCCTAGCTGGGCCCCCCAGCATAGAGCACCAGAACTGAGAAGGGTACC
>NW_006297549.1:0-280 GCF_000327345.1 Myotis davidii
CCTCTCAGGACTGCTTTCACTGTGTCCCACAGGATTTGGATTGCTGTGTTTCATTGTCATTCATTTCCAGAATGTTCTTAATTTATTCTTTGTTGTCTTTGGTAACCCAAACATTGTTTAATAGCATGCTATTCAGCCTCCAAGGTTTGAATTTTTTTTTATTATTTTGATTGTAGTTGGTTTCTAATATTATGCTGTTGTGGTGTGAGAAGATGCTTGACATGATTTCAATCTTCTTGAATCTGGAGGAGACTTTGCCTGTGACCCAATATGTGGTCTA
>NW_006297550.1:0-428 GCF_000327345.1 Myotis davidii
GAGAGAGAGAGAGAGAGAGAGAGAGACCTCTTTCTCTTTTGATAAGGCTACAGTCTCATAGGTCTAGGGGCCCCACCTTTATGATCTCATTTAACCTTGATTACATCCTAAAAACCCTACCTCCAGATACAGTCACATTGGGAGGAAGATTAGGGCTTCCACATACACAAGTGTGGGAGGAGGACACAGTTCAGTCCATGGCATCTACTAAATTTTCCTCTCGATCCAAAAAACATTTCAAGTTCTTTCTTAGGCTGATTTTTTTAAAGCAATAATTGCCATTTAAAAGAAATAGAAAATAAACCACCCACCTCCTACTGACCCTTAAAAGACTTCTGCCATTATGTAATTCCCTTGAAGGGGGGAGGAAGAGGAGAAAAAATAATAAAAGAAATCAGGCATGGATATAAAGAAAAGCTTTCTATTAG
>NW_006297551.1:0-530 GCF_000327345.1 Myotis davidii
GGAGGGGCCGGGGTGGGAGAGGATGCAGAAGTCCCAGATACTCTGGTTATAGAAAAGAGACCTTCCAATTACCTCATAAAATTTTTCCCAAACAGACCTCTCTCTCTATATCTATCTATCTATCTATCTATCTATCTATCTATCTATCTCATTTCCTCTAGTTCCATTATAGTCCAGCATATGGCAGGGAGGTGGTGTTTCTTCTCAACCACTTCTCAAACTCCCCTGTCATTTCTGTGGTCCATTCCCTATGTTCAGATATTACCATTTCCTTGTATTTTGAGTGTTGTTTTAGTGGATGTTTTATTTAGAATAGTTCCAGATTTACAAAAAAATTGTGAAGATAATACCCATGTACACCATACCTAATTTCCCTTATTACCAATATTTCACTTTGGTATGGGGCAAATGTAACATGAAGTGAATCATCAGTGAAACAGAGAGAAAGCTCACTTCTCTAGTATCTCCAATATCCAACAGTTCTTTTCTAGACAAAAGTGTTAAAGGAAAAACTGTACCAGTTGTGGCAC
>NW_006297552.1:0-980 GCF_000327345.1 Myotis davidii
TGTTAAAGGTTAAACTCACCAAACAGAGATAAATTAACTGACTCAAGAAACTGGCTGGGCCACTGCATGACTTAATATAGGCATTTCCATCAGAATACATTTTTGAACAAAACTCAAGCATTTAGTACTCACAATCAAAAGAGCATAATGGTAAGAACTATAGGTTATGGTTTAGTTTACATGAGAATAGAGTCAGTCTGGGTAATTTTTAAAATATAGAAACACAGAACAATAAATTGATGGATATTGAGGTAGAAAAAAAAAAACATTCTGTGGAATATTTGTGGAACATAATGAGCAACATAAACTGATGAACAAAAACAGATCCAGAAACAGAGAAGCATCAAATCAGACCATCAAACCTCAGAGGGAAGGCAAGGGAGGGTGGGGGGAAGGGAGAGATCAACCAAAGGACTTGTATGCATGCATATAAGCATAAGCAATGGACAAAGACACTAGTGGGGGTGAGGCCATGAGTGTGGGGCAAGGAGGGGATAAGGACACATATGTAATACCTTAATCAATAAACTAAAACAGTCTGTTTGCTCTTAAGAATCTGAAGTCAACTCACTACATAATATAAGGCAATAATTTGCTTCTTGGCCACGTAACTCAAACCAGTGTCTGGGCTTCAGCAGCGAAAAGCTTCTTATTCTATTATTCAGACCATCTCTGTTGAATTATACCTCTTTTCTATGACTTAGAGATCACTTATATTTATTTGCATGCTTAGGGACTTTTTGTGTATTGGGGGGGTGGGGAGAGAGAGAGAGAGAGAGAGAGGGAGAGAGAGAGAGAGAAACATCAATACATGAATGATGAGAGAGAACCATCCATCGGCTGCCTCCCACCAGGGATCGAGCCCAAAATCCAGGCATGTGCCCTGACCAGAATCGAACCGTGATGTCCTGGTTCAAAGGTACACTCAACCACTGAGCCACACTGACCAGGCTCCTACCCCCATCTCTATTTTAAATCTC
>NW_006297552.1:2710-3020 GCF_000327345.1 Myotis davidii
GGACTTTTTTTTTGTCAATAGTTTTATTCATTTCAAATGGGCCGGATCCGGCCTGCGGGCCGTTATTTCCCCACGGCTGCTCTAGGGCCAAGTTTACCTAATTCTGCCATTTACTCTATAACCTTGAGCAAAAGTCTCAACATCTGTAAACCCCAGGTGAATGATATAAACAACCTTACAACGCTCATTTAGGACTAGAAGAGATAATGCATAAAGTGCTTAGCCCAGTGTTCTTCACTCAAAAACTAGAATAATGTCTAATTAGCAGTATCTATTATTAATAAAGGGTTGGGCGTGGTTCATGGTTGAT
>NW_006297553.1:0-830 GCF_000327345.1 Myotis davidii
AAACAAACAAACAACAACAACAACAACAAAAAAGAAACAGCCCCTAAATCTCTTCTTCCCCAGAAGAAGAGATAAATGAAGCAGAGATAAGAAATTTATCTGAAACAGAGTTCAGAGTAATAATGGTAAAGATGCTCAACAGCATGAAAAAAGATACAGTAATTATGAAAAAAGATTAGGCAGAAATAAAGAATGACATAACACAAATAATGCATTGGAAGAAATACACAGCAGATTAGGTGAAGGTTAGGATTGAATTAGAGAATTATAAAACAGGGTTGAAAAAAAAATCACTCTATCAGAGAAACAAAAAGTAAAAAACAATTAAAAAACATGAGCTGCCCTAACTGGTTTGGCTCAGTAGATAGAGCATCGGCCTGCAGACTGAAGGGTCCCAGGTTCAATTCCAGTCAAGGGCATGTACCTCGGTTGCAGGCACATCCCCAGTAGCGGGTGAGCTGGAGGCAGCTGATTGATGTTTCTCTCTCATCGATGTTTCTAACTCTCTATCCCTCTCCCTTCTTCTCTGTAAAAATCAATAAAATATATTAAAACAAAAACAAAACAGGAGGATAGCTTAAGGGAGCTGTGGGACAACATGAAACATCACAATATTAGAATAGCAGGTATGTGAGAAGAGTCAGAAAGAGAGAAATGAATAAAGGATGTGTTTGAAGAAATAATGGCAGAAAATTTCCCTAATCTGGTAAAGGAAAAAGACAAGTTCAGGAGGCACAGAGAACTCTAAGCAAGAAGAACCCAAGGGGACCATGACCAGAAACATCATAATTAAAATACCCAAAATTAAAGACAAAGAGAGAATCTTAAAG
>NW_006297554.1:0-445 GCF_000327345.1 Myotis davidii
GCCAGGCACCCCAATGGGGACCCCCAGCCTGAAGAGGGTGTGACTAGCCTTAAAACGGCCCTCAGTCCCTCATCCAGACTGACCAGGCACTCCAGCAGGACCCTCCACCCTGATCCGGGACACCCTTCAGGGCAAACAAGCCAGCCCCCACCTGTGCACCAGGCCTCTATCTATACTAATAAAAGGGTAATATGCTAATTAGACTGGGAGACCTTCCAGGAGACCTTCCAGACATTCTTCTGGACAAAGCCATGGTGGCAGGGCCGTGGTAGAGGCAAAGCCGTGGTGGTGGGGCTGAGGTAGAGGCAGTTAGAGGCCTAGAGGGGAGGGCAGTTGTGGATGATCAGGCCAGGATGGCACAGCAGTTGTGGGTGATCAGGTTGATGGGGGGCGGGGGAAGCGGGACAGCAGCGGGGCCAGTTGGGGACAAGCAGGCCATCAGTGG
>NW_006297555.1:0-259 GCF_000327345.1 Myotis davidii
ACCACCAGGGACAAGACATTCAGACTGGTAGGGCAGCTGGCTTCTGGGGTCTGGCCGATCGGGACTAAGGGAGACGGGCTGGACATGCCCCGGAGCCCTCACACGGTTTCTCCCAGCTGGTCACCCTCCCGTGTCCCTCCCCAGATATAATGCGGCACCGATGGGGTGCCTTGGCCTGGACTGTGCCCTCTCATAATCTCGGGCCCTCAGGAGATGTCGGAGAGCCAGATTCGGCCCAATCCCACAGGCCAGGCCAAGG
>NW_006297556.1:0-766 GCF_000327345.1 Myotis davidii
GTGCAGCCAGAAGCCTGAGAGATCAAAACAGAGAGGCGCCTTCCCCAAGCCTCTGCAGTGCGACTGGGTTCAGGCCCCCAGTGGACACATACACACACACACGGATTGCCTGCTTCAAGCCTCTGATGTGGATGGGGGCAGGCCCCCAGTGGGGACACACACACTGACACACACACACACACACACACACACACACACACACACCACCTTCTCAGACCCCCTGCTGTGGCTCAGCTGTGCTTAGCTGTAAGTAGGATATCCACTGAGGGCTCACAGACTGTGAGGGGAGGCAGTTTGAACTGCGGCACCAAACAAGCTAGTGTATAAATTTCATGCACTGGGCCTCTAGTATACTATATTCATGGATTTGTAGAATTAACATCATTAAAATATCCATATACCAAAATCTATCTCCAGATTCAATGCAATCCCTATTAAAATACAACCAGCATATTTCACAGACTAAGAACAAATACTCATAAAACATATATGAAATTTTAAAAGACTAAGAATAGATGCAGCAATCTTAAGAACGAAAAAGAAAGTTGGAATAATCACAATACCAGATAGCAAGCTATATTACAAAGCCACTGTCCTCTAAACAGCCTAGTACTGGCACAAGTACAAGCATATAGATCAATGGAACAGAACAGAGACCCCAGAAATTACCCCAAGCCATTACACTCAATTAATATTTGACAAAGTAGACAAGAACATACAATGGAGTCAAGGAAGTCTCAATAGATGCTTTTGGTAAAATTGGACA
>NW_006297557.1:0-205 GCF_000327345.1 Myotis davidii
CCCGGTGCCCACAGCCATCATTTCCGGGCTGGGGTGGGCTGTGGGCTGCATTTTGTCGGCTGCGATTTAGTAGCTGTCACTCCAGGGTGGTGGCGGAGCCCCTGTTCTATTTGGGGGAAGCCGAGTGTTGCTTTGTAGGTGCCAGGTCTGTGGTGCTGTTTCTCTGTGTATGTCACAGCAGCTCCTGCATTGAGCGCCTGCCCCC
>NW_006297558.1:0-218 GCF_000327345.1 Myotis davidii
CCAGTGGGGAAATGGGTACATGGGTCCCAGGCCTGGGGAACCCGGGCCCCAGCGACTGGGCGCCCGTGGGAAGAGGGGGAGGATAGGAGCAAGCAGGGTCCCTGTCGCCCCCCTGCCCTGCTGCCCTGGGGGTGCCCTGCCCTGTGCTCTCTGGACACAGATAAGCTTTCTGGGGAGAGGGGAGGGGGCTTCAATCTGTCTTCCTTTTTCTTTTAATT
>NW_006297559.1:0-493 GCF_000327345.1 Myotis davidii
GAGGACCTGGAACAGGGGTGTAAACAGGAGGCAGGTATATTTCTGTTAACCTTTTTCCACCACAGCAAGCACTGAGAACTGATCACAGTACCCTTTCCATTTAGCCAGGAAAATGCATCAAAATACTCCTCAAAAGTGCAGAGCAGGGGGTCACTACCGATTCATCTGAGTTGGTACTTGACAGAGTCTAATTGCCTTCTCTGATCAATGAGAAAAATGGCAAAGGCATTGCATTACATATCCTAAGTCTCCTGGTCAGATCCAGTCAAATCTTAATAGTAGCCATCACATAAGAAATCATAATATTGACATATTATATGTCTAGGTCAGTGGGATTCGCCAGTACAGGTATCCATTTAGGAAGGGGACTCAAGGGCAGTATAGGTGGCAGAAAATGGCATCACCAAGAAAGTAGAGCGGCATAAAGAGCTTCAAAGATCCTTTGTTGGTCCTTGGAAACATTTTTTAAGCAGAAATGGTCCCCTAGCAGCAG
>NW_006297560.1:0-763 GCF_000327345.1 Myotis davidii
TGCTCAAATGAAAAATTCTTCAAAATCATATAATATGTTAAGTAATTGGTATTGGGCAAACAACAGTGACAGCATCTAAGAGGTCTTGCTACTGTCACCGATCTGAGCTGGGGAACAAAGGACATGATCTTGGCACCAGGAGCCCTTCTTGGAGAGGAACCTTAGTCCCAAACTTAGTTTTCTTTTGATTTAAAAAGTCTCATACTGGGGACTTAGTCTCCTACGTTATTTTCTAAAATAAATCACAAGATGTTATATGTGATTGTCTCCCTGCTTTTCTTTCACAGGATCTCTCTCTAGGACATCTGGAGAGTGTAGTGCCATTCTGTATCAGATGCAGTTGAAATTCATCTCCGAAAGGGAATCTAGTCCAAGAGTCCTTGTCCGCTCAGTGTTCAGCTGTTTCCCATCTTCTCCTTCTCAACCAGTCATTGGGACGGTCCCCTTTTCCTCTTTAACAGCGCACTGGATAATCCTTACCTTTCCTAATGGTTCACAGCTTCTTACCTATTGCTTTTCCTAGATATTTGAAATAATTTTCCATCTAATTTCCTTAGACACTACTCGAAGCATCAGCTGCTAGAAGGGAATGTCAGCTAATGTAGACTCAGCCTCATACTGAAAATTCATCATATAATTTCTTAAGATTCTGCCCAGCTTCTGTGCCAATCAGGCAGTTTCTGAAGCTGTGTTCTACCAAGGCCCCCAGACTCTTAAGGCTTGGTTTACTTTTTTTCCTCTTCCCCATTTTCTCTGACTTGCT
>NW_006297561.1:0-766 GCF_000327345.1 Myotis davidii
TTTTTTTTTTTTTAAGTAGAGCAGACTTCTGACCTTTCAAATGATCCAATTAGGATGATTATTTTCACATTATTAAGTAATCAAGGAACAAATGCAATAGGAAAGACTGGTTCACAGGCAGGCCTGTCGGCTTCTAAAAAAAATATTTTGCACTGACAGCTAACCCAGATTGCATTTCTTCCTTTGCCTATAAACCACATGGGAAGCTAAAATGCATTTTAATATTGCATTTTGCCTAAAGGCTATCAGTAAAATTTAATTTTCCTACTGCATTGATTTTTCCATTATAAGTTGTAACAGTCTAATGATATCGCATAAGAATTTTCAGTATTGAGGAAAAGGATGTGAATGATTTGCCAATGATAACTGCTTAGAAACATATTGTAATTTCGCAACAAATATACGATGTCTCTTTTTGATAAGCAGTTGTTTAAAAATGTTACATTTCATACTCTTGGTGCTTAGATAACGGCTTTTATTTGATACTTTATAAAGTTTAATTGCTCCCCCCCCCCTTAAAATAGAATCCCAATATTTAAAATGTAAAGAAATCTATTATAGGCAGGAAATTCACTGTCTAGATATGGGGCTGACTGTTATTGTTAAAAATGAATGTACCACGCTGAAGCACGGTGACCGAGTGACATTAGCGTTCAGGGTATTGTCTCTTAGCCTTGATTGCATTTAGTAAAGGTTGACATCTTCCCCTAACTACTTCATATACAACAAATTGTCATATTTTTATTTTTAGTTTGGACAAAGCACG
>NW_006297562.1:0-231 GCF_000327345.1 Myotis davidii
ATGATGTTGATTCTACCAATCAATGAAAACAGTATGTTCTTCCATCTGTTCATATCTTCCTTTGTCTCCTTTTTAGTGTACTCTAGTTTTCCACGTATAGGTCTTGTACCTCCTTAGTCAAGTCTATTCCTAGGTAGCTTAATTTTTTTGGTGCGATGATAAATGGGATTGCTTTTTTAGCCTATCTTTCTGTAAGTCCATTATTGGTGTATAGAAATGCCATAGATTTCT
>NW_006297563.1:0-756 GCF_000327345.1 Myotis davidii
GATAAATTTCAAGGGCCAAAATTACTTTATTGAGTATTTTAATGACACTTGATTAAATGTCCTACTAATATTTTTAATGGGATTGTCCCACTTTACTCTATAAACTGCAAAATGACACAGCAGTTCTACAGCAATCTTTACCACACTGGGATGTGTCACTTAAAAACTGTTTTTGCTCATTTACTGGATAAAAATGGCCAGTAGTTTCAATATGCACTTCTTATACTGCAGTTGAGCTTCATGAGAAAAAAATGCATGTCACCATTCCTGTTTCATTATCTAAAAAGTAAAGTCATAGCATGTATGCCCAATAACAAAGTAGAGTTTTCCTCCCCAAAATATATCTCTTAGGGTGTTAAACACTTCCATGTATTTGTAATCAGACAGAATATGAAAAGGAAACCGTAGGAGAAATATCCCAGATTTTCAACAAATAATTTACAAGAAAAAGGGAGGGAGGGGACTTATGATTAAAAGGGAGTGAAGAAAAGTATCACCCAAATCTACATGTAGACCGTGTTTAAAGCCTGATTCAAACCAATCAACAACAAATTAAAGACAATCAGGAAAATTTGAACACCGACTGTAAAATTGGTAATAAGGAATTACTATTAATTTTTGGTGGCAATAATAGTACCATAGTTATATTTTAAAAGACTCTTTATCTTTTAACAATATATAGTGAAATAGTAAAATAAGATAGCTGTGACCTGCTTACACTAATCTGAGTAGAGTAAGGGGGGTATGTGGAGGAAA
>NW_006297563.1:2121-3116 GCF_000327345.1 Myotis davidii
CCCAGGTTCGATTCTGGTCAAGGGTATGTACCTTGGTTGCGGGCACATCCCCAGTGGGAGGTGTGTAGGAGGCAGCTGATCGATGTTTCTAACTCTCTATCCCTCTCCCTTCCTCTCTGTAAAAAAATCAATAAAATATATTAAGAAAAAAAACACAAAACATGGCCTGGCCAGTGGCTCAGTTGGTTGAGCATCCATCCTGTGCACGGAAAGATTACTGGTTAGGTTCCCAGTCAGGGAACAGACCTGTGTTGTGAGTTTGGTTGGAGTACATACAGAGGGCAATAAGTTGATGTTTCTTTCTCTCTCTCTCTCTCTCTCTCTCTCTCCCTTCTTCTAAGCATGTCCTCAAGTGAGGATGCCTGCATTCCACCACCAGAGTTTCTGACTTACCTGCTCTGGGTGCTCAGGATAAAGGTGCCAAGTGACCTCGGCCTGATCTAGGGAGGGTTCTCACATAGGTAGCTAGTAGGTTGGCTTTCGATGGGGAGACCCTCGCACATGTTATAACGGTTCTTTGGCATTCTGTGCAGGGTGTGGGCTTGGGAATCAGATCAACATGAGGTCAAAACTCAGTTCTTCCACTTCCTAGCTCTGCAGCTTTTCACAAGTGGCTGAATCTCTCTGGGCCTCAGTGTCCTCAGTGGTAAAATGGTTGGCAAATCTGAAATGCAAACTGTATATTAGAAATTATTGTACAAATATACAAAAACACATATGCACACATTTTGGGGTATAATGACACTCTTGTCATATCTACAAATATTCTTTCTTAAATGGTACAATCTCCTAAGCCACCTATTTTGAAATGAAGTGTTAGGATGTCTGTGACGGCTAAAATTTTATACACACACACACGTAAATATCAAAATGTATTTGCTGTACTCTCTTTTCAACTTTTGTACAGGTCTGACATTTTTCAAAATAAAAACGAGCAGCTTTAGCTCCTTTTGGCTTTGCAGTTCCCTTTTACATAGCTTTAGTTTTCCTCAACC
>NW_006297564.1:0-433 GCF_000327345.1 Myotis davidii
GAAACTAACATGAGGCTTTCTTGCTTCAGTGAAAAAGGACTCCAATGTTTCCACCCTGCCGTTTTTTGGCCTCTGAGCTTGCAGTTTGAAACATTGTAACAAATATAGAAGCTAAACAAAACCCCAGAAACCTGCTTTCAGCAAGCCAGGGTCTCTGAGCTTTAGTTATACATTTGTTTCGATTATAGAACCCAAACAAACAGGATACCCACTTTCAGCAGCAGAGGCCTAGAGTTGGAGCCAGAGCTAAAGCTGGCCCAGAATAAAAAAGAAAGAAAAAAGAAAAAAAGGAGCAGTTGAGAGCTTCAGTCACCCACCAGCCTGAAAGCAGCCCTCAGACCCTTACCCAGACTGGCCAGGCACCCCAGTGGAGACTCCCACACTAAAGGGTGTGTGACAGGCTGCAAACAGTCATCATCCCTTCATCCAGGCT
>NW_006297565.1:0-255 GCF_000327345.1 Myotis davidii
GGGGAGGGGCTGCAGGCAGTTGGCTAGGTGGCCCTGCACTTGATTGGGTGGGGGGACCTATCTGGGGTGGGCCCGGGCAGGGGAAAGGGCTGCAGGAGGTTGGCCAGCTGGCCCACACCCTATTGTAGTGGGGGGTGATCAGGGGCAGGGCTGGCTGGGGGGAGGAGCTGTGGGAGGTTGGCTGACTGGCTGGCCCCACCCCTGTATTGGGCTGGTTCACTGATATATATACCCATTTGTTCCTCTCGTAAACCT
>NW_006297566.1:0-785 GCF_000327345.1 Myotis davidii
ACCCCTAAAATGTCCCACACACATGCTCCCCCATATAACCTTCTCCCTGCTCTCTGGAATAGCCATGATTCCAAGGCAATCTTGAAAGCTACATGTTTAAGGTGGCATACTTATAATCAGCCTTCTTCACTGGATAACAGCATGAAGCAGGCTCCTCAGACATATCAGGACTGTTTAAAAAGCAATAGGAAACTTAGATTATGTATGAGTCACTTTACATTTTGGAGCCTATTGATGACTGCTGTTCATTCACCCCGTCTAAGGCAGTAAGTGGAACTAAAGATATACAAATTAGCTATGAGGCATTTGAAAGGTGAAGAAAAAAAATGGGAAATCTATGCTATCTGCAGATTTTGTGATGGATTTTGATTTCATTGGTTTTCCAGATCTAATGTGGTTTATTCATGTATTTATTTAATATTTAGAATATCATTTCCTCCAACTATCTCATGGACCGGCTTTTATGTCCTGGGGACTTAGCACGAAACAGGAAAGACATCATCCTACATTATAGTACTTATATTCTTCTGGGCAGACAAGTGATAAAAAAATGAATAAATCAGATGTATGAAATATATACATTAAGGTATAGATATTATGGTGAAGATTTCATAATTCTTAGATTTTAGTTCTTAAACAAGGTTATACATTTCTTTATTACAATAGAATTTGCTACCAAAGCTGTCAACGCACTTTCATCTCATCATTGGCACAAGACTATATAAAAACTGATCTTGAAGACATTTTTAATCATTGTTACAAAGACATCATAGATATCATTTCAT
>NW_006297567.1:0-570 GCF_000327345.1 Myotis davidii
GAGAGAATCATCAATTGGCTACCTCCTGCACGCTGCCTACTGGGGATCGAGTCCACCACCCTGGCATGTGCCCTGACTGGGAGTCGAACCTTGATTACCAGGGACTAGTGAATGGGGGAAATGGGGAGATGTTAGTTAAACAGTCCAAATTTCCAGTTAGAGATGCATAGGTTCTGGAGATTGAAGGGTGTGATGGTCAATTTGCATATTACCTCTTTATTATATAGGATAGACTAGGGGCCTGGTGCACGAAATTTGTGCACGGCAGGGGCAGTGTCCCTCAGCCCACCATGCCCCCTCTCACATACTGGGAGCCCTCAGGTGATGTCCTAGTGACGGCTTAGGCCTGCTCCCTGCTCCCCTTGGGGATAGGGCCTAAGCTGTAGTCTGGCCTCCCTTTGTGGGAGGTGTCTGGGCTGATCAGGGGAAGGCACCAGCCCCATCACCCTGCTGCGCCAGCCACTGCCAGTCACCGCAGCCAGCAAGGTTTTTTCATCAACACAGACTCCAGTCCCTTCACCATGAAAAAATGATCAATTTCTTTAGGCATTTTCAAGATGTGCCTTTCAT
>NW_006297568.1:0-434 GCF_000327345.1 Myotis davidii
TCCTGGGTTCTGATTATATTTATTTCCTGAAAACACTGCTAACATGCCCCTTTCCTTCAGATGTCTTGTAATTATAAGTTATGAGCTCATCTTTTGTGCGTCTAGGAAAAAGCAACCTCTTGGCTTAATGAAGTCTTTTCTTTTGTATAAATGTTATGAACTCCCGCAAGATGGCATGTGCAGTATCAACCCTGGACGACTTTAAATCATTCTCAGCCTGAATTTTCCCCAATTAAAACAGTATTAGAAGTTCAAACCCCAAATACATAGGACGGCATGCCTACGCTTATAAATATTTAGGCAATTTTTAAAAATTTATAGCCCAGACTGAATCAGGCGAAGGCCCTTGGTTGCTCCTACATTAAGAGGATGATAATTGGGAATATCTTTTAGAATGTCTTCAAGTATTTAACAGTCTACCTGTCTACATGCGA
>NW_006297569.1:0-349 GCF_000327345.1 Myotis davidii
ACTCCGTCCACACCTTTGGGGTCCCCTGGACCCATTGGGGTCGGACCCTGGCAGCTCTCTTTCTAATTCTTAAGTTATAGGGTAAGATAATTATTACCATTTATTCTTGTTTTTGAAGTAGGCCTGTAGAGCTATGAACTTTCCTCCCAGGACTGCTATCACTGTGTCCCTGAGATATTGGAGTATTGTGTTTTCATTGTCATTTGTTTCCAGGATGCTTTTTATTTCTTCTTTGATCTCTTTGGTAACCCAGTCATCCTATCTAATAAAAGAGAAACATGGTAATTAGCGTACAACCACTACCCTTTCCATTGGTTAATCAGGCCAATATGCAAATTAACTGCCAACC
>NW_006297570.1:0-987 GCF_000327345.1 Myotis davidii
AATAGTTATATTTTCTGGTGTTTCTGATTGATTACATATAATTTCTAAGATCCTTAATTGACTTTAAAATTTTGATGATTTCTCAGCTTGTTAGTATAAACCTAGAGGCCCAGTGCACAAATTCGTGCAAAGGTGGGGTCCCTTCGCCTGGCCGGCGATTGGAGCCAATCAAGCTGGCCAGGGGGAGGAACCTCAGGAGGTTGGCTGGCCGTGGGAGGTTGGCTGTGGGAGCACATTGACCACCAGGGGGCAGCTCCTGTCTTAAGCATCTGCCCCCTGTGGTCAGTGTGCACCATAGCTACCTGCTAGTCATCTAGTCATCTGGTTGTAATGGTTGCTTAGGCTTTTATGTGTATATAGATTGCATTTTGTCCTCCTACTTTTGAAATAAATTTCTGTCATCTATACTAACAAAAGGGTAATATGCTAATTAGACTGGGTCGACCGGCTGTCTTCCGCATGTCTGACTTCCTTCTGGACAAAGCCATGGTGGTGTGGGCTGAGTCAGAGGTGGTTAGGGGAGATCAGGCTGGCAGGGAGAGGACAATGGGGGTGATCAGGCAGGCAGGGGAGGGCAGTTGGGAGCCATCAGGCCCACAGGGGAGGGCAGTTTGGGCCTATCAGGCCGGCAGGCAGGAAGGTGAGCGGTTAGGAGCCAGTGATCCCTCCCAGATTGTGAGAGGAATGTCCAACTGCCAGTTTAGTCCTGATCCCTGTGGACCAAGGGTTCCCCAATTGGAGAGGGTGCAGGCTGGGCTGAGGGAAACCCCCCACCATGCACAAATTTTGTGCACTGGGCCACTAGTATTTATACAGTAGATATGCATTCAGTTGTATTTATGTATTTGATTTTACCATGGTTCTTTTTATTGATTTATAACTGACATAACATTAATTTCATGTGTACAGCATCATGATTTAATATTTGTACACATAGCAATATTTGTAAATATATCAGGTGTATGAAATAATGATTCAGTATTTGTA
>NW_006297571.1:0-1297 GCF_000327345.1 Myotis davidii
CTATCCCCTCCCCCCCCCCTAAAATCTACTCTTGCCATAAGCAATAAGATCAGGGAAATCATAGGTGTGTGAGGTCCTAGTGGGTTTTTTTTTAAATAACGCATACCCTGACCAGCATGGCTGGAGCATCTACCTGTGCACTGAAGGGTCCCAGGTTTGATTCCTGGTCAAGGACACGTATCTGGGTTTCAGGTTCGATCCCCAGCCCAGGTCGGGGTGCGTGCAGGAGGCAACCAATGGATGTGTCTCTCTCACATCGATGTTTCTCTCTCCTCTTCCTCCTTCCTCCCCTCCACTCTCTAAAAAAAAAATCAGTGGAAACATCCTTGGGTGAGAATTAAAGACACACGCGCTGTCCACCATTCCCCCACGCCAGTGTCCTGTGGAATGTGGGTCATGCTTTGGGAGCCAGGCGCTTTAAAGAGTCCTGCACGGCCCTAGCCAGTTTGGCTCAGTGGATAGAGCGTCGGCCTGTGGACTGAAGGGTCCCAGGTTCCATTCCGGCCAAGGGCACATGCCTGGGTTGTGGGCTAGGTCCCCGGTGATGGGCGTGCAGGAGGCAGCCAATCAATGACTCTCATCATTGATGTTTCTATCTCTCTCTCCCTCTCCCTTCCTCTCTGAAAGCAATAAAAATGTATTAAAAAAAAAAAAAAAGTCCAGCACGGAGGTCCCCTCCCCCCACCCTTACCCGAGCCACCGGGCTGGTTCCAACAGGAGGGAAGGGCTGGGGGTGGGGGGACACCAAGGGGGGCAGCACCTGGTGACGATGGGGCAATGGTGCTCGCGGCCCAGCGCAGGCTCCCCGCACCCGACCGCAGGCCCTCCTGGGAGGCTCCGGTTCTGGACCCTGATTGCTGGGCCTGGAGGAAACTGGCTAATGCCAAAGGGAAACGGCCAGGTTGGGCATTACCCAGAATCCTCCAGCCTTTGGGGTTTCTGAGCTGGGATAGCCCAACGCCAGGCGGACCGTGCAGGACCGAGGCCCAGGGGCTTGGCGTCACCGGGGCTGCCCTCCCGGTGCCCGGAGGAGCTGCTCCGGTGGAAAGCGGGGTCCGCCGGGCTTGTGGCAGTGACTGAGTCATGAACACAAACCACCCGGAGACAAGAACAACCTGCACTTCTTCAGCGAGGACCTGGCCCACGCCCAGGGCTCCGCTCGGCCGGGAGGTCGTGGCTGACCTCTCTGGCGACCCTGGGAGCCGGTGCTCCCCCCCGAGGAAACCGAGGCCTCCAGAAGGGAGGTGACTGGCTCTCAGGCCTGATGTTCAGCCCTGGCTCCTGCCCCAGCCCCCGA
>NW_006297572.1:0-303 GCF_000327345.1 Myotis davidii
GGCGGGTGCCAAAGGGGACCCCCCTATCGCCCCGCCGGTCACCCCATAGATTGGCCCTGAATGCGGGCCAGTCCTAGAGACCCCTGTCTGTGCACAAATTTTGTGCACCGGGCCTCTAGCATATATATATTTGATATATCAGATTATGTGATATTTAAGGTACACAGTATGTGGGTTTTTCAGTTAGAATTGACGCTCAATATTATTTTGTCTTAATTTCCGATGTAGAGCATTGGGGTTCGATAGTCTATGGCTTAGAGGGTTTGTTTGTTTGTTTCTTAATCCTCACCCGAGAATAATTTT
>NW_006297572.1:2128-4728 GCF_000327345.1 Myotis davidii
GCCGGGCCAGCCTGACTCAGTGGTTGAGCATCGACCTATGAACCAGGAGGTCACAGTTCGATTTCCTGAGAGTCACCTCATTAGCATAAACTCAGGTGGGGTTGGAGGGGGCTTCCCTCAGAAACCCCAAGGGTTTCAGGGCTCTGTGCCAGGAACTGGGTGGGACCAAATCTAGATTCTTCCTCTATCATCACCTCACATCCCTTCCCTCAGGAACGCAAGGCGTCCACCCTGAACCAGCTTGGGAATCATGGGGGAGAGCCAACAGCGTACTGAATCCACCTGTCAGGGTCTGTGTAACGGAACCAGCCCTTGGGGAGAAATTACAGAGGAAGGGAGGGGGGGAGAGAGATAGAGACATCAATGATGAGAGAGAATCACTGATCGGCTGCCTCCTGCACGCCCCACACAGGGGGTCGAGCCTGCAACCCAGGCCTGTGCCCTGACCGGGAATCGAACCCAGGACCCTTCAGTCCACAGGCTGACGCTCTATCCACTGAGCCAAACCAGCCAGGGCCGCATGTAAGTATGATTCTAAAAATTGCATTTGAGTAGGATTTACACGGGAAACCTCTTCATTACCGAAGGAGCCGTTCCATGGTAATTTTTCTTGCGACTCGAATTTGCTCAGCATGAAGTTGCGTATGTTGCTAATTTTTAAAATTTCGTTTAAATTAAAAACAAAAAAACAATGGACGGAATTTTTCCTAGTCCCCCAGGGATATATGAGCGAGCCTTTTATGCATCCCTAACGTCTTCCCCCTCGATTGCTATTCTATCTCCTTTAAAAACCTTCCTTTTATAGTTATTGGTTGAAATGTAGAATAAAAGGCAATAGCCCAAGATACAGGGGGTAAGCAGGAAAGAGGTAGAAACCAAAAAAAAACAAAAAAAATAGTCAATAAAAGCTATAGAAAGAGGCGTCTACCGGGCATGACAATCCATGCAAATAGGGGAATATTAAATTGGGTCACATACTGCTCTCCGAATGAAACCCAGCTTTATCGGGCGTGATTCAGTCGTGGCGATGAAACATCAAATATTCATGGGCCGTGATGAGTTCAAGAAACAGGCACGCTATCGGTTCGTCGCTGATGAAAATTCTATGAAATTTCCAGATATTAAAAAGACCTTGAGATGGATTACGGGTTTAATTTTGGCTCTACGACAGGAGGAGGGAGACGGCTCGGAAATGTCCTCCCCGAATCGCATTCCTGGTGTGTGGGCCCCCGTTTTCTTTTGGGGGTTAAAAGTGACGCAAACTGGGCAAGATTTCGACGCCATATATTATATGTGTTGCCAAGAGAATGTTAAAGAGGGTATGAGAGAATAGAAAGCTAAATCGTATTAATGAGTTACAAGATTTGGTAGTAATTGGCAATTCCTGGGACATGGTCAGGGCTTCGGAAATTGTTAATATTTTCGTGGGAATCCCCAAATCTCATTTCCTGCTTGCAAATGGACACATTCCGGAAGTCTCTAAGGCACTACACAGTTTCTGCAGAGTGACGCTTACATAACCTAGGCTTTGGGTGGCGATCCTATAGAATAAAAGCCTAATATGCTAAGTGTCCGGTCGACCAGTCGGCCGTTCAACCAATCCAAGCGTAACAGGCTAATGATAAGCTAAGGCTGCTCAACTGCTGGCTATGACGTGCACTGACCACCAGAGGGCAGACAGTCGCCCCGTCGACCAGTCGCTATGACGGGCCCTGACCACCAGGGGCAGACAGTCGACCGGTCGCTATGACGTGCACTGACCACCAGAGGGCAGACAGTCGCCCCGTCGACCAGTCGCTATGACGGGCCCTGACCACCAGGGGCAGACAGTCGACCGGTCGCTATGATGTGCACTGACCACCAGAGGGCAGACAGTCGCCCCGTCGACCAGTCGCTATGACGGGCCCTGACCACCAGGGGCAGACAGTCGACCGGTCGCTATGATGTGCACTGACCACCAGGGGCAGTCGACTGGTCGACCGGTTGCTATGACGTGCCCTGACCACAGGGGCAGACAGTCGACTGGTCGACCAGCATATAAATTATAGATTCCCCAATTATCTCCCCCCACACACACCCTGCCCCGCCTTCCCTCTGAGGTTCCACCCTCTGTTCCTTGCTCCCATGTCTCTGGGTCCATTTCGATCATCGGTTTGCTCTGCCCTTTAGATTCCACATCTGAGCGAGACCGAGGGAGACCTGTGTTTCTCTGACGGGCGTGTCCGCCCAGGACCCCTCTGATAAGGGGCTAATTTCCAAACTCTATAGGGAGCCCACCTTCCTGTTTCCTGGATCAAACTATCTCCTTTCCTTAAGACACTAGATAAATGGAGAGATTAAAAAATAAATGCAGGTGGATACGCCCAGCTGGTGTGGCTCAGTGGTTGAGCATCAATCGACCTGAGAACCAGGAGGTCCCGGGTTCGAATCCCACTCAAGGGTACCTGCCCGGGTTGCAGGCTCGATCCCAGTAGGGGGCATGCAGGAGTTGGGTTATTCATAAGCCCTTAGACACCGGTCACCTCTCGAGATATAGCCGCTGACGCCACTGACATAAATGATAAACGAATATTAAGTATTTAGGGAGCCAGCCAGGAGCA
>NW_006297572.1:5999-6952 GCF_000327345.1 Myotis davidii
CGGGGCCCGGGCCGGGGAGGGGCCTGCAACCGAGGTCTGTGCCCTTGACAGGAATCGAACCCGGGACCCTTCGGTCCACAGGCCGATACTCTACCCACTGAGCCACACCAGCCAGGGCCAAGAACACTTATTTTTTTAAAACAAACAACTAGGCCAATTATCATGATTTTTAATAACAGAAAATACACTCAAAATATAATCAAACTTTGAGGGAGAAGAACAGAAGAGGTGGTGTGTGGAGGAGAGCGAGATTATCAAGGGCTATTCCCGCACAAATACAAGACAGGAAGAGCCATCCGATGGGCATATTCCTTTCGAGTTTCAGAGAGAAGGAAGCCAGGCTAGAATTGTTTTTATTCAGCCAAACTAGCTTCCAGGTCAGCGGTTCTCAACCTTCCTCTGTCCCCAGGACCGCAAGGAAGAATGGGACTGGATGTCCCGCGAAGGAGAAACACACAAACAAACCCAAAATAACAGACGCAGAATAAATTCAAGTTCAATAAGAAAATCGCGTGTGATTAGGGTAAGAGCAGACGTCTGTCTCAGAGGCGACGAGGCCCGCTAATTACGAAAGCGAGTGCGTTGAAACGCTGACTAATAGCGACAAGCACGGGCAAGACGGATCAAGCAAAATAGAGGAATAATGAAAATAAACGGAAAGACCTGGAAACCGCTTTAAATCATCCCCACATGGAAATGAACATCGAAAAACAAGATTGTAATGAGGAAAGCACCGATGGTTACAACATCTCCATCCCCGTGAATAAATATCGGCGAAAAATAGTAAAAATAGAACACAAAATAAACAGCCTATTTAATAAAAGGCTAATATGCAAATCGACCGAACGACCGAACGACCGGTCGCTATGACGTGCACTGACCACCAGGGGGCAGGCGCTCAAGGCAGGAGCTGTGGCGGCAGCGCTGAGGACCCCTCGATGAATGTCTGACTG
>NW_006297572.1:6962-7386 GCF_000327345.1 Myotis davidii
AATGTCCAACTGCTGGGGAGCAGGCCTAAGCCGGCACTCGGACATCCCCCGAGGGGCCCCGGACTGAGAGAGGGCACAGGCCGGGCTGAGGGACGCCACCCCCTCCCCCCAGTGCACGAATGTCGTGCACCGGGCCTCCATTATTTAAGTAAATTGTTCAAAGAGTATCAATCGCATAAAAGAGTCATACAATGTTGTCCACGTGAGACGTCGCCAGTCAACACCATTTTCAGGCAGTTTTTCCTAATCATCAATATTGACATTTCTGTTCGGAGAAAGATAAAATGAAGAAAGGAAGCCAACGTAATTTTTTTAAAGTTAATTAACCTGGATGAGGACCGTCCGAGCTCAGAAAACCAAATTTAGAGATCACACCCTACTCAAATTGAAATCAGAGCTAAGCACCAAATTCCCTTTGGAACGT
>NW_006297572.1:7735-9927 GCF_000327345.1 Myotis davidii
GCTTGTAAATGAGTGAGGGAGATGACAATGTCAGTGATCATGCCAGAGAGAATAGTTCTATATAATAAAAGGCAAATATGCCAATCAACCAAACGGTGGAACTACCGGTTGCTATGATGTGCACTGACCACCAGGTGGCAGATGCTCAATGCAGGAGCTGCCCCCTGGTGGTCAGTGTGCTCCCACAGGGGGAGCTCGGCTCAGCCATGAGTCGGGCAAGTGCAGCAGTGTCGAAAGCCTGTCCCGCCTCCTCGGCTGTGCTAAGGATGTCCGACTGGAGGAGCGGGCCTAAGCTGCAGTCAGATATCCCTCGAGGGCTCCCGGGCTGCCAGGGGGATGTCTGACGGCCAGCTTAGGTCCAATCCCCCAGGGAGCGGGCCTAAGCCAGCAGGTGGACATCCCCCGAGGGCTCCCGGGCTGCCAGAGGGATGTCTGACTGCCAGCTTAGGCCCGATCCATAGGAAATGACGCGACCCTTGAATACAGCTCCTCATGCTGTGGGGACCCCCGAGCATAACATTATTCTCGTGGCTGCGTCATCGCCATCATGTGGCTGCTGTGACGAATCGTCATGGAAACATCTGATCTGCAGGATGGATTTTCATGGTGACACATGGAACATCATGAAAGCACAGTGATCAATCACAAAAACAATATGTAATTACAGATGTGTTTTCCGACGGTCTGAGGCGACCCCTGTGAAAGGGCCGTTCGACCCCCAAAGGGGCCACGGCCCACAGGTTGAGAACTGCTGGCCTAGTGACTCTGTGAGACGGAAGAGAAGGGGGAGTGTGCACGCCCCCATGGTTGGTGGTTTGCAAGGCCTACAGGGTGCCGTACCAGCTCCCCGGTCTGCAGAACCCCGTTTTGGGTGAGTTTAATAGGTCAGCACGGTGCCCGGCCGGTGTGGCTCAGTGGTTGAGCGTCGACCTAGGAACCAGGAGGTCAGGGTTCGATTCCCAATCAGGGCACGTGTCCGGGTGGCAGGCTCGATCCCCAGGAGGGGGCATGCAGGAGGCGGCTGGTCCATGATTCTCTCTCATTGACTAGCGGCCCCGGTGCACAAATTCGTGCACAAGTGGGGTCCCTTGGCCTGTCCCTATTGGGGTGATAGAGGCCGGCCGGCCCAGGGAGGCCGGGACCATGGAAGGTTGGCTGCGGGAGCGCACTGACCACCAGGGGACAGCTCCTGCATTGAGCGTCTGCCCCCCGGTGGTCAGTGTGCATCATAGCAGCCGGTAGAGCGGTCATTCGGTCACTTAAGGGTGTCCCAAAATTCACGCAAGAAGTAATTTTGATAGAAAACACAGGATTATAATGAAAAGTTGTAATTTTTTTATTGATTCATAAAGGAAACAGTCTAGGGTTATGTATGGAGTGGGACATGGAGGTCCAGGGCCTCCCCGGCTTTGCTGGCACAGATACAAAGCCGTGGTCTCCATTGGTCTTCCTGGTCCCTGCTCCTGGGCCGTCATTGGTCCTTGGTGATGCTGATCGAATCGAAGGGATTGATATCAACAGATATTAAAATCTGATTCAATAAACCAAATAAAATTAGGCTTCCCAATAAACCAAATAAAATTGGGCTTTTATTTTTTGTTGTTGTTATTGTTAATGCTCATGCAGAATTCAAATCTTGTGTGAATTTTGGGACACCCTGTATAGCTATTTCTATCTCTCTCTGCCTCTACCTGAAATAAAAAATATATATATATATTTAGAAAGAAACAACAACAAAATAACTGAAGCTCGGCCGCCGGGGAGCGGAGATTAATTCCCCTTCGCAGGCCCCTGATCTATCACGGCGGCCGCCTGTGCCAGGCGCTCCGGCAGGTCCCGCGACGGGGACGTTAATTGTGCCTGAGAAATATATTAAAACGGTAAATCATGCCCGTGTTCCAGGCGGGGACGGGCGAGCCCCAGATCCAACAGCCTCCCTCCTGGCCGGAGGCTGAGACAGGAAACGCACAAAAATGCACAAAGCTGCAGCCGGTGGGCATCCATCAGGCCCCACGGCTGGGCATTTGGGGTGTCATTAAGGACGATGCAGAAGAGACGGATTCCATTCCCAGGGGGGCAGGCTGGTGCTGTCACCCCGACTCTGTTATCCGATCCCCATCGGTGGGTATTTTTGCTTCAATTATATCTGAAATGGCCCAGATATTTCTTGTGGATGTTTTGGGTATTTTGGG
>NW_006297572.1:9957-14497 GCF_000327345.1 Myotis davidii
TTTTTTTGTTTCTTGGTATCTCGTAGCAGAGACGGCGAGAATCTCAGGGAATGATCTGTTATTTCGTGTGGCCGGTCGCTAATATCTCACTTAAACCCGGTGCCACGGCTAATGGATTTGTGGTGGGTTTTTGGGGGGGATTTTTTTTTATTCTGCAAAGGATGAGCCATGGATCAATGTCCGTGATCAATGTCCCGATGGCTAATCCCTTGTATTGCCGGTCAGAGAAAGACACGCATCCCCTAATCCTCGCCTGAATATATTTATTCTCCGTGGCTTTTCAGAGAGAGAGAGAGAGAGAGTTAAAAAGGGAGGGAAGGGGGGGGAAGAAGGGAGGGAGGGGGAAAGAGAAACATCGATGGGCTGCCTCCTGCGCTCTCACCCCGACGGGGACCAGGGATCGAACCTGCAACCCACACACAGGGCCTGGGCTGGGAATCGAACCCAAGACCCTTCGAGGCACAGGCTGGGGCTCTAACCACTGAGCAACACCAGCCAGGGCTAAGCCGATGGTTGATTGATTGATTGATTGATTGATTTTAATATATTTTGACTAGAGGCCCGGTGCACGAAATTCGTGCAGCCCCGGCTTCACCTGGAAGGTCGTCCGGAAGGTCGTTCGGCTGTCCGGTCTAATTAGCATATTACCCTTTTATTATTATTATTATAGATTGATTTCAGAGAGGAAGGGAGAGGGAGAGAGAGAAACATCCGTGATGAGAGAGAATCTTGGATTGGCTGCCTCCTGCACGCCCCCTACTGGGGATGGAGCCTGCAACCCGGGCATGTGCCCTTGACCAGGAATCGAACCCAGGACCCTACAGTCTGCAGGCCGACACTCTATCCACTGAGCCACACCAGGGCGATTTTTTTAAGAATTATATTTTTATCAATTTCAGAGACGAAGGGAAAGGGAGACACACAGAGAGAGAGAGAAACATGGATGTGAGAGAGACAGACACATTGACTGTTTGCCTCCCACACATGCCCCAACCTGAGTACATGCCCTTGACCAGGAATCGAACCCGCGACCCTGCAGTGTGGGGTCTGATGTTCTAACCGCTGAGACCAGAGGCCAGGGCATCAGTGAAAAAAAAAAAGAAAGAAAAAATTTCAGCCCTGGCCGGCCTGGCTCTGTGGATAGAGCGTCGGCCTGCGGACTGCCGATGGTTGATTGATTGATTGATTGATTGATTTTAATATATTTTGACTAGAGGCCCGGTGCACGAAATTCGTGCAGCCCCGGCTTCACCTGGAAGGTCGTCCGGAAGGACGTCCGGAAGGTCGTTCGGCTGTCCGGTCTAATTAGCATATTACCCTTTTATTATTATTATTATAGATTGATTTCAGAGAGGGAGGGAGAGGAAGAGAGAGAGAATCCCTCTCATCGAGAATCTTGGATGGGCTGTCTCCTGCACGCCCCCTACTGGGGATTGAACCTGCAACCCAGGCATGTGCACTGTCTGGGAATTGAACCATGAGCTTGGTCCTCATTAGGGGGCGTGCAGGAGGCGGCCGGTCCAGGAGTCCCTCTCATCACGGATGTTTCTCTCTCTCTCTCCCTTCATTGCTGAAATCAATAAAAATCTAATTCAAATATATTTTTATATAATCGTGTCTGCGGTCCCTTCTTTGAAGCCTCTTGCAAATGAGAAGCAGAATTTGAACTCGTGCATCCCCCGTGGTCAGACATCCAGGCTGCAGGCCAACAAGCCGTCAGGGCCGCTGCCCTCCCTGCAGAATAAATCGAGTTACACCCTCTGGACGGGGACGCGGGCCCCGGGGGGGGGCAACTGAACGCATCACCGGCTGACCCTCCTGCCCCCCCGTCATCAATCTCCACATGCAAATTAGGATGCAAATGAGGGCCTGTCGTCCTCCGGCTTATAAACGCTCCTTCATGGGGATCGATGGCAACTGGGTTCCAGGAGCTGCTGCAGGATTCGCACCAGGGACGCACCCCCTGGAGGCCCAGCACAGCTCAGGTCGGCCGTTCCCATCGGACAAGTGTCCTTAGCGGTGAAGGGGGCCTGGCCGGCGTCCACCCCCTGAGCCAGGAGGGTCCCGGGTTCGATTCCCGGTCGAGGGCACTGGCCTGGGGTTGCGGGCTGGATCCCCAGGAGGGGGCGGGCAGGAGGTAGCCGATCGGTGGTTCCCTCTCATCATGGATGTTTCTCTCTCTCTCTCCCTCTCCCTTCTTCTCAGAAATCAATAAAAATATATATTTACAAACAACAATAACAAAAAAACATACATTCATCAATAATCGACATACACACGCCTCCAACCAGAGACGTCGTATGTCACTGGGACCTCGGTTATCGTTTCCCTGACGTTTGAAATCCATGCATGACCCGTGGCACGTTGCATCAGTTAGCGAACGCCGCATAACAAATAGCCCCACAGCCAATAGCTTACAACAATCTACTTTTATTTTTATTTTAACGATTTCAGAGAGGAAGGGAGAGGGAGAGAGAGACAGAAACATCAGTAACGAGAGAGAATCACCGATCGGCTGCCTCCTGCACGCCCCGCACAGGGGATCGAGCCCGCAACCCAGGCACGTTCGCCCCTCCCCCCGGCCGGAATCGAACCCGTGACCCCTCAATCCGCAGGCCGGTGCTGTATCCACTGAGCCACACCGGGTAGGGCTACAACCATCTATTTTTGACGCGTCTCCAAAGTGGACCTACAGAAGGCCAAGAGGCGTATGGGAAAACGCCCAAAGTTGCCGATCATCCGAGGGATGCAAATTGAAACGACAATGAGGTATCACTTCACACCTGTCAGAACGGATACCACCCACAAATCTACAAACGGCCGGTGCTGGGGAGGATGCGGAGGGAAGGGAACCCTCCTGCACTGCTGGTGGGAAGGCAGACGGGGGCAGCCACTGGGGAGAACAGGGCGCCATGGACCATCGCTAAGATCTGGAAACAGCCCAAGTGCCCATCAGCGGACGAGTGGATTAAACAGCTGTGGTCCATCGACACCGTGGAATACTATACAGCCCTGAAAAAGGTGGATCTCTTACCCTTTGGGACGGCACGGAGGGACCTGGAGAGCACGATGCTAAGTGACACGAGCCGGTCGGAGAAAGACACGTACCCCATGATCCCACTCCTACGCACCCGGGACCCTTTGGGGGCCGAAGGCTGGTGGTGCTCTACCCACTGAGCGACACCAGCCAGGCCTTTCCATTGATTTTCAGACAGAGGAGGGAGGGAGGAGGAGAGGCCTTTACGGAGCCCACAACCCCGGTCAGGGCCCTTGACCAGGAATCGAACCCGGGACCCTTGTGGGAAGAGAGCAGCCAAAGGACTGCATGACCCGTGGACACGGATAATGGGGTGCAGGGGCCTGGGGTGGGGGGCGGGACTGGCTAGAGGGGGCCCAAGCGGGGAACAGGGGACACAGGTAAGACTTTCAACGATAAGGAATTATTTCTTTTTCCAATTGAAACAACCTGTTCTAGAGCGGGGTTCATGGGTCTCTCAGGAGGCGACAAGGAGGTATGGGTGAGAGCTGGGGTCTCGTTTAAAATCCGGGGGGCAGGGCCGGTCCCCTCACAGCTTCACATGCCCGTGGGCCGGATTCGAATCCTCGCGGGCGGGTGGACGATTTGCCGGCGGAAGCATGAAAACCAAGGAGGCCGACCCTAGCCGGTGTGGCTCAGTGGATAGAGCGTCGGCCTGCGGGCTGACGGGTCCCGGGTTCGATTCCCGGTCTGGGATGTGGGCTCGATCCCCAATACGGGGCGTGCAGGAGGCGGCCGATGCATGATTCTCTCTCATCACGGATGTTTCTCGCTCTCTCTCTCTCCCTCCCCCTTCCTCTCTGCAAATCCATCGATAATAACAGAAGCGAAATATGCAAATCGACCGCACGGCCGTCAGGACGACCTTCCGGACGAACCCGCGGGGCCGCCGCGGCTGCGAATGCCTCCTCCTTACACGAATTTTGTGCATCGGTCCGCTCATAAAAATATAAAAATTAAATTAAAAGTAAGTGAAATAATGAAATGAGATGAAATGAAATAAAATAAAATAATAAAATAAAATAAAACTAAATAAATAAAATAAATAAAATGAAGTAACAGGAAGGCCCTACCCGTCCCAGGCACCTTCCCCACCTAAGTGACGTGATGATGGGAGGGAGGTCCCTTCTCCTCCCTCAGGTGCCATTGGTTGGAAGCAAGCCTAAGCCCCGCCCACATGCAAATGAGAAGCTTTCCGCAAGGAAACGGATAGCTGAGCAGGTTGACAGCATCATCCCCACAGGCCAGGGTTGCGGGTTCGAATCCTGGGTCAGGGCACCTCCAAGGAGCAACCAACGGCCGTAGCCGGTGTTGCTCAGTGGATAGAGCGTCGGTCTGCGGACTGCAGGGCCCCGGGTTCGATTCTGGTCCAGGGCATGTACCTGGGTGGTGGGCACATCCCCAGTAGGGGGCGTGCAGGAGGCAACTGATCGATGTTTCTCTCTCATCACATGTTTCTAACTCTCTATGCCTCTCCCTTCCTCTCTGTAAAAATTCAATAAA
>NW_006297572.1:14545-14886 GCF_000327345.1 Myotis davidii
TCAATGGAATAAATGTATCGTCTGGTGAGGATTTAAAAAAAAAAAACCAAAAACGAATAAACAAAAAAAAAAAATAAAGAAAATGGTGGAGGAAACCCATTTTCTCCAAAATCTAGAGAAAATCTTCTAGAAAAAGCTCACGTCTTTTCCAATCGGTGACGCGGAATTAATTTCTGGGACCCGACTGCACCCCCAGATTACGTCCCGTTATTTAGACCCTTCGATTTGCAAACAGGAAAACCAGGACTTTCTCAAGGCGACAAGCCAACGATAGAGTTAATTATTGTATTCCTGTATTTTGGGTTTTCTAAAAAATATATATTTATTGATCTCAGAGAGGA
>NW_006297572.1:18023-20478 GCF_000327345.1 Myotis davidii
ACCATTGAGCCACACCAGCCAGTGCTTTCCATTGGTTTTCAGACAGAGGTGGGAGGGGGGAGGAGAGGCCCCTATGGAGCCCGCAACCCCGGTCAGGGCCCTTGGCCGGGAATCAAACCCGGGACCCTTCGGGGGCAAGGGCTGGTGGTGCTCTACCCACTCGGCCACCCCTGGGTGGCGCGCTACCCACTGATCCACCCCGACCGGGATTTCCGTTGATTTTCAGACAGAGGGGGGAGGGGGGAGAATTGATTTTCACACAGAGGTGGGAGGGAGGAGGGGAGACCCCGATGGAGCCTGCAATCCCAGTCACTACCCTTGACCGGGAATCGAACCCGGGACCCGTCAGTCCACAGGCCGACGCTCTAACCACTGAGCAACCCCAGCCAAGGCTGTCCGTTGATTTTCAGACAGAGGGGGGAGGGAGGAGCTACCCAGTGAACCACCCCAGCTAGGGCTTTCCTTTTTCAGACAGAGGTGGGAGGGAGGAGGAGAGGCCCCTATGGAGCCTGCAACCCTGGTCAGTGCCCCGGCCGGGAATCGAACCCGGGACCCTTCGGGGGCGAGGGCTGGTGGTGCTCTACCCACTCGGCCACCCCGGCCTGCAACCTCGGTCAGTGCCATTGACCCGCATCGAACCCGGGACCCTTCAGTCCACGTGCCGGCGCGCTACCCACTGAGCAACCCCAGCCAGGGCTTGCCGTTGATTTTCAGACAGAGGGGGGAGGGGGGAAGAGAGACCCCTATGGAGCCGGCAGCCCCGGTCGGTGCCCTTGACCGGGAATCGAACCCAGGAAGGACTCGAACCCGGGAGGGACCCTTCAGACCATGGGCCGGCGCGCTACCCACTGAGCAACACCAACCAGGGCTTTCCATTGATTTTCAGAGGTGGGAGTGGGCCAAGGGCTGGTGGTGCTCTACCCACTGAACAACACCAGCCAGGGCTTTCCATTGATTTTCAGACAGAGGTGGGAGGGAGGAGGAGGGGCCGCTATGGAGCCTGCAACCCCGGTCAGTGCCCTTGGCCGGGAGTCGAACCCGGGACCCTTCGGGGACCGAGGGCTGGTGGTGCTCTACCCACTGAACCACACCAGCCAGGGCTTTCCATTGATTTTCAGACAGAGGTGGGAGGGAGGAGGAGAGGCCCCTATGGAGCCTGCAACCCCGGTCACTGCCCTCTGACCCGGAATCGAACCCGGGACCCGTCAGTCCGCAGCCGGCGCGCTACCCACTGAGCCACCCCAGCCAGGGCTTTCCGTTGATTTTCAGACAGAGGGGGGAGGGAGGAGGAGACACGGAGGGAAACCTCGATGGGCCAGAGGCCCCTACGGAGCCTGCAACCCTGGTCAGGGCCCTTGACCGGCCTCGAACCCGGGACCCGTCACCCCGCAGGCCGGCGCACTACCCACTGAACCACCCCAGCCAGGGCTTTCCATTGATTTTCAGAGAGAGGTGGGAGGGAGGAGGAGAGATCCCTATGGAGCCTGCAACCCTAGTCAGTGTCCTTGACCAGCATCGAACCCGGGACCCGTCAGTCCGCAGGCCGGCGCGCTACCCACTGAGCAACCCCGGCCAGGGCTTTCCGTTGATTTTCAGACAGAGGTGGGAGGGAGGAGGAGAGATCCCTATGGAGCCTGCTACCCTGGTCAGTGCTCTTGACCGGGAATCGAACCTGGGACCCGTCAGTCCGCAGGCCGGCGCGCTACCCACTGAGCAACCCCGGCCAGGGCTTTCCGTTGATTTTCAGACAGAGGTGGGAGGGAGGAGGAGAGATCCCTATGGAGCCTGCTACCCTGGTCAGTGCTCTTGACCGGGAATCGAACCTGGGACCCGTCAGTCCGCAGGCCGGCGCGCTACCCACTGAGCAACCCCGGCCAGGGCTTTCCGTTGATTTTCAGACAGAGGTGGGAGGGAGGAGGAGAGATCCCTATGGAGCCTGCAACCCTGGTCGGTGCCCTTGACCGGCATCGAACCCGGGACCGGTCAGTCCACAGGCCGGTGCGCTACCCACTGAACAACCCCAGCCAGGACTTTCCGTTGATTTTCAGACAGAGGTGGGAGGGAGGGGGAGAGGCCGCGATGGAGCCTGCAACCCAGGTCAGGGCCCTTGACCGGGAATCGAACCCGGGACCCGTCAGTTCGCAGGCCGGAGCGCTACCCACTGATCCACCCCAGCCAGGGCTTTCCATTGATTTTCAGACAGAGGTGGGAGGGAGGAGGAGAGACCCCTATGGGGCCTGCAACCTCGGTCAGTGCCATTGACCCGCATCGAACCCGGGACCCTTCAGTCCACGTGCCGGCGCGCTACCCACTGAGCAACCCCAGCCAGGGCTTGCCGTTGATTTTCAGACAGAGGGGGGAGGGGGGAAGAGAGACCCCTATGGAGCCGGCAGCCCCGGTCGGTGCCCTTGACCGGGAATCGAACCCAGGACCCTTCGGGGGCCAAGGGCTGGGG
>NW_006297572.1:21083-22785 GCF_000327345.1 Myotis davidii
TAAAATATTCCTATATATATTAATCCCATATAATAAAAATCCTGTATAATCCTACAGAATAAAATCCTATATAATAATTCTCTTAATAAAATTATTAATCCTTTATAATAAAATACATATTAAGCCTATACAATATACTAGCCCTATGTTATAAATAATCCTATGCAGATTGACCGATCGGCGGAATGACCGGTCGCTATGACGCACACCGACCACCAGGGCGCAAACGCTCCATGCAGGCGCTGCCCCCCGCCGGTCAGAGCGCTCCCACCGGGACAGTGCGGCTCAGCGGGAAGCCGACTGCCTCTCGCGTGCACGAATTTCTATAAAACATAGATAATCCCCAAGCCCTCTGATACAATGGCCATTCTGTGTGCAAACTGGTGACATCTTTTCCGGCGTCTTGCCAGAAACCCAGCCCGGTTTAGCCGGGTTCACAAAATACCGAATTATTTCCGGTGAATGCTTGAGGGGAGATATTTATTTCATCATCTCTCGTAACTGTCGGCACTTAACAGCGGCCTTTGGGTGTCCAACGTCCCACCGGCCGGCGAAAAGGGGGGCCCGTTTAGTCATTCTCGTTGGACGACAATATTTATGGTTAAAAACACCTGATGTTGACGCTTAAAACGTCACTGAGTTACGTCTTAGTCCGTGTGTTGGAACCTCCCGGCACCCCCGTTGGATGACTGGCGGCCGGACGGGGAGAGAAAGGAAATTAATTTCCGCCCAGCCTCACGTCAGGAAGTGGGGTGTGATTGCCAAGAAACCCGTGGCCACGTGTGCCCCGATTAATTTCTGCAGCTCGCGGAGGCGGCTTAAACCATCTCCTTGACAACTCGGGCCGAGAGCAGCCGCGAACAGAGCTGGGAAAGGCAGCAGAGATCAGAAGTAGAATTTGCTCTTTTTTCCAAAAAAAAAAATAAATTGATTGATTTCAGAGAGGAAGGGAGAGAGAGAAACATCCATGATGAGAGAGAATCATGGATCGGCCGCGTCCTGTACAGCAGAGATCGGAAGTAGAATTTGCTCTTTTTTCAAAAAAAAAAAAATATTTATTGATTTCAGAGAGGAAGGGAGAGATGGAAACATCATGATGAGAGAGAATCATGGATCGGCCGCGTCCTGTATGTTCCCTAATGGGGATCGAGCCCGCAACCCGGGCCTGTGCCCTTGTCCGGGACTCGAACCCAGGACCCTTCAGTCTTTAGGCCAACAGCCTGGTTCATAGGTAGACACCCAACCACTGAGCCACACCGGCCGGGCAAGTTTTTTCTTCGTTCAAGAGCGCCATTCCCTCTCAATTCTCTTCGGCTAAAGCCACACGCAGTCAAAACACGGGGGGTATCCTTGCTCCTGGAGGTCTCGCGGCTGGCCCTTCGCCCCCTATCACAGTCAATCATTATCCTTATAATAAAAGCCTAATAGGCTAAGTGCCCGGTTGTCCGGTCGGCTGTTCGACCAATCACAGCGTAAGATGCTAATGAGATGCTAAGGCCGCTCAACCGCTCGCTATGACGTGCACTGACCACCAGGGGGCAGACAGCCGACTGGTCAACCAATCGCTATAATGCACACTGACCACAAGGGCATAGATGCTCCGACCAATAGGTGAGCTTGCTGCTGGGGTCCGGCTGATTGGGACTGAGCAAGATGGGCTGGACACACCCTCGAGCCCTCCCACAGTCCCTCCCAGTCCTGA
>NW_006297572.1:22934-27061 GCF_000327345.1 Myotis davidii
ACCGGGCCTCGTATCATAAATAATTCGCATTCATTATGGGCTGGGTTAACACACACATCAGATGGAATAACGGACGCACTAAACTCTAGCTCAGTGGTCGGCAAACTGCGGCTCCCGAGCCACACGCGGCTCTTTGGCCCCTTGAGTGTGGCTCTTCCACAAAATACCGACTTCTGCGCGTGGGCCACGGAGTTTCAATCGCACGGCGCTAGCTGAAACGTTCGGCCATCTGGTCTACCATTAACTGTGTCCCTTCCACCTCACGGAACAGAGGGGGTACAGGTGCAGGGTGGATAGGGGTCCAAAAACTTCGTAAGGACGCGCACGTGCCAGACAGCTCCCGGGGGACCCTGCCCTTCGCCCCCGGGGGACCCTGAGGCGTGTCCCAGCCCAGGGACCGGCCCATAACCGCTCAACTGGGGAAGGGTTCGAGCCCGCGTTGGAACCCAGGCTGGCGAGTTCTCCACGATTCCTCTGAGCTGGGCAGCAGGAGAAAACCACGTTGACATTACAAAGGGGAGGCCTGGATGGTGGGGCTCAATGGGTAGAGCATCGGCCCTCGGACTGAATAGGGTCCTGGGTTCGATTCCGGTCAAGGCCATGTACCTGAGTAGAAACATTCATGATGAGTGAGAATCATGGACCGGCCGCCTCCCGCACGTCTCCGACTGGGTAGGAGCCCGCAACCCGGGCATGTGCCCTTGACCGGGATTGGAACCCGGGACCCCTCGGTTCCTAGGTCGACGCTCGACCACTGAGCCACACCAGCCAGGCCATGATGTGAATGTTTATTGTTGGGGAAAAAAAAATGGGCTTGATCCCTTTGTGAACAGCCCATAATTAAATATCGAAACCTCCCCGTCGATTCTCAAACTGGTGAATCCTTAAAAACAAACAAACAAACAAAAAATCCACCATCCTGACCCAACAGACGCTGACGTGTGGTTTGTGCAAACACACACCCGCCTCTCACGGGGGGGAATCCATTATAATAAAATATATATTAACCCTATACAATATATTAATCCTATATAATAAAATCATCCTATATATATTAATCCCATACAATAACAATCCTATATAATCCTATATAATAAAACCCTATATAAAAAAAAATATATTCCAACGTTGACCTAACGGAGGGCGATCGATGCTACTTTTTCAGCCCCAATGACACACGCACGCCCGGCTCCCTCGTCCGGACCCGGTGAGCTATCGCTTGCGAACGGCGCCCCAGAAATAAAAACGTAAAAAAAGGGAAAATGAGAATGGGTGTATGCTTTTCGCATTTTTTTTTTTTTTGCATGCGCCCATCCCTGATCGATTCCGGGCGACCGTGAAATGAATGGCCTAATGGGTAATGGTTGCAGTCAGCGCCCACAATTGCACGGCGACGCCTCTGTCATCAGGGAAACTATGGATTTATCTCCCCGGGGGGTCGACTGTGGGCCAACCTCCCCAATCAGGAGTCTTTTCTGTCTGAAAGGCAGGTATTGTGCGTGAGGTTAAAGACTCGCCCGCAGGAGGCTCTCGTATGAACAACGGCTGATCAAAGCCGTTTTCATCCTTTATCCTGTCGGGCATCTATATCTTTTTTTAAAAAATATATACTTTTATCAATTTCAGTGAGAGGAAGGGGGAGGGAGAGAGAGAAAGATAGAAACATCCGTGATGATGAGAGAGAATCATGGACCGGCTGCCTCCTGCACGCCCCCTACTGGGGACGGAGCCCACAACCCGGGCATGTGCCCTTGACCGGGAATCGAACCCGGGACCCTCCTGGTTCAGAGGTGGATGCTCAACCACTGAGCCACGCCAGCCCGGCTGAAACCCATGGTTTTGTTTTTTTTTTAGCTCAGAATCAATCTATATATATAAAAGCCTAAGCAATCTGCCAACTGTCCGCTAGCTACGACACGCACGGACCACCAGGGGGCAGGCGCTCAACACACAGACATGGAAACATGACACAGACTGATGAATCGCAGAGGGAGGGGGAAAGGGGGAGGGTGGGAAGAGATTAAGCAAAGATCTTATATGCATCCTAGAGGCCTAGTGCACGAATTCATGCACTGGTGGGGTCCTTCGGCCTGGCCGGCGGGGATTGGGCCGAAACCGGCCCTCCGACATCCCCCGAGGGATCCCGGATAGCGAGAGGGCGCAGGCCAGGCCCAGGGACCCCACTGGTGCACAAATTCATGCACCGGGCCTTTAGTTTTTTTTAAATATATATTTTTATTGATTCCAGATCGGAAGGGAGAGGGAGAGGGAGAGAGAAACAGCCATGATGAGAGAGAATCATGGACCGGCTGCCTCCTGCACGCCTTACTACTGGGGATCGATAGAGCCCGCCACCCGGGCATGTGCCCCTGACCAGACTCGAACCCGGGACCCCTGAGTTCACAGGCCGACGCTCCATCCACTGAGCCACACCAGCTAGGGCTACATCCCCTTTGAGAATCTACATCTTGAACGGACTACAAGGCAGGTAACGCCCAAGGTTGGAGATCGGCTGAATAATGTTAATGGTTTATGGCAGACGGGCCCCCAAAATGTCCCTGAAAATCATTTCACAAGGATTCCGGGGGGGGTGGTGGTGGGGAACAAGACAGTCCCCCGTGAATCTTAGAAAGGACACAGTTTCCTATCTTATGGCAGGTGAGGTCTGCGATTCTTGCAACTGCCTCCTCCAATTCCAGGAAAATTTTCCTTCTAAACTTCTCTTTTCTCCGCGTCCAAAAATAGCACGCGCAAATGGCCGAATGAGAAACGAGGTATCCTGGAAGCCCATAATTTTCGTCCGCTTAGATGCTATAAATATTTTTAACTTGAAATGTCCCTGGCCCGGCCGGCGTGGCTCCAGGGCTGAGTGTCGACCTGTGAACCAGGAGGTCAAGGTCGGTTTGATCCCCGGTCAAAGGCACATGCCCGTGTTGTACCCTCGATCCCCAGTAAGGGGCGTGCAGGAGGCGGCCGGTCCGTGATTCTCTCTCTCTCTCATCATGGCCATCTCTCTCTCCCTCTCCCTTCCTCTCTCAGAAATCAATAAAACATATTTTTTTAAAAAGAACATAAAATATTTCATTTACAAAAAACTGACTCTTTGAAATTAAAAAAAAATAGTATCTAATCAACAAAGGAAATTTTTAAAAAATATAATTACCAATATTTAAAGTACTTATCACCAATAAATTAATGGCAAACACTACAAAAATATACAGAAACAGAGCTATTTCTTATATAAGAAAATTAATTCTGCTACTTCTAAAAGTGTCTAATTAATACAGTATCAGAATTACGGAACCCCAAATTTACGTCACGAACGCCCCCCGCAATAATCAAGTTCAATGTTTTAATTAAAACACCCCTCGCCGGTGTATTCCCCACCTTCTGTCCTTCCTCCCAACCCTCAAAACATCAACCCAACGGAGACCAGTAAACCCGCCAAATACGGACGCCAACGGGGCCATCCCTTCTCCTCTCAGCTCACCCACCTGAGCACGACCCGACCCTGAACCCTGAATATTTCAATTATTCTATTATTTTGCGTAGATTTGACTATTTCGGGGTAGATTCGGCCCTTTATGGAGGAGCCAGCTAGATACCACCAAGTATCACTCTCCCACTCGCGTTCGGTAACATCTGCCAATCTAGACGCCGCCGCGCGGCTAGAAGGTCTGGGTATAAAAGCGGTGAAGTCATTCATTCCCGCGTTCACCGTCCGTCCACAGAGGCCACGGAAACACAGCGGAACCAAGAGTCCGTGGCCATGTTCAGAATAGAGAGAAAAATCTACCTGGGTGTATAGGCAATCGATTCGCAATAGAGCCCCGGGGGGCACGGGCGGGCGCCCGTCGGCGTCCGTCGGGCACTTACCGTCCTCCGTGGGCACGTAGATGTTGAGGTACAGGCAGTCTTCGCTCTGGTCCTGCACGTAGGTCATGAGGGTGTCCAGGTTGGCCGTGAACCAGACGGGCAGCATGTCGTGCAGCAGCGACCTCTCGTCCAGGTGCTGGGGGCACACGGCGGCGAACTGGGTGGCGTTGCGCACCCCGGTCCAGGACGAGGGGGGCTCGGGGGGCTGGAACCGGCGCTCCCCCGTGGGGGGCGAGGCGGAGGGGACCCCC
>NW_006297572.1:29740-30842 GCF_000327345.1 Myotis davidii
CCTCTCTCCCACTCCCTTCTTCTCTTTCAAAAAAAAAAAAATCGATAAAAACAATTTTTTTTAAGAAAATCTACATAGACAGGAAGTAGACATGTGCTACCAGCACTGGACTGAATTCAGATATTGAACACGGCAGTTCCTATAGATTTATTATTTCTTTAACAGCGTGCTATTCAAAACAAAAGGGCCCGTTTCCCACAGGCAAACACGTAATTTAGTCACGCAGCCACAATCACCGGACGACGCCCATTCGCCACTCGATCGCAGTGCGAGCTGGGGGAAATACGGAACCCCAAATTTACGTCACGAACGCCCCCCGCAATAATAAACTTTAACCTTTTTATTAAAACTCCCCTCGCTGGTGTATTCCCCACCCTCCGTCCTTCCTCCCAACCCTCAAAACATCAACCCAACGGAGACCAGTGAACCCGCCAAATACGGATGCCAACGGGGCCATCCCTTCTCCTCTCAGCTCACGCAACTGAACGCATCCCAATCCTGAATCCTGAATATTTCAATTATTCTATTATTTTGTGTGGATTCCACTATTTCGGGGTAGATTTGGCCCTTGACGGAGGAGCCAGCTAGATACCACCAAGTATCACTCTCCCACTCGCGTTCGGTAACATCTGCCAATCTAGACGCCGCCGCGCGGCTAGAAGGTCTGGGTATAAAAGCGGTGAAGTCATTCATTCCCGCGTTCACCGTCCGTCCACAGAGGCCACGGAAACACAGCGGAACCAAGAGTCCGTGGCCATGTTCAGAATAGAGAGAAAAATCTACCTGGGTGTATAGGCAATCGATTCGCAATAGAGCCCCGGGGGGCACGGGCGGGCGCCCGTCGGCGTCCGTCGGGCACTTACCGTCCTCCGTGGGCACGTAGATGTTGAGGTACAGGCAGTCTTCGCTCTGGTCCTGCACGTAGGTCATGAGGGTGTCCAGGTTGGCCGTGAACCAGACGGGCAGCATGTCGTGCAGCAGCGACCTCTCGTCCAGGTGCTGGGGGCACACGGCGGCGAACTGGGTGGCGTTGCGCACCCCGGTCCAGGACGAGGGGGGCTCGGGGGGCTGGAACCGGCGCTCCCCCGTGGGGGGCGAGGCG
>NW_006297572.1:31008-33604 GCF_000327345.1 Myotis davidii
CCGAGGGGACCCATGCCGGTCCGCGGGGTCTCGACATGGTTCAGGGCCGCATCCGGGTGGGAGACGGGACCCCAAGCACGCAGAGCCGGACGGAGGCGGGGGGCCGATGACCCGGGGCGGCTCGCCGAAAGGTCATAGACAGAGGTCACGGTCAAGGGCGGAGCCAGCCGTGGTCCGGGCGGCCCATGGTGGACGGGGAAGCCTTCTGGGGGTCCTGAAATCCACGGACGAGGCGCCAAGGAGGCAAGACCATCCGAGACCGGCCGAGGAAGACGATCCGTTAGGATAGATCCGGGGCCCGGCGGTCAGCCTGGTGGGGAGAGAAAGCAGACGGAGATGATGAGGCCAGGACAGAGCCACCTGGGCCGCTAGCGCCCCCGTGCACCCCGGGACCCGCCACCCGGTTCAAGGCTTAATCCCGTAGAATGTTTGTTTGCTTTTAAGTATATGTTACTAGAGGCCCGGTGCACGGAATTCGTGCACTGGGGGTTAGGGGGGTGCCCTCAGAACGGATTGCGAGAGGGTGCAGGACAGGCCAGGGGACCCCACTGGGGCATAATGGGGGCCAGGGAGGGATGCAGGAGGTTGGCCGGCCGGGCAGGGACCCCTTGAGGGCTCTAGGGTATGTCTGGCCCATCTCGCTCAGTCCCGATCAGCCGGAACCCAGTAGCAAGCTCACTTACTGGCTGGGGGATGTGGCTCGAAAGCGGTGTCTGCACTATAAGAAGCTAGAAGCCTGGTGCACAAATTCGTGCACACTAAAGGAAATATTTTAGAGGAGGGCTCCAGGGCGTGTCAGCGGCAAGCTCACCAACTGGTGGGAGCGTCTGCCCCTGGTGGTCAGTGCATGTCATAGCCAGCAGTTGAGCGGCCTTAGCATATCATTAGCATGTTACGCTTTGATTGGTTGAACGGCCGACTGGTCTACCAGACACTTAGCATATTAGGCATTTACTATATAGGATCTCCGGGTGATGAGAGAGAATCATGGATCGGCCGCCTCCTGCACGCCCCCTACTGGTTAGGGATGAGCCCGCAACCCGGGCCTTTGCCCTTGACCGGAAATCAAACCCAGGACCCTTCTGTCTACAGGCCAACGCTCTATCCACTGAACCACACAGGCTAAGAACACAAAGTTAACCTCTAAACTGGGTACAGAACTAAATAAATACACAACTTTCACCCGCCCGGCATGGCTCAGGGGTTGAGCGTCGACCTGGGAGCCAGGAGGTCACGGTTGGTTCGATCCCCGATCAAGGGCACAGGCCCGGGTGGCAGGCTCGATCCCCATACAGTAGGGGGCGTGCCGGAGGCGGCCGGTCCCTGATTCTCTCTCATCATGGATGTTTCTCTCTCTCCCTCTCCCTTCCTCTCTGAAATCAATAAAAAATATATATTTAGCCCTGACCGGTGTGGCTCAGTGGATAGAGCGTCGGCCTGCGGACTGAAGGGTCCTGGGTTCGATTCCGAACACACACGTCATGTTCCACCTGAAGCGATTTATCGGCTGCTGAAATGATTATACATTTTTTGGGGGGGCTGCAGGGGGGACGCCCTATATACATGTGAGCGGTTTCTTCCTCCCAGTTGCACACAAGCAGGCGGGAAGGTGGATTTTTTTTCCTTTTCTCTGTAGTCATCGGAAGTCACCAATGTGGGGTGTTTTTTGGGGGGGCCACGAATGCGTCTCCTGGGCTGTGTGTAAGCCGCCCATGAAGAGCTAATTCTTTCTTCTCGACCCAATTAAACCCCATTAAGCCCGCGGCCGGGGCTGTCAGCGCTGCCCCTGCTTAATGATCTGAAATTCCCTTCTGTTCCTGCCCGTTCTCGGCCAGCCCACCCCGATGGGGTCGTGGTGAGGTCACGCCTGCACACGTGTGTGTACAATCTTCTCATTAAACCGCCGTCTGGCCGGGAGGCTGGGTGTGGTTTGAAGGCCCAGTTCCTAATGCAACTTCGACGAACCCCCGGCCCAAGAAACTATCAACAGAGCCCGGCCGGCGTGGCTCAGTGGTGAGCGTCGACCTGGGAACCCGGAGGTCACGGTTGGTTTGATCCCCGGTCAAGGGCACAGGCCCGGGTTGCGGGCTCCGTCCCCAACCAGTAGGGGGCGTGCGGGAGGCAGCCGGTCCAGGATTCGCTCTCCTCATGGATGTTTCTCTCTCTCTCCCTCCCTCTCCCTTCCTCTCCCTCTGCAATCAGTCCCTATAGAATAAAGTGGGAATATGCAAATTGACCATCACGCCCTCACAAGATGGCTGCCTACGACCAGGCCGGCAGCGGGGAATGGCAGTTGGGGGAGACCAGGCTGGTAGGGGAGGCAGTTGGGGGAGACCAGGCTGGCAGGAGGGGCAGTGGGGGTGATCAGGCTGGCGGTGGGGACATTTGGGGGCAAGCAGGCCAGTGGCAAGGGGAAGTTGGAGCCTATCAAGCTGGCAGGCAGAGGGGTTAGGAGCTAGAAGTCCCGGATTGCAAGAGGGATGTCTGACTTCTGGTTTAGGCTGATCCCTGTAAATCGGCAGTAGGACATCCTTTGAGGCAGTGGTTCTCAACCTTCCTAATGCCGCAACCCTTTAATAGAGTTCATAATTTTGTG
>NW_006297572.1:33718-34674 GCF_000327345.1 Myotis davidii
ACAACGGAACGACCAGAACGACTGGTCGCTATGATGTGCACTGACCACCAAGGGGCAGATGCTCATCACAGGAGCTGCACCCTGGTGGTCAGTGCATTCCCACAGGGGAAGTGCTGCTCAGCCCAAAGACGGGCTCATGGCTGGCGAGTGTAGCGGGGGTGGCGGAAGCCTCTCACGCCTCCGTGGCTGTGAGCTAAGCGGTAAGGAGCAGCGAGCAGGTGGGCGGTAAGGAGTAAGGGGTCCCAGCCTGGGAGAGGGCTGTCCGACTGCCGGCTTAGGCCCCATCCCTGCAGCCGGACGTCCATCAAGGGGTCCTGGATCGGAGAGGGTGCAGGCCGGGCTGAAGGAACCCCAACCCCGTGCACGAATTTCGTGCATCGCGCCTCGAGTAAAAAATACATTTAAAAAATAAATAAATGTTTTTGTAAGCCACCAGCATCTCATGGAGGAACACTGAGACCTACGCCCGCTCCGGCCTTGAGCCGGTAGAAGGTGCGTTGGGTGAACGCGGAATCGCAGCAAATGCAGGAGCGTTCGTTGCAGTAATAACCCCCAGTTATTAACATAACCCCCCAGCCGGCAGAGGCCTGGAAAGGCCGGATTCCCATGAAGGAGAATTCGGCTCCTACACCAGCGTCTTTGGACGAACCTCATGGGGCCTGGCTGGTGTGGCTCAGTGGATAGAGCGCCGACCTAGGAACCTGGAGGTCATGGATGGTTCGATCCCCGGTCCAGGGCACAGGCCCGGGTTGCGGGGCTCGATCCCCAGTCGGGGGCGTGCGGGAGGCGGCCGGTCCCTGATTCTCTCTCTTCATGGGTGTTTCTCTCTCTCCCTTCCTCTCTGAAATCAATAAATATATGTGATTTTTTTCAAATCAATAAATATATTTGAGCCACACTGGCCAGGCTGCACCAATAATAATAATAATTCTTATTATTCTTATTATTAATAGGAA
>NW_006297572.1:34850-36079 GCF_000327345.1 Myotis davidii
TTTTTTGTTGTTGTTCTTGTTAATCCTTACCTGAGGATATTTTCCCATTTATTTTTAGAGAGAATGGAAGGCAGAGGGAGAGACAGAGGGAAACATCGATGTGAGAGAGACACACATCAACGGGCTGCCTCCTGCACGTGCCCGGACCAGGGCCCGGGCCCCGGGAGGAAGGACCCCGCCACCCGGGCCTGTGTGCCCTTGACCGGGAATCGAACCCGGGACCCTTTCGGTCCGCGGGGCCGAGGCTCTAACCACTGAGCCACACCGGCCGGGGATAATGGGATTTTTACATTAAAGCAACACTCCCAGCTGCTCCCGGTCCCTGGGTCTCAAAGGCTGCTGTGAGTTGGTTCCCCCGGGGACGAGTGAACAATCTCCCGGTCCCAGCTGCGCCCCAAGCCAAGGGATTCAGAATCTGGGGGAGCCTGGGGGGAGCGGGGGCAGCATTGGTATTTATGAAATTCTCCAGGCGAACCCCCAGGGGCAGCCAGATCCCCATGAGGGTATTCCCGGCCACACGCCGTGCAATGCTGGCGGTTCTTGTTTTTTTGTGGGTTTTTTTTTCTATTAGATTGTGTTCCCACAGGAAAGACCAGCATGCAGTCTTTTTAACCGGTTAACTGCCGCGCGTACACAACGGAAGCCATCCCCCCACGCCATGATACTCTGAATATAATTTTAAAAATCAATTTGTAATCCTATATAATAAAAGCGTAGTATGCAAATTGTCCCCTCACGGCCATCCATCCATTTCTGCATCCATCCATCCATTTCTGCATACATACATACATACATACATTTATGCATACATACATCCATCCATTTATGCATCTATTTATTCATCCATCCATTCATCCATTTACATTCATTAACCCATCCATTTATGCATACATACATACATCCATTCGTCCATTTATTCATCCATTTCTGCATTCATCCATCCATCCATCCATCCATCCATTTATGCATCCATCCATCCATTTATGCATACATACATACATCCATTCGTCCATTTATTCATCCATTTCTGCATTCATCCATCCATCCATCCATCCATACATTTATGCATCCATCCATCCATTTATGCATCCATACATCCATCCAGCCATCCATTTATTCATCCATTTATGCATTCACTCATCCATCCATCCATTTATTAATCCATCCATCCATCCATCCATCCCTCCATCCATCCACCTATTTATGCATCCATCCATCCATCCATTCTC
>NW_006297572.1:36954-37937 GCF_000327345.1 Myotis davidii
CGACTGGTGATGGAGCCAGCAACCCGGGCTTGTGCCCTTGACCGGGAATTGAACCCTGACCTGGTTCACAGGTCGACGCTCAACCACTGAGCCACACCGGCCAGGAAAGAAGTGTTAAAACATGCAATACCTGCCCTAACCGGTGTGGCTCAGTGGATAGAGCGTCAGCCTGCGGACTGAAGGGTCCCGGGGTCGATTCCGGTCAAGGGCATGTACCTGGATTGCAGGCACATCCCCACTGGGGGCTGTGCAGGAGGCAGCTGATCGATGATTCTCTCTCGTCAATGTTTCTAACTCTCTCTCTCTCTCCCTTCCTCTCTGTAAAAAAATCAATAAAATATATTTTAAAAAAAAACATGCAATACCTAACGATTTAGTCATCGGCTCTGACCTCTTTTCCTTTAGACTGAAAAAAAAATATTACAACAATAGCCGTCCAGTGTGAATGGGCCTCAGTATTTTAGCAATTACTTTACGGACGCCGTGAAGTGAGAAAGGCTGGGATAGAGTGAGCTTGGGGTGACCAATAGCTGCAAGGAGGGACTTCAGAGGGGTTTGCACCAGGTGGCTCCGACGGCTGACGAATTTAAACTTTTAATCCCACACGAGCGTTTATCCCAAATCCAGCTGGCAGCATCGGGAGACCAGCAGGTCATCCACAAACATCTGCCAGCTGCGTATGCTGGGCAGAGGGACGAAGATTACATGGGGAAGTAGGAGTTATGGGCATGGGGAAGCGGGCAAAAGGCTATGGTAAGTGGGCAGTTCACAGCCAATGCAGGAGGGAGATTTGCAAAGGCCTACGGGCATGCAAAGGCTGGGGTCTTTAAAAGGCTTGGAGATGTGCAAAGGGCCTGGGGTCTGCAAAGGGCTGGGGGTTGCAAAGGGCTGGGGTCTGCAAAGGGCTGGGGGTTTGCAAAGGGCTGGGGGTCTGCAAAGGGCTGGGGGTTTGCAAAGGGCTGGGGTTGCTTTCTTTCTGAGGG
>NW_006297572.1:38042-38246 GCF_000327345.1 Myotis davidii
CCTTCGGGGCCCACTTGCCAAGGACAGATTCTCGCCACCCCAGCCCGGGGCTCCCACGGCTGGGTTCCCGCGAACCAGGCTGCAAAGGCGGCCGCGGGAAAGGTCTGTGCAGGTGGCGGTTTGCGCGTGACACTCACCATGACCCGGTCCTGCTGGACAGACGCCTCCGACGACGACGACGTGGCCCCGGAGACACTCTGCCTT
>NW_006297572.1:38509-42492 GCF_000327345.1 Myotis davidii
CCCCAGGCTGGCTGTTCTGCAGGATGGACGGCACACGCCCCAGGCGGTGCACTGTCACCGTGCCTTCCTGGTAGAACCTGTGCCCGGCAACAGCCACCTGCCCTGCACAGGAGCATCCCGCCCTCACGCAGCTCATGAGGAAGGGAGAGGGCCACCTGCGTGGCTGCTCTGGGGGTTTAGAAAGACAGTATGGAGACGTGACTCCTGCCGGCCCGGGGGCGCACGCTCTAGCAGGCGAGAAACACCGCAACATACAGCGCGTGTGTGAGCTCCCCCCACTGGGGAAATGCAAGGAAGGAAGAAAAACAACGCAGAGTGAGAGAGAGCCTTGGAGGGTCTCCCACTTTTTGTTTAAATGGTGATGTTTAAAAATATATATTTTTATTGATTTCAGGGAGGAAGGGAGAGGGAGAGAAACATCCATGATGAGAGAGAATCACAGATCGGCCGCCTCCTGCACGCTCCCTACTGGGGATCGAGCCGTGACCGGGAATCGAATCCTGGCCTCCTGGTTCAGAGGTCGACCCTTAACCACTGAGCCACACCACCTGGGGAAGGCTACATTCTTTAAAAGCTTTCATTTGGGTCGTTATAGGAACTAGTTAGTCCTAATGACACAGAGTAATTCTTTTTTAAAAAAAAACACATATTTTTATTGCCGTAGCCAGTGTGGCTCAGTGGATAGAGCATCGGCCTGAAGACTGAAGGGTCCTGGGTTCGAGTCCCGGTCAAGGGCACCGGCCCGGGTTGTGGGCTCGGTCCCCAGTGGGCGGCGTGCAGGAGGGGGCCGATCTGTGATTCTCTCTCAATTATAGATGTTTCTGTCTCTCTCTCCCTTCCTCTCTGAAATCAATAAAATATATGTTTTTTTATTCTTATTTATTCACTTTTTTAAATAGATATTTTTATTGATTTCAACTTACACTATTCAATGGAATCTTAGCCAACGAAGGATATATGAGCAAACAAACCTTTGGAGCAATATCAGATGAGGAAGTGACGAATGATATAGTCCGCCCTACGATAACGTCTCAAGGAAGGCTCGCCAGGTAATTCCATCTTCGTGACGGAAGCATTGGGGGTTCCTCCAGCCCTTCGAAGCCATCCCAGTTCGCCCTGCGGAGCCGGCAAAACGACACCTAGGACGTGAGAGAGGAGGATATAAATCCCATAGAATAAAAGCCCAACAGGCTAAGTGTCCGGTCAACCAGTCGGCCGATCAACCCATCAAAGGGTAATAGGCTAATGATATGCTAAGGCCGCTCAACCGCTTGCTATGACGTGCACTGACCACCAGGGGGCAGACAGTCGACCGGTCGACCAGTCGCTATGACGTGCACTGCCCACCAGGGGGCAGACAGTCGACCGGTCGACCCGTCACTATGACGTGCACTGACCACCAGTGGGCGGTTGACCGGTCGACCGGTCGCTATGACGTGCACTGACCACCAGGGGCAGACAGTCGACCAGTCGACCAGTCGCTATGACGTGCACTGCCCACCAGGGGGCAGACAGTCGACCGGTCGACCCGTCACTATGACGTGCACTGACCACCAGTGGGCGGTTGACCGGTCGACCGGTCGCTATGACGTGCACTGACCACCAGGGGCAGACAGTCGACCAGTCGACCAGTCGCTATGACGTGCACTGCCCACCAGGGGGCAGACAGTCGACCGGTCGACCCGTCACTATGACGTGCACTGACCACCAGTGGGCGGTTGACCGGTCGACCGGTCGCTATGACGTGCACTGACCACCAGGGGCAGACAGTCGACCAGTCGACCAGTCGCTATGACGTGCACTGCCCACCAGGGGGCAGACAGTCGACCGGTCGACCCGTCACTATGACGTGCACTGACCACCAGTGGGCGGTTGACCGGTCGACCGGTCGCTATGACGTGCACTGACCACCAGGGGCAGACAGTCGACCAGTCGACCAGTCGCTATGACGTGCACTGCCCACCAGGGGGCAGACAGTCGACCGGTCGACCCGTCACTATGACGTGCACTGACCACCAGTGGGCGGTTGACCGGTCGACCGGTCGCTATGACGTGCACTGACCACCAGGGGCAGACAGTCGACCAGTCGACCAGTCGCTATGACGTGCACTGCCCACCAGGGGGCAGACAGTCGACCGGTCGACCCGTCACTATGACGTGCACTGACCACCAGTGGGCGGTTGACCGGTCGACCGGTCGCTATGACGTGCACTGACCACCAGGGGGCAGACCTTGAATGAGATGAGACGGAAAAGGCATTTCAAAGACGATTGCGATACAACCCCTTCCAGCAAAGAGATAACGTCGCCAAAGCTAATATATTTATTTTTTTAATGTATTTTTATTGATTTCAGAGCAGAAGGGAGAGGGAGAGAGAGAGGAACATCCATGATGAGAGAGAATCACGGATCGGCCGCCTCCTGCACGCCCCCTACTGGGGATGGAGCCCGCAACCCGGGCATGTGCCCTGGACCGGGATTCGAACCCGGGACCCTTCAGTCCACAGGCCGACGCTCTATCCACTGAGCCACACCGGCTGAGGTAACACTTTAGTGCTCATCTTTCTAAATATAGTTCGTATCATGGACTGCAACCAAGCTCACCTCGTTGGGTTTAACTGTGAGACGGCACCGGGGGGAAATGGATGCAGGGTGTGTGTCTGTGCGTGTCTGCCGTGCATGTGTGTCCGTGTGTCCGTGTCTATGTGTGTACATTGTGTCTGTGTGTTGTGTGCAAATGTGTGAATACGTGTGTATGTCTGTGTGTCTATGTAGGTGTGTATATGTGTATGTGCGTGTGCAGGTTTGCTTGTGTGTGTACACACGTGTGTGTATGTGTGTGTGTATATGCATGTGTCTGCATGTGGATGCGTATATGTGTACATGTGTATAAGTGTGTGTATATGTGTCTATGTATATTGTGTATGTGTATCTGTGTATATGTATGTGTCTGCATGTGTGTATGTACATGTGTATAAATGTATGTGTGTATATTTGTGTGTATGTGTATATGTGTATGTCTGTGTGTATAGGTGTCTGTGTATGCATATGTCTGTGTGTGCCTGTGTATATGTCTGTGTGTATATGTGTGTGTGTCTGTGCATGTGTGTGTGTATATATGTGTGTCTATGTGTCTGTATATGTGTGTATATGTGTGTGTCTGTGTATGTGTGTGTATGCGTGTATATGTCCCCATGTGTGTTGTGTATGTGTGTGTCTGTGTGTATATGTGTGTATATGGCATGTTGTGTGTATGTGTGTGTCCCCTGTGTGTGTATGTGTGTGTGTTCATGTGTGTTGTGTCTGTATATGTCTGTGTATGTGTCTATATATGTGTGTCGTTTGTGTGTATGTGTATATGTGTGTGTATATGTGTATGGCTCTGTGTATGTGTGTATGTCTGTGTGTATATGTCTGTGTATGTGTGTGTATACGTGTGTATGTCCCCTTGTGTGTGTATATGTCCCCATGTGTGTATATTTGTGTGTGTGTATGTGTGTCGTGTGTGTATATGTGTATATATATGTGTGTATGTGTGTCTATGGCTCTGTGTGTGTATATATGTATGTGTGTATATGTGTGTATATGTCTGTATAAGTGTGTGTATATGTGTGTGTCTGTATGTATGTCATGTGTGTGTATATGTGTATATATATGTGTGTATGCATGGCTCTGTGTATGTCTGTGTGTATGTGTGTGTGTGTATATATGCGTGTGTGTATGTGTGTGTATGTGTATGTGTGTATGTCTGTGTGTATGTCTGTGTGTGTATAAGTGTGTGTGTGTATATATGAGTGTGTGTATGTGTGTGTATGAGTTGTGTGTATGTGTGTGTGTGTATGTGTGTGTCCCCTGTGTGTGTGTGTGTCTATATATGTGTGTTGTTTGTATGTGTATGTGTGTGTATGTGTATGGCTCTGTGTATGTGTGTATATGTCTGTGTATGTCTGTGTGTATGTGTGTGTATACGTGTGTATGTCCCCC
>NW_006297572.1:46580-47024 GCF_000327345.1 Myotis davidii
GAGAAACATCGATCAGCTGCCTCCTGCACATCTCCCACTGGGGATGTGCCCGCAACCCAGGCACATGCCCCCGACCGGAATCGAACCTGGGACCTTTCAGTCCGCAGGCCGACGCTCTATCCACTGAGCCAAACCGGTTTCGGCAAGGCCTGATGTTTTAGAGCAACACACTCTCTGTAGGTGAATGACATGGGGTATATCTTTAGACGAAGCTATCGCTTTGGACCAGCGGTTCTCAACCTGTGGGTCACGAGCCCTTTGGGGTTCTAACAACCCTTTCCCAGGGGTCGCCGAAGACCCTCCTGCATCTCAGATGTTTCCATGACGACTCATCACGGCAGCAACATGACCGCGATGACGGAGCCACGAGAATAATTTCATGGTTGGGTCACAACGTGAGGAGCTGTATTTACGGGGCCGGAAGGTTGAGAACTGCTGCTCCAG
>NW_006297572.1:47835-53110 GCF_000327345.1 Myotis davidii
CAGACATAAAATATTCCGTAAGACTTCAAATACGTACAAAAGCGCTGGTTTTTTTTTTAAAGGATACAAAATAGATTGACAAATCAAAGCCACGTAAAAATAAAATAGACCAAAAAAAACCCACAAAACACACAACTATAAACAGTGCCCCTGTGATGAAGAATATGGGATTTACGTGGAAGGATTTAGAAATAATTTCCAGGCTGGGCTGAGGGACGCCCCCCCCTTCCCCCTCGAGTGCACAAATTTTTGTGCACCGGGCCTCTAGTCTATAATAATGAAAGAGCAATATGCTAATTAGACCAGATGGCCGGACGACCTTCCGGACAAATCCAGGGCTGCGAGGACTGAGCCCTTCGCACGAATTTCATGCATCGAGCCTCTAGTGTAGATATAAATAGGCAACTAGCATCTAAGTTTAAAATATCCAGAAAATGGCCTGGCTTGTTTGGCTCAGTGGATAGAGCATCGGCCTGCGGACGGAAGGGTCCCGGGTTCGATTCCCAGCCCCGGGTTGTGGGCTCCATCCCCGGTAGGGGGCGTGCAGGAGGCAGCCGGTCCATGATTCTCTCTCATCGTGGATGTTTCTTTCTCTCTCTCTCTCCCTTCTCCTCTGAAATCAATAAAAATATATCAAAAAACAATAATAAAATGAAATATCCATAAAATTGCTACCATCAGGTAATAAAAACCGTGTAGCGCTTCATCACTGTCGTGTGAAGTGACGACTCATACTTCTCAAACCTTCTGCGTTTCCTTTAATACGCGTTTTTCTCCGCCAGAAAAAAAAACGCGTCTGCTAACAGCTCCCTGGAAAAGGCCGCAGCCGGCATTAAATGATTTATTCATCAGAGAGGCCCCGTTCCCACAACTCCAACGCAGAAGGCTGCAGGCGAGAGACTTAAGCGATGACCCTCGCCCCCGGCCCCAAGTGCGTATTAAAATTTCATACGGACGCCGGCTTCACGACGGACAGAGAATGAGATCAGCTTCTGGGATGTCGATCGGGAGGCGAGATGCGTGCGGCCACGCCGACGGGCACTGCAAAAACCTACCCTCATCGGTGGGGCGTGAGGGGTTAGTAATACCTTCCTTCAACGTTGGGCCTGTCTATCTATATATATAAAAGACAAGCGACCGTAACGACCAGAACGCATAGAGTCACCGGATGCTATGATGCTCACCGTGGCGGGCGATTAGGCCCGATTGAGGGGGTGGCCGGCTGGTCGACCTCCCGCGGACCCTCATCCAGGCCAGCCTGGCTCCCGATCGGCCCTGATTGGGCCGGGCTGGCCAGACGGCAACGGTGCACAAATTCGTGCACTGGGCCTCTAGTTTATAAAAAAAAATGTGAGGATGCCCGCCTGGGTGGCTCAGTGGTTGAGCGTTGAGCTGTGAACCAGGAGGTCAGGGTTTGATTCCCGGTCAAGGGCACAGGCCCGGGTTGTGGGCTCGATCCCCAGTAGGGGGCGTGCAGGAGGCGGCCGGTCCGTGATTCTCTCTCCTCACGGATGCTTCTCTCTCTCTCCCTGTCCCTTCCTCTCTGAAATGAATACAAATTTTTTTTTAAAAAAAAAATTCAATTATAAAATAAAACACAGAGAACTCACGCAGGCCGTGCCTCTCAATTACCCGGGCTATTGAACCCCGATCAAGTGCTCATCCCCTGCGAGCGCGTCTCTGCTCTGTGTCAACAGATCGCCACACGAGGACCCTCCACCGGCCCTGCCGTGGCCGCCGCCTAATGAGGGTCCCACCCCTGACAACGTGGCGGATGCCCGGGCCCTTCCTCTGTCTGCCCTTCTGGCAAAATTCCGAGAGGGGGGCTGTGACCTGGGGGATTCTCCAAAAATTATCTGACCTTCGGAGCTGCTGCAAGAAAAAAAAAAAAATCCGTGTCCGGCTGGTGTGGCTCAGTGGTTTGTGTCTAGGAACCAGGAGGTCAGGGTTCGAATCCTGGTCAAGAGCACAGGCCCGGGTTGTGGTCTCGATCCCCAGTAGGGGGTGTGTGGGAGGCGGCCAGTCCAGGATTCTCTCTCATCATCAATGTCTCTCTCTTTCTGTCTCTCCAGCTCCCTCTCCCTCTCTCTGTGAAATCAATAAATACATATTTTTTAAAAAAGAGAGGATTCCCTGATTTGGGAGTTCATCGCATCCGTTACTATCCTGTTTTTCTTTCTTTTTCATAATGTTTTTTTAAGTTTATGTTAATTTTTTTTCCTCTAAGGCAATGCAATCGATACCTCATATTTAAGCAATTCCGGCTCCCCAAGATGAGTGACATTGTCTAATTATTGAGATTACGAGTGGCCCGGTGCATGAAATTCGTGTACAGTGCGACGTCCCTCAGCCCGGCCTGCACCCTCTCCAATCTGGGACCCCTTGGGGGACGTCCGACCGCCGGCTTAGGCCCGATCACGTAGGCTGCCGGCCTGATTGACACCTAACTGCTCTCCCCTGCCGGCCTGCTTGCCCCCAACTGCCCCCCCTGCAGGCCTGCTCACCCCCAACTGCCCTCCCGCCAGCCTGATCACCCCTAACCACCTCTGCCTAGGCCCTGAGACCATGCCTTTGTCCGGAAGGACGTCCGGAAGGTCTTCCGGTCTAATTAGCATATTACCCTTTCATTAGTATAGATTTCATATGCCCTGGCCGGTTTGGCTCAGTGGAGAGAGCGACTGCCCTAGCTCAGCCTGAAGGGTCCAGGGTTCGATTCCGGTCTAGTGTTTGATTCCGGTCTAGGGTTCGATTCCGCTCCAGGGCACAGCCCTGGGTTGAAGGCTCAACCTCCAGCCCTGGTTGGGGTGAGTGTGGGAGGCAGCCAATCCAGGTGTCTCTCTCACATGACAGGATGTTTCTCTCTCTCTCCATCCCTTACACGCTCCCTCTAAAAAAAAAAAAAAAAAAAAAAAAAATTGATGGAAAAATTTCCTCAGGTGAGGATTACCAAAAAAGACCAAAAAAAAAAGATCATTTCGTGAAGTTTAAACACCGTAAATGATTGGAAAATAGAACAGATAAGGGGTAGTACGGGGCCAGGCATTCCTCCGTGATTTTTCCATCTTTGAGACTCAAATAAGTGGCATTCGAGATGGTCATATGTTCAAAAAGCTGAAACATCTAAGTGTCACTTACTGGTTTAAAGCAAAGACCATAGGGATGGGTGTTAATTAATGAGGCGCTACTACCTCGGGTTAAAAAACGAATATATATTTTATATATATACACACACACACACACACACACACACATTAATAAAATGGTAATATGCTAATTAGACCGGGAGACCTTCCGAATGTCCTTCTGGACAAGACCATAGTGGTGGGACCGAGGCAGAAGTGGTTAGGGGTGATCAGGCCGGCAGGGGAGGGCAGTTAGGGAGTGATCAGGCTGGTGGGGGAGGGCAGTTGGGGGAGATCAGGCCAGTAGGGGAACAGTTAGGCATCGATCAGGCTGTCAGGGGAGTGGTTAGGGGGTGATCATGCTGGCAGGCAGAAGTGGTTAGGGGCAATCAGGCAGGCAGGCATGTGAGTGGTTGGGAGTCAGTAGTCCCGGATTGTGAGAGGAATGTGTCTCTTGGAGAGCAAGACATGATCCCACAGGGATTGGGCCTAAATTGACAGTCAGACATCCCCTGAGGAGTCCCAGATTGGAGAGGGTGCTGCATGGGCTGAGGGACACCACCCCGCCCCATGCATAAATTTTGTGCACTGGGCCTCTAGTTTTATTATATTCTTCAAAAAAGTATTAAATTAATTATCAATTATCATCAATATTTGCAGAAAATTAGACTCTTAATAGGGCCTCTAGTGTGTGTACACACACACACACACACACACACACACACACACACACACACACAGAGATGTGGCCGTCAGCTCTTTGCTGAATCAAAGCTACGTTTTCTGTATATATTTACTCGAGAGATTTCCTCCAAATGCAAACCAACATTTTACAGGCCCAGCACCGGACGGCGTCTTCGGTCTAATCCGCTCGGCAAACACGACGCGGGAAGAATTCCATTAGATTCTCAGGGAATTGCTTCTCTGCCGTTTGAAACAATCTCTCTTTTTTTGTCTTTTTTTTCCCCCCTATTCTTTCCTGACTGTGCGATCCATCCGTGCGTCTAAGTGCCTTCATCTTCCCTTTAATATTTTAAGAACCTCTGAGTCATCGCTATGCAGCAAAATTGAAGAGAGCTACGGGGAGAGGGAGAAGGAGAGAGAGAGAGAGGGAGAGAGAGCGGGGGGGGGGGGAAGGGGAGGGGGAGAGGGGTAAGGGAGGGAGGGAAGAGCAATAGGGGGAGGGGGAGGGGGAGAGAAGAAAAGGGTGAAAATGGGGGGAAAAAATCCCTAACACCTGCCAGGATGTGGGCAGGGGTGATACACACAGAACATCAATGCCCCACCACCCCCTTAGGGACAGGCACATAGTAGGGGCTTTTTAGGACGGGGGTACGCCTTCCTCCTCTCTGTACGACCAGCTCTAAGGTCACCTCGAGGCCGACAGCTGGCATATAGGACGTGCCCAACAGAAGCGATGATGGACGGAGCCGTGGAAAATGAATTTGTGCTGAAGCAAGGAGCGAGTTTCCAGGAAGGGGATGCATTTATGTCGCCCCGTTTCCTTCTTTTTAAAAGAAAATATATATATTTTTTTATTGATTTCAGAGAGGAAGGGGGAAACATCAACGATAAGGATCATCGATCCGCTGCCTCCTGTATGCTCCCACCTCCTCATGGAGACTCCGCCCCTTCGGCTAGACTCCGCCCACACCACGTCAGCTAGACACCGCCCACCTCCTGGGGTAGACTCCGCCCACCTCCTCAGCTAGACTCCGCCCACCTCCTCACATATAGACTCTGCCCCTTGGCTAGACTCCGCCCACAACGCCTCACATAGACTCTGCCCCTTGGCTAGACTCCGCCCACAATGCCTCACATAGACCCCGCCCCCTCAGCTAGACTCCACCCACACCTCCTCATAGACTCCATCCCTTACCAAGTCAGCTCTACCCACCTCCTCAGCTAAACTCCACCCACACCTCCTTAGCTAGACTGCTCCCACCTCCTCAGATAGACTCCGCCCCCTCGGCTAGACTCCACCCACAACTCCTCACAGACTCCGCCCCCTTGGCTAGACTCCAACCACACCTCCTCATAGACTCTGTCCCTTGGCCAGACCCCTCCCACACTCCTCACTAGACACGCCCCCTCTGTAGACCCCGCCCACACTCCTCACTAGACACGCCCCCTCTGTAGACCCCGCCCACACT
>NW_006297572.1:53537-54377 GCF_000327345.1 Myotis davidii
ACCCCGCTGTAGACCCCTCCCACACTCCTTACTAGACCCGCCCCCTCTGTAGACCCCGCCCACACTCCTCACTAGACCGCTCTGTACCCCAGGGGCAGAAGGTGCCTGCCCCGCAGCACAGGCAGGAAGAGGGGACGTTCCACCTCTGTCCCCGCAGAGGCGAGATCTCCCCGGTTCACGGTTCACGGACGCTCGCTCTGCGCCAGGAACCGCGCTTCCCTGAGCGCTCAGCGGACCGGCCAGGACACGCTCCCCGCACAGGACACCGTTTCTCCGGGAAAACGCAGATCACACTGCCTACCGCCCAGCCCATCTCGCCTTTCTATCTATCATCTAACTACCTATCTGCCTACCCATCTCATTTATCTGTCATCCGTCAGTCTATCCTATCATCTATCTGCCTACCTATCTCATTTATCTATCATCTGTCTATCATTCTATCCTATCATCTACCTACCGATTAATTCACTGTTTGTCCATTCATCCATCCATCCATCCATCCATCCATCCATCCATTCACTCATTTATCCATTTATCCATTTTATCTATATATCTATCTATCTATCTATCTATCTACCTCCCTACCTACCTGATTTATCTATCATCTATCAGTCTATCTATCTACCTATCAATTCACCCTGTTTGTCCATCCATCCATTCATTCATTTATCCATTTATTCATTGTATCTATCTATTTACCTAAGTCATTTATCATCTATCTATCATTCTATCCATTCACCGTTTGTCCATTCATTTATCCATTGTGTCTATCATCTATCTATCTATCTATCTATCTATCTATCTATCTACCTACCTACCTACCTATGTATCTATCTACCT
>NW_006297572.1:56511-57813 GCF_000327345.1 Myotis davidii
TTTTTAAAAAATGGCACTCCCGCCTGACCAGTTTGGCTCAGTGGATAGAGCGTCGGCCTGCGGACTCAAGGGTCCTGGGTTGGATTCCAGTCAAGGGCATGTACCTGGGTTGTGGGCACATCCCCAGTGGGGGGTGTGCAGGAGGCAGCCAGTCCATGATTCTCTCTCATCGATGTTTCTAACTCCCTTTCCCTCTCCCTTCCTCTCTGAAATCAACACCATGGAATATTACGCAGCCCTGAAAAAGGAAGAACTCTAGCCATTGGCTACAGCATGGAGGGACCTGGAGAGCATGATACCAAGTGATATAAGCCAGTCAGAGAAAGACACGTACCCCATGATCTCAGTCCTACGTGGAATCTAATGAACCGAATAAACTGATGAACAAAATAGACCTAGAGTCATAGAAGCATGGACAGTCTGTCGAACCTCAGAGGGAAGGTGGGGGAGGGAGGGTGGGTGGGAAGAGATCAGCCAATGAAGGTGTAGCCATAGATGCATCACCCGTGGACTCAGACAAACGGGAGGCGGGGGGGTTGAGGGCCTGGGATGGGGTACGGGAGGGGCTGGGAGAGGTTAATGGGGGAGAAAGGAGGACCTATGTAATGATTTCAATAATAAACAGAGTCCTAGCTGATGTGGCTCAGTGGATAGAGCGTCGGCGTGCAGACTGAAGGGTCCCAGGTTCGATTCCCGGTCAAGGGCACAGGCCTGGGTTGTGGGCTCGGTCCCCAGCAGGGGGCGTGGGTGGGACTACTTTTTTTGTTATTGTTTTATTTTTTCCTGTTCATTTGTGGGACTCAACCCCGACCCCAAATCCCCCCCAAAAAAGGAGGCGGGGCTTACTGAGCTGCCAATCACTCAGCAGAGAACAGTGGTAGCTTTGAAAGGCCTCAGGGAGGTTGTTTAGAGAAAAATAAATAAAAATAAAAATGACAAGCCTGGAAAATATTTTGGGAGGGGAAGGGACCAGGGCTGTAACAGTGGATCCGAAAACGGTAGCTGACCTTTAAGACATCGATTTTGGTGGGTTTTTTAAAAATATATTTTTATTGATTGCAGAGAGGAAGAGAGAGAGGGAAAGATCGATGAGAGAGAATCATGCATTGGCTGCCTCCTGCACGTCCCCTACTGGGGATGGAGCCCACAACTTGGGCAGGTGCCCTGACCGGGATTCGAACCCGGGACCTCCTGGTTCCTAGTCGACGCTCAACCCCTGAGCCACGTTTTTGCAAATAACAAGCATCTTCTATGATGTTTTTTTAAAAAATATATTTTTATTGGGGACGTATGTACTACTAT
>NW_006297573.1:0-6968 GCF_000327345.1 Myotis davidii
TCTATCCACTGAACCAAACCAGCCAGGGCCCTCTGTCTTCTTTTCAGGGGTATTGTCTTTACCAGTATGTCTCAAAGGCATTACCTGAAACAACAGCCTTTTAAATCCATATTATGGGCTGGTGTGACTATTTTACCTCATTTTGATATGTAAATGTTTCTGATGCTATGGAGAGGAAGAGAATGGGCGAAGATTCTTAAAACAGGGCAGGAGTCTAATGTCTTTCTTCCACCAGAGACAAGCCAAGACTGGAGATATTTATTGATTCAGTACTTCAGCAACATGGTATTAATTGTCTTTGAGTGTTTTGATAGGTAGTTAGCGCCAGGGTATTAATGAAAACAGCCCCACTTCATTTTAAAATTAACGGCTTGGCCATTGAACAACAGGAGCTGATAAATGATGGCAATAAATTGTGATGGAGATTTATGTCCTCATAACTCAGAGCAGGGCCGTGGGCATGCTCAGTGGGGTGGGGAGATAAGGAATACCAAAAAAGTAGCTTTATCCAGAAGAGAATTGCTCCCAGGTTGTTGGTGAGCCCATTCGTCACCTTTTTCTGGGACACCACAGGTTGGTGTGGGCCTGGCCCCCGGCACGGGGGAGGTCCCAGGCCGTCCTGCTGGAAAGGGCTCCCTGACCTGTGGGAAGGTGTTTTCTGGCTGCCTCTCTGGACCATGCCCGTGTCAGCCTCCCTCACCTGCACTCCTCCCAGGCCAGCCCTGTGGACACAACTAATATTTCCTCTGAGCTGCCCCCTTGCTAAGACAATGGGAGAGTCTACCCAGATGGACACAGCAAGAGGGGAAGGAAAGATCTTTGCACAGTTGGTGTCAGGCTCTGGGCTAGGTGCCGAATTTACATAATTCTATTTCATCTCTCTGGCAATCTTGAGTGGTAACTCTTCCTAACTCTGTTTTTAGAGAGGAGGAAGCTGGAACTCCTCACACTGAAGTGCTTACCCTGTCAAGCAGTGTGCTTGCCTGGGGACCATGGGGCAGGGAGAACGGGGAGTGGGGTGGAGGGTGAGGGCCAGTTTCGAAATCCCAGAAGCCAGAGTGGGAATCCCAGGTTCTCCACATACGAGGTGGGTAATTTTGAGAAAATTATTTACCTTTCTCTGCCCACAAGGATTTTCTTATATGTCAACAAAATATGATAACACCGACATCCTAGGATTCTTGGGCAGGTTAAATTAATGATAAATGAAAGCCAACTGAGATGGGATTCCAAGCCAACCTTTCTATTTTTAGTTTATTAGTGTATTTGTATTGAATTTATTGGAGTGACATTGGTTAATAAAGTTATGTAGGTTACAGGTGTACAGTTCTATACTACGTCATCTATTGTACATTGTACTGTGTGTTCACCACCCCAAGTCAAGTCTCCTTTTATCACCATGTATCCACCTTTATCCTCTTCTACCTCCTCCTACGTCCTTCCAGGTTTTTAGACTCTAAAGTCTTGTAACTAAACTACAGAAACTCAGGACCCTGGCGATCCACAGAGGCCAAATCTAGAGCTTCAGAGGCCAGCAGGGAACAGAGTGAGGCCACTTAGGTGTGATGTGGGGCTTGGATTGTAGAGGGCGGAAGCTGGAGCAGCATTATCCACGCTGGGAAAAGGTCACAGCAAGGTCAGCAGCTAGGCATATGGATTAATACGGGATGGAGCAAAAGTAGGTTTACAGTTGTGAGTATGCAAAACAGAGTTTATTCTTGTATTATTATTAATTATTGTGTTATTTTCCATATGAACAACTGTAAACCTACTTTTGCCCCGCTCTATATGTACTTGCCATATGGGAATGACAGAAAAATGCTCCCAAAGAAATTGAGAACAAGAGAAGGAAGATTGGCCCCCGAGAGGTAAACTGTATATAGCAGCAGACCTAACTTAAACCTAAGCGAGTTCTAAGTTCTAACCCATGTATGTTGAAAGCTTACTGGTCTCAGAGCGGGGGAGCCTCTGAAAGGAGAATAAAGGGATAATAGAGAGTCAACGCTGGTGGCCATGGGACACCCAAACAGAGTTTCTTTGGGGTGAGCCGAAGGACACTGTCTGCTGCCTGAGACGCAGCAGGAAGGCATTAACAGAAGTCATGCTCACTGGACATTTTTTAGAGCTGAAGTCACCTGCTCAGGAAGACTGGTGAGGACTGCCAAGACCCCAGGAGGAAGTTCACTTTCAGGCTGTGGAGCTAACTGAGGGCTCCCAGCACAAGGGATGCTACTGACAGCAGGGTTAGGGCATCGAGACCATTTTTAAATAATTCAAATGTAACGGGACATCCTGTATTTTTATTTGCTAAGTCAAATAGAAATATTTTTATTTCTCCTATTAAATTTCTAAAATGCACAAAGGGTTTGAGCAAGTAGCTCCTCATGCTGCTGATGGAAAAATGTTTAATCTGGTGGGGAATTTGGCAGAACATTTTCTTTTTTTAAATATATTTTATTGATTTTTTACAGAGAGGAAGGGAGAGGGGTAGAGAGTTAGAAACAGCGATGAGAGAGAAACACTGATCAGCTGTCTCCTGCACACTCCCTACTGGGTAGGTCCCCGCAACCAAGGTACATGCCCTTGACTGGAATCGAACCTGGGACCCTTGAGTCCGCAGGCCAACGCTCTAACCGGTTTGCTGTGAGCCAAACCAGTTAGGGCTGGCAGAACATTTTCAAATGTAATTGTATAATTGTGCAAAGATAATAGGGATGAATTCCAGTATTTGCAGTGGCCCAATGTGGAAAACAACTGAAATGTACATCAATACAAGCATTGGTAGAATGAGATAGAATTTTCTGTCCAATGTAACATTGAGATTAAGAACACAGGATCTGGCATCAAAAAGCCTGGGTTCAAAACCTGGCCGTACAAGATACTGGCTACGAGATGCTGAGAAAAATTATTTACCTTTTCCATGCCTCAGTTTCCACATTTATAAAATAGGAATAATGCAAATGTCTACAACATAGGACTTTGGGCAGGTTAAATGAGCAGCCCTTACAATAGGGCCTGGCAGATAATAATGCTCAAATAAAGATAGTTATTACTATTAACATCATCATCCCTATTGTAGAATACTGTGGTACTATCAAAAAAGACTTCATAGATTTACTAGTGGCCTGGTACACGAAATTCATGCACAATCAAAGGGAATTAATTAGAGGGAATATTTTAATAACGCTATTTGCGATTTCTCTAAAACAGAAGTGTCAGAGATGAAAGAAAATTAGTAAAATGTATATGAAAATCTCTCTCCTGTCAGAGTCTGGGGCGCGCCACGGGACCTAGAGTCAAGTCCCCGCCCACCACCTGCTCACGCTTTGAAAATACAGGAGACCCAGACTTGGCTGGCCCCACCCCCGTCAAGCCCCTCTGAACGGGGGGGCACAGCCTCACGTCCCCCGGTGTAGGGGTGGGAGGCGCGGCCTAAGGTCCCTATCAAGCCCCACAGGGCAGGGGACACGGCCTGACGTCCCTTGCCCCAGCCAGGCGCCATGCAGCCTCAGGTCCCTGCTGTTTGGTCCTGACATTACAGCATCCCTGCTAATTTGCATATTCCTCTATTTTATATATATATGTGTGAAAAGATGCTGCCATTATACAAGGAAGAAAAAGCAATCAAAACAACATACAAACAGCACCCAGTTAGCAAATAAGTTTTGAGTGCCATGTGTCAGTTAGGCTCCCTGTGAGAAGTCAGTATAGCCACAGACACAGCAAGGAACAATGCAGAAATGAACCATATCCTCATAAAACCTAAAGGGTCGTGAACAAACGAACATTACAAAATACATGTACAAGTTAACATTCTCATAAGAGCTATAGAGGAAAATAAACAGGAGAATGTAAGAGAAAAGATCTGATCAGGAACTTAAAACACGAGTGAAGTTAGCGGGGCCAGAGCAGGAAGCAGCATGTGGAAAAGCTATGAGGAGGGGAAATCTGCACAAGTTTAAGGAACTTAAAGCCTAGTGAGTGAGCAGTAGAATAGAGCAAGATAAAATTAGAGGGAAAAGTAAGCGTTTGATCATATTGAGCTTTGTGAAATATCAAAAGTCATATTAAGTTGGGTTGAGTATTTGGGTCTGAATCCTAATACAATCTCGCCATCTGTCTTTTTATTTCATTTGTCCAAGTTTCTGAATATTGAAGGAGAAGGAAAATTTAGAGAACTGATACTAACTGACTTCAAGAGTTGCTTATAACGTGACAGTCATCAAGACAGTGTGGTATTGGCATAAGAGTAGACAAATAGATCAATGGAACAGAATAGAAAGCCCAGAAATAGACTCATATAAATATAGTCAACTGACCTTTGACAAAGGAGCAAAGGCAATACGATGGAGCAAGATAAGCTTTTCAACACATGGAGTTGGAACAACTGGACAGCCATATGCTAAAAAATGAATCTCTACACAGACCTTGAAGCTTCAAGAAAAAAAATCTCAAAGTGAATCATAAATCTAAATGTAAAATGCAAAAGCATAAAACTCCTACAAGATAGCATGAGAGGAAAACTAGATGACCTTAGCATCGGGAATGACTTTTTAGATACAACACCAAAGGCATGATCCATGAAAAAAAATTAATACGTGTACTTCATTAAAATTAAAAACTTCTGCTCTGAAAAAAAAATGTCAAGAGAATGAGAAGGCAAGCCACAGACTGGGAGAAAATATTTGCAAAAGAAAGATCTAATAAAAGATTCAGAGCTCTGGATTGTAAAATCTCATTGGCTGAATTAAAGCCACATGTCTCCAGGGAAGACACAAGGAGGAATCCCTCTTCAGCTTCCACATTTGCCATAAACACACACACACACACACACACACACACACACACACACACGACTGTGTGGCCCCTGCTGCCCTGGGTTCCTCATCCCCACTGAATCAGGGACTTATGTCAACTGCAGCTTCCATCAGTATCCACAGCCTCCAGATCACAATGGCTGTGGGGAAGTCACTGGTGCTCCTCAAATCAAGGTATTTCTCAAGACTTTGGCAAGAGGCATGTCCTCCCTGCTTTCCTGGGAGACATAGTTAGGGAGTGAGAGGGTAAGTTGCACATGATAAATTCACTCCAGCATTCCTATCTCTCAGAGTCTGTGGATTCTTTCCTTTACTTGATATCAAGGAATTTATGACATCTCAACTCTGTTTAGTTTTGGCCACCATTCAGTCCAGATTTCTGTCAACCAACTGAACAAACAACCATGTCTACTCCCAGCTGTTCAAATTTGCAACAGAATCTGGAGTCTCTGCTAACTGCATCCATATCAATGACTTCAACTTGGTCTAAAATTATGTTCTTCTGTCCTGAGTCAACAGCCTACAGAATTATTCCCACTCATATTCCCCAGATCTTTGAAGGTGCTAATTAGCAAAAGTTTTGCAAATTACTTGTTATGTATGCCTTCTGTTCCCAGGTTTGACTTCTTACTACCCACCTTCCCCATGGGTATTCTAGGTCTGATCCTGAAGACAAGGGAGGTTGCTGCAATGCAGATCATAAAAATAGGCTCCTTTTTCTGTGTAACGCTTTGGGGTGAGGAAGTTATAGTATCTTTGGGCAAAAGACAAAGAGTGTCAACAGTTAACAAAGGAGGGCTGCTTTGGCTGGCATGAGAGGGACAGTGAGTTCTATGAGTCGTCCCATATGCTCCCATTTCAAGTCTTATCCTAGCAGTGGCTTAGCTTTCTCTTAAGAGGCATGACAAGGCTGACAATTCAACTGATGTAATGGTACAAACCTCAGAGTCTGACTTTGAATTGTTTTCCATTCCCTCAGCTGTGTGGCTTTTAGAGGTTGGAAATTCATTTAGCATTGCCATAATAAGTTCCTGGGTGTTAATGTATGCCTTAAATGGACAATTCTAGCTTTAAAAATTATTATTATTGCTTTTTAGAAGGAAGAAGGGAAAGGGGGAGAGAGAGAAACATCGATGTGAAAGAGAAACATCAATAGGCTACCTCCTGCATATCCCCCTCCCCACAACCAATGATGGAGCCTGCAACCTGGGCATGTGCCCTGATCAACTGGAATCAAAACAGCAACCTCTCTGTGCATGAGACAATGCTCAACCAACTGAGCCACACTGGCCAGGGCAAGAAAATTCAGACATTTAAATTTGTTATTCTTTGTTATAAGCTAACAAGGGCCAGTGGAAGCAACCACACTATCCTACAGTTCTTGAAATTCTCCTGACTTTTATACTGTCTCAGGACAGTAGTTCTGGGATCATGAAACCTTGTTTTCCATGAGCACTTCATACAAATGACCACAGGTGATCATCAAGGTGTTTTGCTGCACAATCAGCAAAGATACAGCAATCCTAAATGACTCACTTGATCAGATGGACTTAATAGACATCTTCAGAACGCTTCACCCCAAAGCCAGGGAATATACGTTCTTCTCAAGTGCTCATGGGACATATTCAAAAATAGACCACATATTGGGTCACAAGCAAAGTATCCCCAAATTCAAGAAGATTGAAATCATAGCAAGCATCTTCGCAGACCACGATGGCATAATATTAGAAATAAACTACAATAAAAACAACCCAAAATACTCAAACACCTGGAAGCTGAATCGCATGCTATTAAATATTGATTGGGTTACCAATGAGATCAAAGAAGAAATTAAAAACATCCTGGAACATAATGACTGGAAACGAATGACAATGAAGACACAACAATCCAAAACCTATGGGACACAATGAAAGCAGTCCTGAAAGGGAAGTTTATAGCTCTACAGGCCTATCTCAAAAAACAAGAAAAAATGGTAGTAAAAATCATCTAACTACAACTCAAAGATTTAGAAAGAGAGCAACAAGAAAACCCCAGAGTGAGCAGAAGGAAGGAGATAATAAAGATTAGAGCAGAAATAAATGACATAGAGACCAAAAAAACAATACAGAAAAACACAGAAACCAAGAGCTGGTTCTTTGAAAGGATAAACAA
>NW_006297573.1:9483-22585 GCF_000327345.1 Myotis davidii
GGGGGTAAGAGATCAACCAAAGGACTTGTATGCATGCATATAAGCATAACCAATGGACATAAGACACTGGGGAATAGGGGAGGCTAGGGGACTGTCTAGGGCGGGGGGAAAATATGGACACATATGTAATACCCTTTGTAATAAAAAATAAAATTTAAAAAAAAAGGTGTTTTGCTGTTGTGAACAATGGACTTCCAGATTCCTATCTCTGAATCCTGAAATGAGGATCATTGTCATCAACTCCTCGCTGACTTCTACCCTAATGTCCCTCTGGCTTGAAGAGCCTATGGCATACTCCCTGGTACAAATTTCTGAACTGGGAAAACTGCAAGGAACAGAAACAGATTCTGACTAACTTTTACAAATTGGGGAATTCTTTGGAAGGTATTGGGCAACTCGCAGGTTTGGATAATTGTCAGGAACCAAGCAAGTCTAAGCAGGAAAATGGCCAGGATGTAGACACAACCCGTAACAAACAGAATGTCACTGTAAATGCCAGGCTGGTCTCATCATCCCTCTGTCTTTGCTTCACTCACTCAAAAGTAAACTCTGGGTAGACATGTTGCAAAGTATATAAATGTCAAATCACTATGTTGTATGCCTGAAACTAATATAATCTTGTATGTCAACTATACTTTCATTTCAGACATGTTTTAAGTTAAAAATAATAAAATTTATGAATTATTAAAAAATTGGTTGCCTTATGAGACAGTGAGATCTCCATCAGTGGAGGTATTTGAACAAAGGCAGGATGACCAACTGTTAGAAATGCAGTAGTAGGAACTTCTCCATTGGGGGAGGTGGGATGAGATGATGTCTAAGGTCTCTTCTAAAGTTAATATTTTATGCTTTAATTTTTTATTACATTTTTTTTTATTTGCTCCACAGATCTTGGCATTTTAACGGGACTATTTTGAGGTCCTTAGTAATTATAAAAATTTTAAATGGCCTCCCTGGTTTCTAATAAATCAGTCAATATTTTTAATAGAACTTGTTCTGAATGCCCAAGATTAGCTAGTTCCAATTCTGTTGGCTCTATTGGATTTGTTACAACTCCTTCTATTACAATGGCTTTATTGTCCTTTTCGGTGTCTTTTGGCCTTTTCTCCATAAATCTTCTCTGGAGTGGGTGTGTGATTTTTTTTCCCGGGTAAACAGGAAAAATTATTTTTCTGACCCAAGTTTGGAGAAAGCATCTTTTAAAAACACTCATGAAGCCCTAGACCTGAAGATAAGAAACATGTGTCTCAGTCCTAGACATGTTCTTCCTAGCTATGGAACCGGCCAAGTCATTCAGCCTCTCTGAGCCTCAAGTTCTCAGATGCAAAGTGAAGAGAGTCCCTGCTGTATCCCTTCCATCTAAATTAAGCAAAAATGGTCTAGAGGTCACAATATCATGGCTCCGTCTCCATTTCTGGGTCATTCTCTCCACTGTGCCCTCCTCTGTGAGTGAGGTTCGCCCCCTCCCCAATGTTTTCAGGCCTCTCCTCCACACACTCCATGCTTCAAGAGAAGAAGATTGGTTTCTTCCAGTAGTGCCTATAGATGAAAGAGGAAACTTCTTTCCTGGAAGTCCCAGCAGCTGTCTCCTCACATGTCGCCAGCCAAGCTGAATGACATGCTCATCCTGACAAATTCTTGTGGCCCAAGATGAACAATTTAAGCCAACCAGAGCCTCCTCTGGAGATAAGTTGGATGCCTTACTGTCTGGAGAGGAAAGTTAAGTTCAGGAAGGAACTCCCTCCAAAGATCAGAGTGCTGTTCTAGGAGAAGGAGGTGGAGAAATGGCCCCTACTCTAGATTAATATAAAAGGCACGTAAGATTGTGGAAATGACTGTGCCTTCCATCTATAAAAATGCCAGACTCCAACAAGCAAAGTGGCATCAAGGGACTGATTTGATTTCTGGTCCTACCTTCCACTTTGGACAACATGCACAACTTCTGAGAGACTTAGATTCCCTATCTGTAGAATGGGGGTGCCACCTAACAATAGCACAGATATTGATTTATTATAAATTGTGTTTAATTGAAGCCACGCTAGAGTTGAGCCAGCTGTTATAAAACTAGCTTGGGCCAATAAATTTGGAGATCTTGTTTGCAACCTTGAGAAAACCACCCCTGGACACACCAATAAGTTTCATAACAATGGCACTGAGATTTTGGATAGGAAGGAATGATTTGTGAACCAAATTTTTGGTAACATATAGAAAATCATATTCATGTGTCCATAAGCCATCATGCCCTGAACGCTTAATCTCCATATCTCTAATGTAGAAAGATTAATCTTTGAAAGAATAACTGACAACCCCTTGCTTCAGGCTACAGAGAAAATGAAAATGTCCTCTACAAATGGAATTCATATTACAATACTTATGCATGTTCTGTGCCATCCAGACTTGTTCAAATGAAAGGAACTTAGTCAGTTGGAAGGATATATATTTTTACCACTCTCAGACCTGTTAGAAGTTAAAAAAGAGGCTTGTTTCTTGCTAAAAATCTTATCTATGAGCCAGGCATTCCTAGAGAGGCAGTATGGCTCAATTTTGTCAGGTTGTACTGTTACCAAATTCTGACTCAACTACTGCCTTACCTCTGCAAGCTTCAGTGATCTCATTAGGGAAGTTGAGGTGATAACAGAACCCACCTCACTGTAAGAAATAACTGATATAATGCATCATGTTAAATGCATTAAAAGAGCCTAACAGGTTTAATACATGCTAGTCATCACTGTTTTGGGACTTCTGAGAAAAATATTGGAAAAGTATCAGGGTAGGTTGATGCTTATTTTAATTTTAAATCTCAACCTACCATGGCATGTATGTTCTATATGTGGGGGTTCTTAGAACAAGAGTACAGGTAGGGGGTCCTGGCTTCCGGTTAACCCCCTTCATTTCCTCCCCGCAACTCAGTTCTGCAAATTGAGGAGTCTGTGCACATGCCTGGAAATCCCAAACTGAATGCCCAAGCCCTGTCTGCACTCCCACCCAGATGCAAAGAGTATCTTCTAGTATAGCCTCTCCAACTTAGGACTATAGACACCTGTGACAAAGTCGGCCATTGCCACTGGGAAACGGAAGTGAAGAGATTGCCTGAGCCACAGAAGCACATTGGGGGCATCTGGGCAGAAATTCTAGGATGCCTGGTACCAATAGCATGGCCTATAAAAGGCAGCGAGGGATCATAGTGGGCATCACCCCATAGCCCCATGGACATTCAGCCTGTGGGGAGGGTGTAGCTGTAGGAGGCCATGGAAAGGGAGCTCTAAAGTGTGGGGCCCAGGAGAGTAGCCTGAGCCTAAAGGTTGTACTGATTTCAACTCTTGGAAGCTCACTCTTTAGAAATGAGTGCCTATGCTCTTAGTTTAATAAGCAGCTTTATGGAGAGATGATCAGTATACCATGCAATTCACCCAGTTAAAGTGTACAAGTCAATGGCTTTTAGTAGATTCACACAGGTAAGCCCCCCACCACATTCAGGTGACTTCCATGTCAGTGGTAGAGGAATTCCAGTCTCATTTCTCTCAACATGTCTATCCCAGGCAGGGCTTGGGGGGGAGACTGGAACTGGCTCTTTCCCAGGGATCTCTTCTCCTTCTCCGTAGCTTCTCATAGAGTATGTCACTGCACTGAGTTAGTTCCTAACACTTAAAGGCAAGAATTTCTGGTACCCCCTGGCTGCAAAGAGCAACCCAGGATCTTCATTAGTGTTCAGTTAAGAAATAGTGACTCCCCTACAAAATGGAGAAAAAACTGACTGCATTGGACTTACTAAGAGATGCCACTTTAATCTCTGAAATAGGATTTTCTTAAGGGATTTTCAAGGGAAATTTTGGCTATATGAAATTTTCACCATATACACTGATATCTGAGCCTAATCCTCAAGAAAACTACCACTTCACCCTATAGGGGAACACAAAAGGAGCATTTTGCTTCCGCTGATAGAGATGGCAAGTTCTGTCTGCCTATAACCCCAAATCAGACCTATCAACGTGGTCACCTGCAGCGGAGGTCTCCTAAAGTCTTTCCATAGTGCATCTCAGTTAAAAAATAAAAAAATACCCTGGCACCTCCATGATTACACACAACTATCCTTCACTATGCAAATAAATCAGTTCCTGACATGGAGCAGTATACAGCATATGAATAGTGAGCAATAGCAGGTTATCAAAACCTACTTAGTCCAGTTTCCCATAGCAAGTAGTCAGGTTTTGGATAGCAAAACATCCACCCTAAAAATTCATCTGAATTGATTCAGCTCTTGCATTCAGATAGCAAGAGTTGGGGTATGAAAATAGCTATGTGTTTACTTTAAATTATATTTGTGTACTTCTGTACTAATATATTGTGGACATAATAAAAAGTACACCAAAAATAGTCATTTTTAGTAGATGAAATGAAAATAAAAGCAAACAGCCCTATCTGGTTTGGCTCAGTGGATAGAGCATCAGGCTGCGGACTGAAAGGTCCCGGGGTTGGATCTGGTCAAAGGCATATGCCTGGGTTGTGGGCTCGATCCCCAGTAGGAGGCAGCCAATCAATGATTCTCTCTCATCATTGATATTTCTCTCTCTCTCCCCCTCTCCCTCTCCCTTCCTCTCTGAAATCAATAAAAATATATTTTAAAAAATTAAAAGAAGTTCTAAACATTGTGCTAGTTCCCCCAGGTGTATGTCCCCGCTTTGGACATCACTCCAACTGGTCAAGGACCAGGAGTGTCCTTGGTCACCATGCAGTGTCCAAAAAACAGTCAGATCTATTTCACCAATATTCAGAATAATTCTCTGTTCTCATTTTATTCACAGCTATTAACACCTCTCATGCTTGGGATGACTGCCTTTTCTTCATGTAGCTGCATTTTATCACTTTAGAAGTTTTGATGGTATTAGCAAATTTGTAATAGTTTCTCCCTTCTCTGTTTCACAGTAGATCAAACATTGGCGTTAAATGGGCAGTTTCTGGTTTCTCTTTAAAATAGAATCTTAATTGTGTTTAAAACTACCTTCTCCCTGAGTGGTTTCTCAATAATAATGGCCAAAATGCTGAAAGGTTTGTGTCCTTCAAGAAGTAGCCATCTCACTCTGGCCTCTTCTCACCGCATACTGCATTCCAGAGGAGTGCTGGCCCATGCTGACCCCAATAGCTCACCTGGTAACTCCAGTTGCCAATGTATTTGAGACCTTTTTTTCCATTTAATAAAAAGTATATACATATATATATATATCATATGTATTTTACATTCAATATTCATTTCAGGTGTAGAGCATAGTAGATAATCATATACTTTACAAAGCATTTCCCAATATTTCCAGTTCCCACCTGGTACATACATAGTTATTACAATATTATTGACAGTATTCCCTATGCTGTACTTTATATCCCCATGACTATTCTGTAATACCAATCTGTACTTCTCAATCCCTTTACTTTTTCATCCAGTCCCCCAAACCTCCCTCTTCGCTCTGGCAACCAGTCATCCTTTCTCTGTATCTTATGAGTCTGCTTCATCCATGAACTATAGTTGCCAATGTATTTGAGACTTTCAATTAAATTTAATCACTATTTCTCAGAGCTTACCATGTACAAGATTCAATAGTCAATTTGAGCCCGATGCTCCAGTTTATGTTAGAATTGGTTAGTGAAATGCATTATTTATATGAAAAACACACAGCTAATGTATAAGAACCAGGTCTTCAGATAACATTCTGATTTTTCATTTCACCTTCATACCCATTCATCAATAAAAAGAAAATTAGCTTGTCCATTGTAGTGGCCTTCAAAGGTCTTTTCTCTAAGATTGTATCTGGAACCATCATGTGTGAAAGAGAAGAGAATATTCTGGATGATTTAGAGGTAGGGGCCCAGATCTCACTTTCTTGACCTTCTCTTCCCCACAGCTTCTGATTCTCTTTGTAGAATTCAGGTGAGAAGATTGAAACACATGGACTAAAGTCTCCACTCTGCGAGAAACATTACAAATGCGTGTTGTTGAGAAGGGTCCACAACCCCTCTTAGGCTCTGTTTGCTTGTTTTAAAGATGGAACCAATAATATTTACTTCCTGGAATGAGTCTGAGCCTCAAATGAAACGCTTGGCTCCTTGTTCTACTTGTCATTCTGTTCCAAATAGGCCCAAGTTTCCTGAGCAAGAATAAGAGCAGTCATTACAACTGCTCTCAACCCAAGCCAAGGGACAGAGGTGAGAGGAATTTCTGCTCAAGGCTCCTGCTGGGCAGAACACCAGTGGGTAAAAACAGACCCCGAGCTCAGATGTGCAGCCGGAGATTTATGGTCCATACCGACTTCTCCCTCCAGTGAGAGAAGCCACAGGTCTGCAGGACCCCAGATGTTCTCCATCAGGTCTTACTGACTAGTCCACTTTCTCCTAAAGCTATTAATAACTTAACTTTGTTTCTAAATTGTATGTGTTTCTCTCCTCCCCTAACAGAACCCTTCTCCAGATTCCTCTCCGCATTAGTATGCCCCACTCAATGAAAAGGATTGTGAATATGCTTTGAAATTATCACAGACTGTTCACAGGTTAGTTACTATTATTGTATCTTTTACACAAGTTTCCAGACATTCTGCACATCACACCTCCTGATAGCCATTAATCACCAGCTTAGGCAAGCTGGTTTTCCCCTTTGTCTTCTTTCACACATGACTGACATACACTTCATCCATTTCTTAACCATCCTTGAACCCTAAATCTAAGACAGACCTATAGGCGGTTCCTATGCACAGAGAACTTAGCTTTCATTGCTCTGTCCTTTTTTTTTCTTTTTCTTTTCATGCCAGCTAGTTTTGTTTCCCAAGAGTAGAGCCCAAAATTCCACCCAGAAAGGCTGCTGCCTAGGATGCACTTTATCAACAGGCCGTCTGCCACTTGGAAACGTCAGCTACTGGTGTGGAATGCCACAGCCCTCCCCGGCCATGAGGATGGTGCGCATCCCAGCCTGGCTTCATATCCACTCCCCTCCCTCCTCTCCACCCCCCCTGGTGGGTTTCAGAATCTGCACTGTTTTGAGAAGGGGATAATGACTCAAGTCCTGGCTGAGATTGTTTCTAGGGACAGCCAAGCGTAGGTAGAACCTGTGAACAGGGAATGTAGGCAACTAGTAGCCAAAGCTGGGGGGTCTCTCTTCAACCCAGAGGAACTGGGGCTGTGCAGCTGGGAGGTGTGGGCAAAGGGAAGCAAAGAGGCCAGCAGCTCAGGGCTCAGGCCTGACTCTTCATCCCCTACTGCAGGAGAGGAGTTTGCCAAAGCCCCACCCTTCTTTGGAAAGGCAGAGCTATTGACTGCGAAGGAAACACCAATGAAGGAGGTTATTTCCTTGCAGAGACCACATGAGACAGAGTCCTCTTTTAGGTAGTAAGTCTTATCAACAATGGCTTCCCTAAGTGCCTCCAAAGTGTCTATCCATTAGGGCCAAAGGAGGTGCTTTGATTCTTCCTCAGAGAGGAGAGAGGTTTAATAAATCAGCAAGTGCATGGAGCATCTAAATTCAATCATTGTGAAGTGCAGATAAATCACTGCTGTCAATGCTGACTTAGACTATTTATTCAAAACAGTTAAATTCAAACAGCATTTCTCCCATCCAGGGTCCAGACGCGCACGGCTCACAGCCCTGGCCACCAAGCCTGAATGTCTTCCCAGAATCGAGCCTCATTCCTAGCTGTCTGTGAGGAAGTGGGGAAGGAGGAAGGAGGTTGAATTACAGCCCCAGAGATGACCCATTCTGGTGACAGAGGGATCTTGGAAGCTCCAATGAATAATTCATTGTCCTGTCTGCTGTTTCATGCCTGCAGCTGAGGATGGCAAGGAGATAAGGCTCTGGCATCTTCTCCCAGCTGCACGACTGGGGTTTCCAACACTTCATTTGTGGTTGATCTGCTCACCAGCAACCTGAGGGTGTGAACAGTGGTACGTGATCGTAGCTGGAAGTTTTGTAGATTCAAGTTAAGCCAAGACTGGGAGGATATTTCCATCTCCTCCCCCAGATTCTTTCCCATAAGATGTGGGGTGTTCCTACTCCCTCCATTCAACTCTAAAGAAGTTTCATGTAAAATGCAAGTGTAGCCCTTATATTTATAAACATGCCAACGTGCAAATGGTTGGATAGGCATTTGAATTATTGATTGTTAAATATTTGAGCTGAATTCCCCATCCATCAGTTCTCGTGAGAAGCCAGGGGACAGATTTACGATGCTGGAGTTTTTCTGGTTAGTTGGCAGTTGGCATCTCCATCAATTACGGCTCACACGGTGCTCCGCAGCACTCATCGCCGCACTTGGAAGTGGTATCTCTATTATCCCTTTTAAAGAGGGCTGTGCAACAAGAGCTGCTGAGATGAAAAGCAAAAGTCACAGGCCATCTCTGAATTATTGCCGCTGTAGGAGGTTTGGGTGGGTCTAATTGTATATCTGGCTTTAGCATACTCGACAGAGCAAGATTTTTAGAAGCAGACAGACCTGGATTTCATTTCTAGCTCCTTTACTTCCTGATTCTGTGAACCTGAGCAATTTATCTCATTCCTCTAGATCTTGATTTCTTTATCTCAGTAAAAGGGAATACTAACTAACTGGATATAAATGTAAGTATATTCATACATATACACACATATATGTGTATAGACAGATAGTAGATAAAGCATAGCATAGCCCTATCAAATAATATTAAATAGCCATGATTCTGAGACAATAAAAGATAATTCCGTCAGGGGAGAAGTTTTAGTCTGTTTTATTTGCCGTTAATTCCCATTGCCCAGAACAGAGCCAGATACAGAGATGAAACTCAACAAATAGTTGTTAAATTAATAAATGAGCACATAATTCATTCCAGACACTGTGCCTTGTGTCATTTAAACTTAGAACAACCCTGTAAGCCAGGTATTACCATTTTTTTCTGATAAGTCCACTAAGGCTCCAAGAAGTTAAGTAATTTTCCCAATCTCACCCAGCTAGTAGGTTCTCAATAAATGTCAGTTTCTATCCCCTCTTCTCCTGATCCCACTAGAAGTTGCATGGGGGTGCCAAGAACTGTCCCTCCCAGGGCTGTGGGGCCACATGTAGGAAGGCAAGCCTTGTCTCAAGAAGGCCCTCGGTTATCCCCACAGGAGGGTAAGTCTGAAGCTCCTTTCTGCTTTGAGTTTCACAAATGAAGGCTCAAAATTGAGCAACTCCCTCAAACCAGCAGAGACGGCAGGATAGAAAATGTGTGCCAATTGTCATGCTCAGGGGAACTCTGACGATGGGACAGAGGTGAGAACATAGGAGGAAAGTCTTCCCTCCTTCCCTAGGCTAAATCTGTGGCCAAAATACCAATATTGTCCTCTCTTTTCTGAAGAAGAACATTCAGCCGCCCAGGTGAGCTGAGGTGCTGCTCTTAGAAAATCCTGTTTGCCAACTGTATCCATGAGAAGGATCTGTGAGGGGCTATTGTTCTTCCTGATAGATACAGGAATAGTGTGCATATATGAGTGGGGGTGTTTGGCATGGAAACCAAAAAGGCAAAGACTGCACTTCATTTGCCATGGTATCCCATGCTGGGCACAATGTCTGGCACATAGCAGGCACTCAACAGTTCTTCATTGAACATATGGATTCTGGTCCTGCCCACAAGCAATGCAGTTACTCTGAATGAAGTGCTCACTCTGAGCCAGGCAATGTGTTATTAGGCCTGTGAGATAGTACCAGCCCCATTTATAGATGAGCAAACTGAGGCCCTGGAAATGGAAGTAATATTCCAGTGGTTATGTGGCTGGTGAGTAGCATCAGCCAGGATTCAAACATTGACTCAGACTCCAGCTCATGTTCTTGGCGACAACTATGCTGCCTCAAAACATGGCCGCCTCCTACTGCTCCAGCTTCTCCTAATCCAGGGTTTCTTGACCTCAGCACCACTGACACTTTGGGCCAAATGATCTTTACTGTCCTGTACGGAGGGGATTTAGTAGCATTCCTGATCTCTACTCACTGGAGTCACTGAATCCTACTCACAACAAAAATCACTCCACCCTAGCCAGTTTTGCTCAGTGAATACAGCATTAGCCTGCAGACTGAAAGTTCCCGGGTTCAAATCCTGTCAAGAAAATGTACTTTGGTTGCAAATTTGATCCTGGTCCTGGTAGGGGAACATGCAAGAGGCAACCAATCAATGTGTCTCTCTTTCACACATAGATGTTTCTTTCTCTCTGTCTTATCCCTCCCTCTTCCACTCTCTCTAAAAATCAATGGGAAAATATCCTTGGGTGAGGATTAACAACAACAAAAAGTCATTGTCATGTTCCAAGGGGGCACAATATCTCCCCTGATTGAGAACCTCTGTAACCCTTTTGACTTTCCCCACCCTCCATGTATCCAGTTGCCCCCTGGGCACATCCGTTTGAATGTCTTACACACCCTCAGTCCTAAAACTGAGCTCATCATCTCTCCTGGGTCACACGCTCCTCCTTCTATATTCCCAGCCTCTGTGAATGTCACCACTATCTACCAGTTGCTCAAGATGGAAACCTGAGTCATATTTATTCTTTCACTTCTTTGCCATCAACAACCAAACAGCCCCAAGTCTTATCCGTTTTATCTCTTTTGTGGATCTTGAATCTGTCACTTTCTCCCTGATTCCACTGCCACCCACCATTATTCCTCACCCAACCTCCTGCAGGGAGTTCCTGGGTCCCAATTTTACAGATTTCCCAGAACCTCTCAATCTATTCTCCACAGTATAGCCCAAGCGTGTTCCTTCTCAAATGTAGATCTACTCACACAGCATGCAGCTGACACCCTTCAGGGACGCCCCAGCTCCTCGGGATGAGCCTCAGTTTCCTAGAGTGGTTTGGAAGATCCTTCTAAGCTCATCCCCTACCCCTTGTCCTTGGTCCCTCATGCTCTGGCCACAGGGAAGTCTTCCAATGTGCCAGGCTTCTCATAGCCTAAAGGAGCAGGGTATGTGGCAGGATGTTCTGTTTTCTTCTCCACCTCTATCTCCTATCTCATTTAGGATAAGAGAAGGCAATCATTCAAGTATAGACGAAGAAAGGACAGACTCTTTTAGCATAATACAGCACAAGAGACAGGCTAAGAGGAGCTCAGTTCCATGAAGTGAATAGTATTATACAGATAAAGGGTTCCAAGTAAAATTCAGTTTAAGAACCTAAGTTCAACAGACTATAATAATGAGCACCCTTTATTGAGGGCTTGCTATGTGCCAAACACTACTTGAGGTGCTTTACATATATTAACTTGTTTAATCCTTACAACAACACTGTAAAGTATGAACCATTTATTAATTTTGTTTTATAGATGAGGAAACTAAGGCACCAGGAGTTTACGGAACTTGTGTAAGTTCACAGAGCTAGTGATAGAGCTGGGATTTGAAGCCCTGCATCTGGGTCCAATAGAACTTTCTGTGCTGCAGGAAATATGTTATACCTGCACTGGCCAAATGAGAAACACTGGCATATGGTCACTGAATACTTGAAATATGACTGCTATGACTGAGGAACTGAATTTTTAATTGTATGTAAATTTAATTATTTAAATTTAAATATCCACTTGTGGTTAGTGGCAACCATATCAGACTGCACAGGTCTAGACCCTGTGTTCCTAACCACTACTCCACCTTAAGAGAGTTGAGTAGGTTACTTTTCTGTAGGACTTCTCAGAGCCTTTATGCATTAATGAGTATTGTGAAGCTCAAAGAGGAATATAATCACAGAAAAGTTTTTCCACGGGACATCTTGAGGGACAAGAGTTCCACAGAATGTGTCAGTCGGCATTTGTTCTCTGGAGATGACAGATGACCTCTGCCCTCTCAGGGGAATGTCTGGGGACTGATATCTGCAGCCAGAACAGATGCCTGCCCATGCTGTGTCACAGAGGTTGCTGGGTCCCCAGATGCTTTCCTGAAACTTCTACCATGGGAATCAGTCTTCTTGCATGGAAACAAAAGCATTTCCTCCCGAAAGCACAGAAGTGGTAAGAGATAAACCTTATCCCATGAACACATCATTATTTTAACACAGAATGGATGAATTCATTTAAATTAATTAACACGTATAGCTTACAAGTTACAAAGCACTTTAACTTACACTCATGCCACTCCAAGTGTGGTCCCCACCAGCAGCAGCAGTCTGACCTGGACACTGGTCAGAAGTGTGACTTCATCAGCCTATCCCAGACCTACTGCATCAGCCCCTCTGGCGGGGCCCAGCACACTGTGTTTTACCAAGTCCTCCAGGTGGCTCGGGTGCACATTCAAGTTTGAGATTATTTACTGTGTTTGTCTAATTAAATCTTTAGAACTGAAGAAAGAGAGGCCCAGAGAATTCAAATAACATGCTCAAAGTTACACAGCTGGAAAATTACCGAGCTGGAACCGAAACCCAGATCTCAATGAGCAGATTAAAATCTGCGCAGAGGTCTTCCAGATATCCTGGGGAGAGTTCCAGCTGCTGGCTGGCCCTCTTCTCGGCGCTTGCCCAGGATCAGAGTTGGTGGTGGCCATGGTTTGGAAGAGCCAGCAACATGCTCCCGTGCACACGTTTCTTTCTATCCCCGCCTCTCTACCTCACCTCCTGTGCCTTCTGGTTCAGCAAGTACACAGCAAGCAGCATTTTCCATCTTCCCCCTCCCTCCTGCCCCCTCATCCTCCCTCCTTAAGGCTTTTATACATCCCTGCTCTCCCATTTGGACAGTAGAAATTTAATAGGCATAAAGGAAGGTGGTGGTGAATAGCATTCCATGATTAGGAAATGCTGGATTAAACAAAGCAGATTTCTTTATTGTAGGTCTTTTCAGAAACTTTACTGTGTAAGTATGTGAGGTTCCAAAAGGAGGGTATAGCATACAGCATTCATGAACTCACATGACCACAGAACCTTTTTATTCAGAGGATGGATCTTTTCCCCCCCATGGAAAGCAGAGCACAAGCCCTAAATAGACAGGACATGAGACAGGTAGATTTAGAGGGGGTCATGGTAAAGGATGGGGAAAGTTCCAGAGCATAGAATTCTCATTCCATCAATCTTTGCCACCTTCAGCCCATCCTCAAGTCTATAGCCCTATCAGAGATTATCTGAAGCGCCATTGCACAGAGAAGAGTAATG
>NW_006297573.1:23052-38826 GCF_000327345.1 Myotis davidii
CCCACAGATGATCTCTGCCCTCTGGGCCAAGGTTGCTCCTTCAGTTGCTGGATCATGGGGAGGTAGGGTAAGGGATCCAGTTGAGGGTACAGGAGAGCTGAGTCAGGAACAGTGTGTGTTTGGGGGGAGGGGGGCTCTGATGGCTCAGGGCAAAAGCGTTCTGCCAACTATGGAATTATTTCAGTGTCTGACAACCAGTGCAGCTATTCTGGCACATGCCAGCTGAACATTAGCCCTGAATTTAGGAGTAGGCTTCAGGGAATCTCTGTCCCTTCAAGATTGTATCATACAAATAAAACAGATATTTAACTTGTGGGGGCATGATAAAAGACAAAGTGTCATTTTCCACATGAAATAAGCTACCTACATTATTAAACACTAATTATGGGCTTCTACTGTTCTATAACATTGTCAATATCTCAAATTTTGGTTGAAGCTGAGCTGTCTTTCATTTTAGGTATCTGTTGTTTCTACTTGGCTGACTCCAAAACCACATCATCCTGTAGGGGTGGTCGCATAGCTCGGGCACAGGCCCCCAGCTTGGTGGGTTGCCCATAATAGGACAAAGAATACGTTAGACTTCAAAAGCCCTGATGCTGACTCTGCCCACCTACAAGCTGCATGGCCTGGGGAAAGTTGTAGACCGTCTCTTACTCCCCTTGTCCTCATTTGGAAAATGGGGATCATCGTAAGATAATAGGCATGAAAGCAACCTACGTAATGTATGGTACAGAACATGCTTTCAATAAACATGGCGAGAACTGAAAGATCATTTCTAAGAATTGGAAAATGAAAAGAGCCAACTAGCTAATTAACTACAAAACCACACGCACACATTCATACCAGCTCGTTCTGGGCCACGGGCCTCTTTTGAGATGTGAACTGCTGGCTTGGACTTGGATGTGGCAAGGAATCTGAGATTAACTGCCTCCCGGACTCTGCACCCTTGCCTTTGGTTAAGGAAAAGCAGATGTACAGGAAAGGAGGTACCCATTTGAATGACAAAGCCTGGGCTGGAAGAAAGCACACATAATCCCCCTGCTGAGTAACTGCCAGAATGCAGTGGTGCAGGAGGTTACCACAGCCATGGGGTGGAGGAAAACCGTTGTGTGCCCTCACTTCCTAAGGGCTGTGTTGTGTGGTTTTTAGCCTCTGACTCTTTGATCATCAAAAATACCTGCATCGACTGTCGCTTTCCCATCCTCACCTGATGATATTTCACATCCTGTTGGCGACCCTGGAGCTCTCTCGGCTCAGTGGCCCCTCTGCACTAGGGGGGTGGAAACCTTCAAGCTCTGCTTTCTGGTAGTGTAGCCCCCTTTCTGGCCCTTCTCAGATGCATGAGCTATCTGATAAAAGGATTCTCATGTGTTCAATCCTTCACTCCTCAGTAGGAAACGTCAGAGAGAGTATGTTACTTATTTAATGTCACACCGTATATTAGCAGCATGTATCAGTTAGCATTTGCGAAGTAACCAACCCCCGAACTTAGTGGCAACAACCACATATTTAGTTCATTGTTCTATGGATCAGTGTTTTGTGTTGGGCTCATGTGGTCTTGACAGGGCTCACTCATGCATGTGCAGTTAGATGCCGTGTCCGATAGGGGTTGGCTGGCCTCTGATGGCCTTAGTTAAGAGGGCTCATCGCTGCTTCACATACTCTGTCATCCTCCAGCAGACAAATCTAAGCCTCTGCACATGCCAGCTACGCAGGATTGCATGAGGAGTGGAAGTACTCAACACCTCTTAGGTCTAGATTCATCACTTTTGCTGATCCCATTGGTCAAAGCAGGTGACAAAGCCAGCACAGACTCAAGGGAAAGCAGTCTCCATCTCTTGATAGGAGGAGCTTCAAAGTTACATTTCAAAAGGACAGACTACAAGGATGGAAATAATGGGGCTTTTTGCAAACTATCAAATCCTAAGTCTACCCAGGAATTCTCCCCAAGTCTTCTGAGTTTGAGGTATAATAGAGATCTGTTGTTTTGCCCACCTAGGATCTATTTCCTCTCTGTTAATTATACTACAATTTTATTCTGAATCCAGTTTTAGTAGAACTTTTGATCAAGGATTCCACCCATTCTGACCAACAGGTGAGTATGTGACTGAGTTGACCCATCTAGATAATCTCTATGTAGAATTTAAACATTAAATGAAAGGGCCCAACAAAGTGACATTATGACTCCAGAAAGATGCTCCATTTGTTTCTTGCTTCCCCAGTGCAGCTGAGCCACTTCCTATCTTACCACTGGCTGTTTAGCTTTACTTCAATCCTGTACATTGGCTCCTGTAATGAAAGATTTGATGCACTGTCCACACCCCACCTTAGGGGTGAGGCACTCATTCCCTCAGCTATTGGAAGGACTGGCTCCTGATGGCCACAGAGAAGTCCCATCCCCAAAACTGCCCTTTGCTCATAAGTGCTATCTCAGCCAAGGTTATGCACCCTGCCTGGTGTGGCCTCCCTTGGGATATTTCTGAAAGGCCATCCCTATGGGGTCAAGCTCAACTTCTTCTGCCCAATCCCACTTCCCTCACTCCTTCATGGATTGTGTTGTCAAGAGCACTTTGCAGTGAATGTCCTGCAGAAAAGTCTCAGTCAGAGAGACAGTTTTCTGGGAGCTCAACTTAAGACATCTCACAGACCTTCATGAATTCCATTTTTGCCTACATGATTCAATCAGTTTCTGTTGCTTACAATCAAACGCTGTTATGAGATATTATAGTTCAGGTTCTTTTCACTGCACTATTTTCTATTTGTTTCTATTTATTGAGTGCCTACTATTTGACCCCTTAAAATAACCCTGCAGTGTAAGTATCATTATCCCTAATATACAGCAGATATAGCTTTAACTCAATGACCTTAAATGTATTGTCCCAGGCAAACAGCTGATAAGCAGAGTCGTTAAGAAAATTGACTTAGGAACCAGACTGCCTGGATATGATTCCTGCCTCCACTACTTACTACCTGTGTCACCCTGGGCATCTTACATAATTCCTTTATGCCTCAGTTTCCTCCTCTGTAAAATAAGGATAATAACCATACCTATCTCATGGGATTGCTTTGAGAATAAAATGAGTTAATATATCAAAAATGTTTAGACTGATGCCTGACAAACAGGAAGCTCTACATAGGTATTTGCTATCATTGCTGTTGTTAATATTGACTTTTTTCAAACAAAAGAGCCGGTTATTTTTACCAGTAAAATGGGTTTATTAGGGAAAGCAGAGGGCTCGCAATTCAAGACAAGCAAACCATGGTGAACCATGGGTAGGTCTTCATGAAGGACAGAGGAAAGGGGCTGCTTTTCATAAGAAAAATAAAAGGAAGTCGGGAGGATCCTTTTTGAAGAGCTCTGGGTGGTAACGGCTTCTCATTGGCTGCGTGTGGCAGTTTCTCATTGGTTGGGCTGTATCCAGAACCCAAACCTGAAGGCAACCCGCTAAAGAGGTTCGGGTGAAGATGAGGTGTTTTGCTGGGCAAAAATAAATTCTGCTTCCTCCCATGTGGGGTGTGAGTGGCCGTGTGTGAGAGCTGCCCCTTCAGAGCCCCCTGACTCCATTTTAAATGTTTCCTTTATTTTTGACAGTTTCATTAGGAGTATAGTCATAATCCTGATATTTCTGATGCCAAAGCCTGTCTTTCCCACCTGGGAGTCCTCTCTCTGCCACCCCCAGGCCATCCTGCTCTCAGCATGCCAGGATCTGAGCCGAAGCCGTGAATCTCCAATGAAAGGAACAGCGTGCCAGCTCTGCTGACAGGGCCCCTCCTTGCTGGCCTTCACGTTTTTCTTTGTTGCAGGTTTGATATACTGTCTCCTCCCCACTCACTGGTTTTGTCTTCTCAGAGCAATCTGAAAGGCGCTCCCATTTGGGGCATCCTGACCTGACGGGGTGTAATTTGTTAAAATATATTTATACACACTAGACTCCCAGAGGAAATGGGCCCACTGTGCTACCCAAGGGGCTGGTTTAATTATTAGGGTCGTTCTCCTGGCCATTCATACTCTCAGGCCTGCCTCTCTTATCTGTGCATCTTTTGGTGGGACATAAATACCAAGATCAGTAAATTACAAGTTTCCAAGGATGGAAGCCAAAAAACTGTAACCTGGTTACTGGGCACCAAAGCCAGGTTCCCCTTAGAAACCTTAATCCTGGAACAAGAAGTCTGGGCAGTGGGACATCTCCTTGTTACGGGGCACATGCTGTTCTGAAATTAAAGGAACGTAGATTGGGCTGAAAACCTGGGACCTTGTAATTACAAGGGATGAATGGCTCTTGGTGAAAACAGAAGCATTCCTGGGGCTTAAGCAACTTCTGTTTAGAAATCACAATGCCAGGGTGAATGTGAACAACAAATGTTCCCTGGGCATCCCTGAGGGGGCCGGGGGGACAAAGAGAAGGGGGCCAGATCCTTGCTGTCCTTCTGGGAAGGGAAATGGGAAGAGACCCAAGAAAGGCATCTTTCCAGGATGAGGTGTTTTGGGGAGCTATGAGGGAGCATGGGGAAGGGTATTTAAAGCCAGCTTGAGGGCAAAAGTGGGCTTCCTTGAGCTGAAGATTGTCAAGATGAGGACGAGGAGATGGCGGGTGCAGACGAAGGGTAGTCCAGATAGCGGCGGAAGCTCCCTCACTGGTACCAATGCGTGCACAGCGTTGGGAACTGTGAGCATCCGTTCAATCCATGTCCCTCCAACTCCACTCCTACTCTTCCAGCAGCGAGTGGGGTCAGGCTCTCGCCATTTCTGATCTCAAGTATTGCAGGGGCCTTCTTGCTGGGATGCTCCCATAACCTGCTTCACTGCTGCCTCTGCCTTTCCAAATCCATGCTCTACTGACTAATCCCATTCCTACCACCCTTCTCAAAACCCTTCAAAGGGGCCTCCTCATCAGGTTAAGATTGAATCTATTTAGCATCGGAGCCAGCACTCTGCGTGAGCTAACCCTGGTCTCCCTCGGCAGCCTCACTTCCCACCTCTTCCCTATCTTGCGCTCTAAACTAAAATCTGAGTGCCATCTGAGTGCAAGGCACTGTACTGAATGTTTTTGCTTTATATATTATGTCATTTATTCCTCATAGCATCCAGGCAGGACAGAGTGACATATTCTCAGGTCACAGATGTGTCCAAAAGTTAACATCCATGCTTTCCCTGGGGCTATAGTTTGAGTTAAATTTGCTTATGTTAAGACCTTTTAAGCTAATGATTAGGAAACCCCAAAGAAATAAAACTTTATGTTAGTTATACAAACAGAAATATAAACAGTTATTCATAATCATTAAATGAATAATCTATTTATTCAAATCACCTTAAAGACATGGAACTGACACCTGGTACTATGCTCAGGATCCCGACCACCTGTCTGGGCTAATTCCCTAACAGTCCCCTCCGGCTCACTGTGCTTCAGCCACACTGGCCTCTGTTCCCTGAATGAGCCAGGCACGCTCCAATGGTGAGATGTTCGTACTGGCTGTTCCCCTGTCTGGAAGTGCTTGTCATCGAGTCTTTTCATGACTCATTTTCTCATTTCCTTGAGATCTTTGCTCAGATCTCACCTCAGAGAAAACTTAACTGAGCACACTCTCTAAATATCACCATCATATTCAATTTCTCTTTCCTGTTACCGTTATTCATAGCCTTCCCACTATGTGACATAAGATTAGAGATTCGTCTGCTTGTTTATTTGCCATTCTTACTGCATAAGGTTCAATGATGGTAGGACCTATATCTCAAAACCTAGAACAGTACCTGAAAGTTGATGGAAATGCAATTAATATTGGTTGAATGAGTAGAAGAGTAGCTCCCAGTACTCCAAGCCTTGACTATGAGCTGACAGAAAGCATTAAAGTAACTAAAACATACGGGGTCATGCAGAACGTGGCTTGTATTATTGGTGGACAATGAAACAACAGGAGAGGCATGGAGGCAAAGTTGGTGATGGTCACTCAATAGTGCTGGGGAAGAGGAAGTCCTGTTTGGGTCACACCATGAGCTTTGAAAGGGGGTTCATCAATGATGGAGATTAATACCTTGTTATTTCAAAAGCTTGGCACAGAGTAGACATTCAATAAATGCTTCAAATATGAGTGAATTCTAGAAATTTACAGGTGCCTCAGTCTGATTCCAACTAGTTGTACGCATGTTCTGAGAGCTAAGGTTGGTCAATTTTACGAGTTGTTATTTCCTAAGTACGTGTATTTTTTTCAATCCTGTGCTTGGAGTGGCAGCATGAGGAGTCTGATTCCTGGCTCCTTTATTGGATAGAAACCTTCTTGTAACTCTTCAAAGGTGTCTCAGACCTAGCCTGTGGAGTCAGGGAAGCTGAGGAATGAATAACCAGCTATTCCAAAGACCTCCTCTGAAGGAGTGGTTAGTGTTTTGGCAAGCTGTGGGAGAGTCTTCACTATGGGAACCACTTACTTTTCGGGGTGGCTGGGAATAGTGGGATGATCAGGACGCAATTCTGTAGCAATGGTTTTCAATCTACAGGTTTGCAAGGGTTTGTGGCAGGCATCAGGCCACTTCACTGGAGTGGCTTATGAAATCAGTGTAACAAGTCACATACAGCTTTTTTAAATAAAATATAGTAGAATAGAAACTCTAACTGGCAACCTAGAATCAAAATATATTTCAAAAACAGGCAAAATAAAGACATTTCTAGGCAGCAGATGCACACTAAAGAAAATGTTAATAATGTTCTTCAGACAGAAGAAAAATGATCCCACACAGAAGCACAAAGATGCAGAAAGGAAAGAGCAACAGAAAAGATAAATTTTAGAGAAAATTAAATTAATGTTGACTGTATAACTAATAGCAATACTGTCTTATGGGGTATAAAACACGTCGAAATTACAATATGTGATGACAAAGCACAAAAGTTTGTAAGGGTATTAAATAAGGCTAAGATGTTCTAAGCTTCTTGCATTTTTTGTATTAGATTATGTTATAGTTTATGTAGTAATATGTAATAGATTAAATCATTTAATTATACATATATCAGATTTTTTAAATCAAGTATGTATATTGTAATATTTAGGATAAACATTAAAGGAATGATAAAAGAATGTGTAAGAAACAAGATCATAGAGGGAAAAATAAAACAATAAAATTTTAACCCAAAAGAAAAAAGAGTGGAAAGAAAAAACAATCTGGAAAAAGTGAAACAAATAGCACAATAGTAGGTTTCAACCCAAATAAATTCGCAATTGCATTAAATTTAAATGGGCTAAATATTCTAATTAAAATACAAACACTGGATAAATCAAACAAAATTCCAAGTAAAAGACAAAGACTAGGTAAAACAAAGAAAATGCTGTATGCTGCTTATGAGAGATACAATGTAAATTTAAGCATTTAAAAGTGTTGAAAATAAAAGTATGAAAAAGGAAATGCAATGTAAACCTAATAAAAACACACAGAATATAGATATATCACCATCAGACAAAATAGATTTTAAGGCAAAAAGTATTACTGGAGATGAGTGATATTTCCTAATAATAAATGGGTCATCTGCCAGGAAGTCATAAAAATTCAAATTTTTTGTTCCTAATAACATATTTTTAATACATACAAAGCAAAATTTGACCAAAAAAGGAGAGAAATAAATAAATGTAGAATCAGAGTGAAAAAAAATTTAAATAAAAGATTTTTTGAGGTATAATTCACATATCATAAAATACAACTATCACCACTAATTAATTTTAGACCATTCTCATCTCCTTAAAAAACCAAACACGCATTCACATTAGCTGCCCTTCCCCCTCTCTGCCAAGCTCCTGGCAACCATTAAAATTTACCTCTGTCCCTATGGGTTTGCCAGTTCTGGCTATTTCTTCAAAGAATAATACAACACATTGACTTTTGTGTCTGCCTTCTTTTATTCAGCATGTTTTTCATGATCATTCAGGGTATAGCATATATCAGTACTTCATCCCTGTTTATGGTCAAGTAATATTCCATTGTAAGGATATGCCACATTTTATGTGTTCATTCATTAGTGGATAAACATTTAAGTTGTTTTCAATTTTTGGCTTTATGAACAATGCTCCTAGGACAATTTCCACACAAGTTTTTGTGTGGATATATGCTTTCAATTATCTTGGATATATCCTTACTAATAAAAGGCTACGTAGTTGTCACACCCTCACATGTGATGCCTTCATGCTGTCACAAGATGGCTGCACACACAGCGGAGGCTGGATTCCCATGCCCCGCAGCGGCTGGGCCCTGGAGGCCGCTCCGTGCAGCTTCTGCCGGGGTTCCCATAGCCTGGCACGCGCCCCAGGGGCAGGGCCCGGCATGAGGCAGAGAAAGGCAGAGCACTAAGAGTTTGGTTTTTTGAGGCTCCCTCAGGAGCGTGGGGAGATGTTGAGAAACTGCAGTGTGGAGAACCATTCATGTAGGCACGTGCAGCCTACCTTTTTGGGGCAATCCATTGAGGAGCCCTGGATGGGTGGGCTGGGCCTACCTCTGGGGCGATCAATCGCAGGGCTCCCGCACTGTGAGAGGGCACAGGCCAGGCTGGGGGACCTCCCCGGGTCAAATGGTAACTGTTTAACTTTTGAAGACTTGCTAAACTGTTCTCCAAAGTAGTTACTTTATTTTGCACTTCCACCAGCAATACATAAGGCTTCCAATTTCTCCACACTCTTGTCAACACTTGCTATTGTCTGGGGCTTTGTTTATATGTTTGTTTTTATTTTTGTAATTATAGCTATTCTAGCGGGTGTGAAGTAGTATCTCTTTGTGGTATTAATTTTCATTTCCCTAAAGACTAGTAACATGGAGCATTTTTTTTCATGGGCTCATTTGCCACTTATTTAACCTCATTGGAAAAATGTCTATTCAAATCTGTTGCCCATTTTTTAACAGCTTTATTGAGATATAATTCACATACCATGCAATTTACTCACTTAAAAGTGTAAAATTCAATATTTTTTGTTGCATTTAATTTTTTTAACTGTGGTAAAAGATTTAAAACATAAAATTTACCATTTTAACCAATTTTGAGATGTGTGATTCGGGGCATTAATTCCATGTACAATGTTGTGGAACCATCACCTCTATCAGTTTTCAAAACTTTTATCATTCCATACAGAAATTTTGTAACCACTAAGCAATAACCCCACACTCCCTCCCCACCCCCTCTATCCTCCAGGCCCTGGTAATCTTTAGTCTGCTTCTAGTCCCTATCACTATTCCTATTCTATGTAGTTCAGATTAGTGGAATCATAATACTTGTCCTTCTGTGTCTGGCTTATGTCTTTTGGCATATGTTTTTAAGGTTTATCCATGTTGTAACATGTATCCGAACTCCATGTCTCCTTATGGCTGAATTACATTTTGTTGTATGACACCATTTTGTTTACCCACTCATTGGCTGATAGACACTTGAGTTGTTTCCACTTTTTGACTGCTGTGAATAATGCTGCAATGAATTTTGGCATATAGGGATAAGTTAGAGTCCCTGCTTTTAATGCAGGGTATATATAGGAGAGAAATTGCCAAACGCGATTTCTTTCTTTTTTTCAGAAAACATTTGACACGTTTATTTATTTATTTATTTATTTATTTATTTTTCCAGATTTTACCAATTGTCTTTTCTTTTTTTTTTATTGCTAAAAGTATTACAAAGGGTATTACATATGTGTCTCTTTTTTTCCCCCCGCCCTTAACAATCCCCTGGCCGCCCCTACCTTCAAGACGTTTATTTATTTTTATTTACCTTTCTTTGTTGAAAGTATTACAGATGTCCCCCTTTTCCCTCCATTGATCCCCTCCACCCACACTCACCCTTCCCAGGCCTTCATCACACTGTGTCCATGAGTTATGCATATATACATATAAGTTCCCCGTTATTCCAAATGCAATTCTTAACATAGAATTACCCAGCAATTCCTGTTTGTTTCCCATAGTGGCTGCACTTTACATTCCTACCAACAATGAATACGGCTCTCGATTTTCTTACAGTGTGTGTGTGTGTGTGTGTGTGTGTGTGTGTATTTTATAGCCACTCTAATTGTTGTGAAGTGATATATTGTTTTTTATTTACATTTCCCTAATGACTAATGATGTTGAGCATCTTTCTTTGTATTTGTTGGCCATTTGTAAATCTTCTTTGAAGAAATGTCTATTTAAATATTTTTTCCATATAAATGTGGGTTATATGTCTTTTTATTATTAAATTTAAAGAGTTCTTTATACATTCTGGATACAAGTTCCCTATAAGATATGTCCTTTTCAATTTCACTTTTGTGATGGTGTCCTATACACATAACTTTTTTATTTTGATTAATCTATTTAAAAATCTATATAACTTGGGCTTAGCTATTTTTTCTTTTAGCATGTATACTTTTTTTATATCTACAAAACCATTACCTAATTCAAGGTCACAAAGACTTACTTCTGTTTTCTTCTAAGAGTGTTTTCATTTTAGCTCCTACATTTAGATGTATAATGCATTTTCTGAGTTAATTTTTGTATATGATGTGGGACAGGGGTCCAACTTCATTCTTTTGCTGGATAGCCAGTTGTCAAAATACCATTTGTTGAAAAGACTATTCTTTTCCTATTTAATTATCTTGTCACCCTTGTTGAAAATTAAGGGACCATAAAAATGTAAGAGCTTATTTCTGGACTTCAAATTCTATTCCACTAATTTATACACCTATGTTTCTGCCAATACCACACTGTTTTAATTAATATAGTTCTGTAGTAAGTTTTGAAATTGGATAATGTGACTAGTCCTCCAACTTTCTTATTCTTTTTCAAGATTGTTTTAGCTATTTGAGGTCCTTAAATCTCTATGTGAATTTTAGGATTAGTACATTGATTTTGGGGTCAGGGGAAGCCATCTGAGATGTTGATAGAAATTGTGTTGAAAATCTACAGGCAATTTGGGGGAGTATTGCCATTTTAACAATATTAAATTTTCCAATCCATCAACATGGGATTTCTCTCCATTCATTTTTCCTCTTTAATTTTTCAATTACATTTTGTAGTTTTCAGAGTTACAAGTCTTGCATGTCTTTTGTTAAATGGATTTCATAGTGGGATATTTTTAATACACATTCTAAATGATAGTACAGGCAGACCAAAAATAAAATCAAGATATCTATATCTATATCTATATCTATATCTATATCTATATCTATCTATCTATTAAATCAGTGCCTAGGAAAGAACACAAGCTTTGTCCTCCAAAGGTAAGCAAGGACAGGGTCTTCTTGGTAGATGGGCCGGCTGTTTCCAACATGCTGCGATGAAACTTGACTTGAATGTTCCCAGAGCTGAATTGCAAAAACTAAGAAAAGGGGGAGAAATGAGAGAAAGAAGAAAATCAAACATGTGAGTATGAGTGTTTGCAGGGACTTGGACAATATGTATTCTGAAAGAAGGGAAGCAGAAGAAACTCAAATGGGAGCCTTCTTAAGAGGGCTTTCTGCACTACAACGAGCTTCTCCTTGTAATCTGTGCCTTTATCTCAGCAGGCCAACATGGTGTGTGAGACCAAGTATTTCCCTTCCCACCCTCTTTGTCATCACTCCCCCCACACCCTCCCCTACCCGGGCTATTTGGGAGAGGATAATTTGAGTTTGGCAGAAAATGCAAAAACAGTTCATTTTTCCCAGACTTTGAAAAACAGCAATTAAAACCATCCCAGACACCCTGAAAATTAATTAATTCTTTTCCAGTTAGTCTGATAGCCTTGTGAAGGTAATGAACTCATCTTGTTAATATACATCGGAACATTTACTCATTATTTTTCCATATCTACCTGTCTTATCTATCTTTATTTAGACTTTTACAAAGGAGTTAGTAAATTGTGTGCACCAGTAAATACGTTAACGTGGTACAATTTCATGGAGATTTATGCACCTGCAATGTCGAATATATTACGTTCCCATAAAAGCCTGGCATTTCGGGTCTGTTCTTTCCAAAGAACCTATGGGGTACATTTGCAGGGTGGAGAGCGACACGCAGGAACCAAAATCAATGGGCTTAAATTATTAAAATTCTAAGGCAGTCGTTACGGATTGGGTCAGGTAGTATAAACCTTACAGTCCATCAATTTACTTTCAATATTAATTTTAGCCTGTGCCTTGCCCTGAAAACCATGAGAATGGAAAGCATGTAACATCTCACTTACAGCTGACACAGAAGGGAAGTGACTCTGAAATATAGACCCTCTCGGCCCCTGGGGAAGATTTATGTGGCGAGGATCACGCTCCTCTGAGTAAGACTGCAGGTGAGCGGCAGGCCCGCATTACAAATGCCTGGGGTAACTATAAAAACATAAATGGCATCAGGTTATTGATTTTTTTTTTCTTTTTGGAGCCCACAAATTAGAAAAGTCATTGCTAAAAATCACTGGTCTATCCACAAATTTTAATTAAAACATAAATAAATCATTTTGGTTTCTGCAGTTGCATATAAACAAAGGAGGAGATGGCATCCTTACAAACACTTGTCAACATTTGGTGACTAATGGCTCGCACTGAAAATACAATCTGAAGCAACTGAATTGAAAGCAGATCCTGGACCTAACTCATATCACATGCAAACCATCCAGAGCCATTACGGCAAGAGGCATTGAAATCACAGATCAGGTTTTGGAGGGAGGGTGGGGGATGAGGGTAATTTTGTTAAGCAGAGCAATACTATTTTTTTTATTGAATAAAGTGAAGTCCTATAATGAGATAATACAGCTGCTGCACTTTTGCCACATGATGGAGAAATGGATACCCCACCCCTTACAGAAAACACTAACCATATGCTCTGATGAGTCCAAATGTTGATTTTATTCCCAAATAAATACATGGCAAGGACTAATATAAATAGGTTTTCAGAAAACAGGGGTTGAAGAGGATGTCCTGAGCATACCCAGATCCCAGGACATCAAAAAGAAGAAACGGAGATAGTAAATGTTAAAGGAACTCCCGGGGGACTTCCAATGTTGGCGTGGGCACAGGAAGCCCGAGCCTGGCCTCCATGGTGTGCTCCAGTGTGTGTGGGGGTGGGGGGGCGGGCGGGGTGCATGGAATGCTCCTCTAAAAGCACCGCGGGAGAGCGCCCTTCGGGATTTCTCCCTGGAAGCTGGTGTGGTGTGGAGGGATGCTAAGCGCTGCTACAAGGAGGGGGCTACGATCGAATGACCTGTGGCCAACACATCTTCATGCAAGGTCTGTGCGCAGTGGGATGATGGGCCTCATGTGGTTGTCCTTGCAGCTCGGATTGAGCCGGAAGTGAGTTGTCCACAGCAATGTCTTATTTGTCAAATGTTAGTAAAATAAATCTTTTCTCCCTTCATTCATTCATTCATTCATTCACTCAATTAGCAAACATCCATTATATACTTAACTTTATGCCATGCATGTTAGCTAGCTGAGGATGTAGAAAGGCATAATACAGAGAGTCCGCCCTCTGGACGGACTCACGTTGAAAACCAAGGAAGAGTCAACGTAAGGTGGTAAATGTTCCCAAAAGCAGCATCCTAAGGATACTAGGGGAGCGCAGCGGAAGGCAAGCTTCACTTAGGAAAATAAAAGACATGGGGCAAGTTTCACAATGATGTGATGTTTAGGCTGGATCTTGTTATATGAACGTGCGTTTGCCAAGTAAAAAGATAACATTTCCAGACAACTAGAACTTAACCTTTCCTGTGCTGAACCTTTGTTCTTCACCAATTGCTTAAAGAAGAAAAAACTCTTATTTAAACAAACCAGAAAAACTCTACCGAAAGCATCGAGAGAAAATTCCCTGGTGCCAGACTACTTAGTTTTACATTATAGTTCTACCACTTTCTAGCTCTGGAATTGCAAGTGAATTAGTTTCTCTATGCCTTGATTTCCTAATCTTTAAAATGGGGCAGCAATAGTATACTACCTATATTATTGTAAGGAGTAAATGAGAGTTTAATACTGTAAAGATCTGAGAACAGTGTCCGGGATATAAAAAGCATAGCAACTACTCACATATACGGTAGTAGACAGATACACACTACATACACAGTCTCACAGACACACATAGGTTATTACAATGATTACACTTGTCTGCAGGCAAGCGTTTAATGAGCATTTATTATGCACCAGTTCCCATGCTAGTCACTAAAAGGAGGTGGAAAACAGAGTCCCTGCCCTCAAGGAGCTCAGAGTTTTAACTGCTTCCCAAGGTTCCTGACTGGGGACTGCTAATTCTGTCTTCAAGCCTCAACACTCCACTTAGTCACAAATGCCACCGCCGTGTCTGGCAAAACCCCCTCACTGAACGTGTACACAGCCACACACATTCTTCCCTTCCCTAAGCCATGCCTTTCCTTTATTCTCTGCCCACCCGGCCAGTTGTCCAAGCCCGGGACCTGGAAATGATCTCTGGCTCGTCTCTCCCCCGTCCCCAAATCCAATCAGCAGACCTTTCCCACTTTATCTCTCAATGTGTTTGAGAGCCTACCTCCTCTTCTGCACCCTGACACTGCCTCCTGAAGTTCAAGGCCTCGGCCTTGCTCCTCTCTGTGACTATCACCACCCCTGAGCCAGCTTCCAGTTATTCCCCAAGGGAACCTTCCAAAATGCAATCTGAACATGGACTTCTCACAGTCCCTCACGTGAATCCTTCCTTACCGCCTGCAGTGTAGACTGAATTGCACTGCTGAATCAGGCATCATTACACCACACCTCAAGCTCATCTTGAATCACTCCCTGCCTCATAGTCTATCCTCCATCGAGATGGAGCCACTTTTGTCCCCATTAAACTTCTCTCCTTCCCCTATCACCTATATTCTACCTCTCTAGGAAGGCTTTCCTGACCCCTCCTTCTAGCTAGTGCCTCTCTCTTAGAGTGCCTCTCCCTCTGTGCACGACTCCTACATTGCACACTTCACATGGCCTTGTAATTATTAATGATTGTGTCACTATAGACCACACAGCACAGTGAGCCTAGCACAGCTGCTGGGCACAGAGTAGGAACATCATCAATATCTGTTGAAAGAACGCAGCATCAACTATAGGACTTTTTTTTTGCAAGATATGGTATTATTTTGTGTGCCAGTAAGGAAGAAAAAAATGCTGTCAATTAAACGGATACTAGATATTCTTATATCTATATGACACATCCCAATTATAGAGATGTTCAAATGGGAAAGAAAATGGATTTCTTAGAAACCAGAAACTATGGTGACTAACATTCCTTCATGACTTTATCGGAATGATGCAGAGATGAAGGCATGGGCTCTGGAGTCAGATCAAAATCTAATCTCCCCTGTTTACTAGGTGTGTGAATCTGAGCAGTCAGATCCCTCTCTGTGCCTTGGTTTTGTCATTTATAAAATGGGGTTACTAAGAGTACTGCTCTGCTTTGTCCTGCATCTTTCCTTCATTTTGGACTTTGAATGTTGACACCATTGCCTTTCTAAAATGGCCTGTTAGGTAACTTGGTAGGGAGATGCTTGTCTGCCCAGGATCACTTTCTTTGGTGAGCCAACCCTCACCCCATTCCAGTTATCCTGCCTAATCCATGTGTCTCTAATGGGACCCATGGCATCTGTCTTAGCCCAAAGGAGGTGAGCAGGGGAAGGAGGGGAGGGAAGGTGGTCAGTCACAGACAGCAGGTGTGATCAGTCAGAGGACACCATGTTAGTTGGCCACAGTGACCTGTTCAAGGGGAAAAAAATAACACTGGGTTTTCAGTGAGGGTTAAAGAATCTAATGAACAGAAAGCAGGTGAACAGTGCCTGGCAGCTGGTGTGCACATCAGAGCTATTTATTATCATCATCATT
>NW_006297573.1:39461-57855 GCF_000327345.1 Myotis davidii
ATGGCCAACAGATATATATAAAAATGCTCAACTTCACTAGTTATTGGGGAAATGCAAATCAAATCCACAATGAGACACCAGTTAAAATGGTTATTATCAGCAAGACAAGTAATAACAAGTGTTGGAGAGGTTGTGGAGAAAAAGGAACCCTCATTCACTGCTGGTAGGAAGGTAAGCTGGGACAGACACTATGGAAAACTATGGAGTTCCCTCAAAAAATTAAGAATAGAGTTCCATATGACCCAATGACCCCTCTTCTGGGTATCTACCTGAAAAACTTAAAAACATTTATTTGCACCCCTATGTTCACTGCAGCATTATTTACAGTGGTCAAGACAGAAACAACTGAAGTGTCCTTTGATAAATAATTGGATAAAGGAGATGTGCTACATCTATTCAATGTAATACTACTTAGTCATAAGAAAAGATGAAATACTGCCATTTGGGACAACATGAATGAATCTTGAGAAAATCCTGCTAAGCGAAATAAGTCAGATGAAAAAAAAGTCAAGAACCATTTGATTTCATTCATAAGTGGGATATAAAACTGAAATTCATAGACACAGACAAGTGTGGTTGCTCCCTGAGGAAAAAGGGGGTTGGAGGGAAGTAGTAAAGGGGGTCAAATATATGGTGATGGAGGAAGATCTGACTTTGAGTGGTAAACACACAAGGCAATATACAGATGATGTGTTATAGAATTGTGCACTTGAAACCTATACAATTATATCAACCAATGTCCCCCCAACAAATTAAAAAATACTTCTTAAATGAATGAACTCCAGTTTTTCTGTTAACTGCTTCACAGAAGTCTATATATCAGATGTCATTTGTGCCAGTTTCAGCGCATCTATCTCCACTGAGCCAAACTGGCTAGGGCTCAGTGCATCTGTCTCTAATAGGCCTCCATGTCTCTCTCTCTTTCTTTTTCTCTCTTTCTTCCTTTCTTTCTCTTTACTTCTAGTCTTCTATTGGCTGAGGAATGAAAATGCTCTACATATTAGAATTGTTTTTTAGCCTAAAGAGTGCACCCCATTCCTATTTCTTTCTACCTGTCAACCCTCAGCCCTGTCCATCCCTCCTGGGGCACAACCTCTTCCCACAGGGAGTCCAGGTGTTCCTCCCTGCGCTTATCACCATGCCTGAATGGGCAGAGCCTTGCAAGTTCAGAGGGCACTGTCCCACCCGTCTCCTCTGTGTCCTGTTCCTCGTGTCTTGGCATTGACCGCTCAGAGACATTCCAAAGCAGGATTGGGCATTTGGTCCTGTTTCGCTTTGGCCTTTCTCCTGACTTGTTTCCATTTCCACCACTTGTTTCTGGTTGATTGCAAACTTCAAGCTGAGATGGTTGAGAACATTGCAGTCTGAGAACCTCAAAGATAAGGTCCTTCTCCCTCATCACAAAAGAAAGCACTAGTTGGAGGGGGAAAGGATCCCGCCCCCTTCCTGTGCAGGCCCCATGCCAGATCTGACACCGTCGCTAGGAAGTAACACCTGGGCTTATCCTCACTGTCTGAAACCATGTGGCAATGGACTGGCTCACACAGAGTGTGAGCCCCGGAAGATCCCAAGGACCATGTCCGGGGGCAAAATCCCAATAAAACCTCAATCTAAAGGAGTTGGCCAGAGTGTTCACAACAGGGTACGAGGCACTGGAAGAGAGACCAAGACGCTAGTTACTCTCTCACAATGGCTGTGTATGTGGCTTTGTGGTTTCTCTCACAGTGCAGGGAGGTGACACTTTTTGCCCCACATTTGGGAGGCACTTAGCGTAGAGATCCTCTCTCTGATGGCTTCTAAGAGGGAGCAGCTTGGGCATTCACACCGGCTTCCAGGTGGCCAGGGATGAGTGTGATTTTATTTTTAAACCTGCCTTCCTATGAGTCACCTTAGGTCAGAGTCGCTGTTTGGTCAGATGCTGTGTTTAAGCCCCTTGTGCTAGTGCAGCTTCTGCCCTGTGTTAATAGTTCTGTGCAAACATGAGTGACCCTTTCAAGTTGGCCGCTAACGCGGCTCTGATTGTTCCTGAGTAGGCACAGCTTTGCACATGTGTGCATCCTTCGCGACTTCAGAATTGTGATCCCTGGAGGCCTGTTAGCTGTCTCCCTCTCTCTGGTTTCTCTCTGCTCTGCATAATGGAGTTACCAGCCTTCTCTAAATTGCTCTGCACCAAGCTCTCCATTATTTTCAGCAATGACTTGAGCTATGGAGTTCTCTGCACTCCAAATGGCACCAATCCCTCAGGCAGAGCTGCAGAGTTCTTCAGTCTTCATGGCCTGCGGTGGCCCTGGGCAGAATCTCTGTGCCGCTGCACCAGAGGCGGGGGGGCAGAGATCCACTGTTACCAGAGTGACGGCCCCCCTCTACGCGTGAGCACTGTGGGGGCTGAGGGAGGTGGCCATCCTTTATCTTAGCTTGTCTCTTCTGGCATGGAACCTGCCAGTGTTCTCAGCCTCCGCACCTGATAGAGCATCCTTCCTAAGTTAAACCTGAGTGAGGAAGGAAAACTCCATCCTCTGGGCCATGCCTGTGTAGCACAGAGCTTCTGCAACATGGGGGTGGGAAAAAGAATTGGCAGCCTGCTCCTCCCCAGGTGCCACCATAGCTCAGGACTGGGGACTAGAAGGAGAAGGAGCCCTTGCCTGCTTGGCTGCACGTGTCTAGAGCAGAGCTTCTATGTGAAGCTGTGAAGACGGGTAATAGAGCAGGTTCTGGCGCAAATGGCACAGAATCTCACTGTTCCCAGCAAGGTATAGTAGATTTTCTTGAATGACTCTCTCTCCATTTGCTCTATGCCCTTAAGACAATTGTCAAAAACTTTGAATGATTGTCTTTTATAACTTTCACCAGTTACTTTGTTTTTTGGGAGAGGGTCCACCCAGGTTCTTACTGCATTCTGAAAGTTTTAAATCTGCACATATTATTATTTGATTAGAATTAGGCTCTACTCATCTAGTTGACAAATATGTAGAGTGTGTAGGCAGGCAATGATTGGTTGCTGGTTGGCCTGTGTTGTTAACTTCCTGTTTCAGGTTTACATGTATGTAACACTCCTCTAGAGCAGGAGCCTCAAAGGGCGAGGCCATGTCTGTTTGGTCTTTGTGAATCTCTTCAGCACTTGGCACAAGTTGGGATGTACAGTTGATTAATTCCTTCCTTCCTGGTGTCCTTATTTAACTAACATCATATTTTCAAAAATATGTATTTTTCTGTAGTGCTCATTTCCTCTTGCCTTATTTAACAAATCACTCTGAATTTTCTATTATTTGCCTCTGATATAAAAGTTATTTTGCTACTCTTTTGAATGTCTCATATGCATTAGGCCTGTCTGTATGTAATTTCATTAATGGTAGCAGTAACCCTGTGGTTGAAGTATGCTTACCCCATTTAGCAGACAAGAAACCCGAGCCCTCGAGGGTTTGGCTCAGTGGATAGAGTGTCGGCCTGAGGACTGCCCCGGTTCAATTCTGGTCAAGGGCACATACCTTGGTTGCAGGTTCCCCAGCCCTGGTCTGGGTGCATGCAGGAGACAACCAATCAATGTATCTGTCTCATATCAGTGTTTCTTTCTGTCTCTCCTTCTTCCTTCCACGCTCTCTAAAAACCAATGGAAAAATATCCTCGGGTGAGGATTAATAACAACAACAAAACAAAACAAAACAAAACAAAACAAACTACACATACACGCCAGAAATTTGAGACTCAGGTTCATGAATTTGCCTAAAGTTATAGCAAGTCAGTGGCAGAGCTGTGCCTCCTGACTCCAAAGCCGATTCTCTTTCCCGGATGCTAACCTAGCCTTACTCTACTGGAGTCATGTACAGTATCGCATGCTTTGGAAGCCTGCTGGTTTCCCTAAGCAAATACGTAATCTGGCCTCTTGGTGCTTGGTGCACTTTGGCACACACAGTGACTAATGAAGAACCACAGGGTGAATAGGGCAACCCTGTTGCATCACCCCCAAACCCCCTACTGACCCCAATTAAGGGCTGATTTACAAAGATGTAGCCCACAAAACGGCAACTATAACTCAACCACAACCAATCTGGCTCTTGTTAGCTGCGTTGTAATGAGAACTTGTATGAATATCATTATAAAACACTTATTTAGAACAAGAATTGTGCTGACCTCAGAATTTTCTCTTACATGAAAAAACAAACAAACAGGAATATGAAGCATACCTATACCTCCACTCTAAAAAAATAGATTTGAAATGAACTCTTCTGAAAGCCTGAATCCTCGAGAATAGTCGATCCTTCAGTGGAATTCGAGTGGTTCAGTTGGATTGCATTAATTGTTTCCTTCAAACTAATCTAAGCTCACACCTTCCCCACAAAGATGCAAAATCAGTAAAACCAGGAGGACCCTGGCTTGTTTGCTCAGTGGTTAGAGTGTCAACCCTCATAGTGAAGGACCATGGGTTCGACTCCTGGTCACAGGCATCCTCATTGGTGTGCCTCCAGGAGGCAACCAATCGATGTGTCTCTCTCACATTGATGATGTTTCTCTCTCTCCCTCCCGCCCTCCCTCCTTTCCACTCTCATAAACAAACAAACAAAAGAGGGTGAAACTGAAAAGTATTTGAGTGGAAACCTCTAAGGAAAATGTAGGGATTTTTTTCCCTTCCATGGCAAAAAAAAAAAAAAAGAAGTTACCATTTCGTCAATTGTATTAGACTGAAAATGTATTAGGTGTTACACAGCTTTTCCTCTAAGTTCTATAAAACACCTGGAGTAGACCACCTATCAGGAAGTCTTCAAGTATTAGTTCAGTGATGGCGAACCTTTTGAGCTCAGCATGTCAGCATTTTGAAAAACTCTAACTTAACTCTGGTGCCGTGTCACATATAGAAATTTTGTGATATTTGCAACCATAGTAAAACAAAGATTTGTATTTTTGATATTATTTTATATATTTAAATGCCATTTAACAAAGAAAAATCAACCAAAAATGTGAGTTCACATGTCACCTCTGACACGCATGTCATAGGTTTGCCATCACTGTATTCGTTGATTATTGCAGCCCAAATCCTCCCTTCGTTGTCATGGCTGATAGAACCAGGACTAAGTCACTTGAAGAATTTGCCCATAAATCTGTGCCATTATCAGCCCTCACCTGCCATGTGGCTTACTCAGACTCTTTTTTTTTTTCTTTTTGTATCTCTCTGGGAGTTCCAAGTTGGGGTTGGAACATCTCACACATAATTTGAGCTGCGTTCTAATCATCTCTCCCTTCCCTGTCTTCTGGTGGTTGTTTCTGTTGTCTAGAGTGTGCTGTTTTTCTGCTCAACCACGTTGATGACCTCTGGGTAGGATCGGGTGTAGGAGAGGGAATCAATGATGTCAGTCCTTTCTTTGCCACACAGTCCCGGGGACCAGGGACCTTCAGGTTTACCAGGTGGGGTCAGTTTCCTAGAGCATTTGGGGCATGAAGAGGTAGAAGAGAATGTCTGGCCCTCAGGGCAGCTCCCTCCCAGGAGAGTAGGGAAGAGTTCAGCTGACTGTGCCATTTAATCTTCCCCAAATGAGCAATCAGTTAAGGTTTCCAACTGTGTGGGGAGGTGTTGTAAGCAGTCAGACACCTGAATAGAGCAGGACGATAACCCAGGTACAGGAGGTCATCAGGATGGAAAGCCCCAGGTGCCTAGCAACGGACAATCAGTTGTGGCACCTCGCCCCCATGGTGACTTTTCCTCCCCTAGCATGTCCCTGGTCATGAGGTTTGAAACCCTGACCTTTCCTCCCTAGAGATACAATTTAGGCCTCAGTTGTATTTCAGCTCCAGGTCCAGATAAGCAACAAAACCAGCCACGGCTGATGCCAGGACCAGATGCATTGAGTAATGACCCCCTGCCCTGATGCTGCCAATCAATCAGTGAGGCCACAACCCTGAAAGGACACACCTGGAAAACTGCTGAATAGTCTATTGAGACCTTCTCCTGGGACCTCCCCTAAAACCTTCACCCTTAAACCCTTACAACAGGACGGGGACCCAGTGCACTCTTCCTCCTGGGAGCACACACGTCCCTCCCTTTCTGTTTTCCTTCCCTCTCCCCGCACCTCCACCCTGACCCCTCAGGCATGTTACCATTAGCTTCTGGATTCTAAGCTCCAAGGGTCGTTCCTTTACCTCCATAACTTGTTCCCTAAGCCTATTTCTTCTAAAAATTACTCCTTCTACTTCTGTGATTTGCCAAATAAATGTTCTCTTACAGTTTGGGTCTTGCTCTGAATTCTTTCCCAGCCAGAACCCAAGTACCGAGGTTGCTGAACCCAGGGTTAGTCTGACCCCACTAGCCAGACACCTGGCTCCCGCCGCCTACAACATATCGCCTGAATAAAGGGGCAGAAAGAGGCCATGTTCCTCTCACTGAACTCATTCGGCAAGGGAGGAAACCTCAGGAGCAGTGGAGAGGCGCTGGCCCTCTGATAACCTGCAGTGCTCTGCCCAACGGCCCAGCACGGTCCTGCTGACCTGCCCCGTCCTCTGAGGCCACCCGGCTTCCTAGGCCTACATCGCTGGTGTCCACTCTCTCTGCCCTCTCGCCCTCTCCCTTCCCCTTTCCATGGACTATCTATTTCACAAGGAAGAGGACCACGACCACATTAGGGACGCAGGAGGATTAGAGTTATAATTTTAGCTATTTCTTTTTCAGTTCCTAACCACTTTACTGAATGCTCTAAACTAAGTGGAGCTCAAACATGAAAACTATGATTTCCTCCAGGGACTGCCCCTAGAAAAGCGCTGTTGAATCTCACTTTCCCTTCACTAAATGACATTTGAGGTGAAACTTTATGCTCATTTTTAGGTTTTAAAAATGCAACATAATACAACTGATGCAGCCTAACGCTTCCAACTCATATCCAACTTCATTCTCCTCCTCCTAGCTCAGGAGGGTTGTTGTCCACTGTGGAGGGAGTATGCGTCTCTCTTCCACTTTTCTTGTCTCCTCCCCTTTGCTCCCCAGTTTTTTGGGAACTTAAAGAAGGGTGGGGGAGGGGCAGCAAGCCGCATTTATGCAAGTGGAGCTGCTTGTTCTTTTCTTCCTGCTCAGTCAGTGCCTGTGTTCAGGGAAGTCTAAATGCGGAGGCTCCAGGCCCAGATAAGCAACAAAACCAGCCACAGCTGACGTCAAGGGCTCAAGGTACGTCCTCAGTGGGACCCTGCATAGTGCCTCCTGTGGGAGATGCCCTCTGGCATGATTGCTTATAATCCCCCTCCCCACCCTGAGCTCCCATTCCCATTGATAAATTTTCTGGATGAAATGAATACCTGGAAAATAGACATATATGCTCCCCTTAACCAAGATGGCAGAAGTTTGTTTCATGCTCGTGTATCAGAACAGAACTAGGTGAGCTCTCTAGTCTGGTGGAAAGCTCTGCTGCACGGGATTATTTCGGCACCTGGGTTTCCTCGTTCATCTCTGAGTCTCAGCCATCGGAAGGGGGAAGAGGAAGTCAGTGTAAGCAGCTACTTTCTTTACTGATAACTTGGAAGTATCCATATATCACTTCCACTCCATCCTATTGGCCTGAACTTAGTCCCCTGACAATACCCAGCTGAAAGGAAGTCTGGGAAAACATAATCTTTGGCCACGTGACCACACGAAACCTTGAAGGGTTTATATGACTGAAAGGAGAACAGAGACCGGATATTGGAGCAGATTTTGCAGTCTCTGCCTTAGGCATTTTTTAATACATCCTCATGTTGGATTTCAAACCATTTTGCCCTTGAGCCCTGTTGCCAAGTGTGGACCACAGTGCCAGACTTCTTCCTCATTTCCTCTAGACACCCAATGTCTTCCTGCTCCCATGTCACCATCCATCAGACACATCTTACAGACACTGGAACCCCCAATTATAAACAAGTTTCCCTGTTCTCTCTTACTCTGACACATGCAGTTCAAATCACTGTCATGAGGGACACAGGTGTAACCTTAGGATGCTCTGGGGTCACAGAGCAGAGACACCACACCTAGCCCGCATGGAGAGAGCAGGGTTGGAGAAGGCTGCCTGGATGACCCTGTCACTGGGAGTGTTCTGAGATAGTAGGAGCTGGTCCATGGGAAGACTTTATGAGCCGCAAGAACCAGACAAGAAGAGGGAGATGGTGCATTTGCAGAATAACAAGCGGGACACTATTGCTTGAGAATCAGCTTTGGGTAGGAATAGGGGGTGCTTTTAGCAGACGAGGCTTACAGAAGCCAATGACCAAGGCCCTTGTAGACTTAAACTTTATTCTGAGAGTAAAAAGGGATTTACCAGAGAACTTTAAGCAGGGGAGGGACCCGAGCTGGTCTGCATTTGCAAAAGACAATTCTGACAGCTGGGTGAAGGATGCAGCGAGGGGAGCAAGAGTGTGCCCTGCTAGGACAGCTGGGAAGCAATCAGAGAAATCCAAGGGGAAAATCAAGGGCCTGAAGTAGAATAATGATAGGTCTGCCTCCAAAACTCACATTCTTCCCATATAATAATTCTTTTTCTTCTCTGCTTGTTTGTACACTGTCTCTTTACAAAAAGGATTTGGTGGCTTTCACAAATTCACTAAGTACTGTCATGAATATGAATCCCAGTCTGCAAATTCAGGTAAAACAAGAAATATTAAGTTTCTTTGTTTTCTAGATATCAAACTTAATTTTAATCCAAGTCTGCTCCTATGGGATAGGTAGACACTCTTCTCTGGAGTCTTGCCACTTGTGAGTTCTACTTCCCTCTGCTCTCCAAACCCACAGACCCAAAGAGACTCGGGGACCTCTTTGACATTCTTGGGGAACTCCTCCTCTTTCCACGTTTCCCTCAGGAGCCCTTCCTCTCCTTGCAGACACTTAGCTCATCCTCCTTAAAGACTTCAGATGTTTCTAAGCAAATCCAGAAATGGAAGTCAACCACAATTTTACCAGTCCCGAAGCAAGAAGGCACAGAACCTGCAAGCTACTTTCATGGAAGAAAGAAGAGAAGAAAACTCATGAATTAACATGTCAGAAATGGCCTTATCACAATACCATATGATTATTTCAAATATAAATAATTTGCAGTGAAGAAAAAATAAAACTAGTGTGAGTTTATGCTTTGAAAACTGTAAATCCTTTCCAAAGTTAGAACCACAGCTTCAGCTCTGAACTATCTAGTGACCAAAGCAAAACTGGACACACTAATATTACAACTGTTATGGCAGCCATTGAAGAACACCCGCCTGTTTTTCAGGAGCAGCATGGTTGTGACTGCAGCTGGGATGAGAGGACGTTTCTCCACTGGATCCCTGTAAAGGGGACAGTGCATGATGCAGGCCACCCCAGATTCAACACCATCCCTACAACGATGAGTTCTGTCAGATTGTTTCTTATAGCAATATAGGCACCAGAGATTTAGGAAAAAAACAATGTTTGTAACTCAGCAACAGCTCCTACCCTCAGTGTGTGCTAGTCTAGTCAGGAAAGTGGATAGACAATTGCCACATCATTAAATGACAGTGGTGGGGGTGTTGTTCCAAGTGCAAAGAGAGCACGCCTCAAGTTCCTAAAAGAAGAAAAGATAGAGGGAGCCCAGCACTCAAAGATCATGGAGGCTGGAATAAGAATGGAGAATGCTCAGGCCATGATAAGTGAAAAAAGCACAATTTCACATTCAAAGCGAACATACAAAATACTGAAAGGAAGCACACTAATTGGTTATTAGTTGTTATTGCTAGGTGATCATTTTGTAGGTGGATTTTATATTTTTGCCTTCAGCTTATCTACATTTTCAAATTTTTATGAGGAGAAAGTTATTAATATGTAGAGACTAGTTTGAGCTGTAACAGAAAACCCAAATAAAAGTAGCTATTAGTTTTTGTCATGCATGAAGTAATCCAGTATGATATAATATGAGGTCTGGGATTTGCTGCAAAGCAATGTGGGGAGAAAAGTGGACAGGGGCATCATGAATGAGTCAAGAATGATCAGATGTTGCTAACTGTTTAAACTAGATGATTGATGGGTGCAGAGGGATTTATTGCACTATTCTCTACTTGAGTGTACAGTTTTAAATTTCTGTAATAAGTATCTGAAAAGAGAAACAACCAGGAGAATGACCTTGGCACATCTCTGCTTCAGTTTGCTCAGTTGTAAAATGAAAATAATAAAAACTTCCACTTCACCAGATTGTTGTGAGGACTAAATGAGTTAACATATATAAAATGCTCATAATAGTACCTGCCATATATATGCCTAATATGCTGTGTCCGATAGTTCAACTGTCTGACCAGTCACTATGACATACACTGACCACCAGGGGACAGACGCTCCAACCGGTAGGTAAGCTAGCTGCTGGGATCTGGCTGATCAGGACTGGGTGAGAAGGGCCAGACATGCCCTAGAGCCCTCTCGTAGTCCCTCTCCAGCCCCAGTGGCACACGGGTGGGGTCCCTCAGCCCAGCCTGCACCATCTTGCAATCCGGGACTTCCTGGGGGATGTCTGCAGGCCAGGCCGAGGGCCCCCCTACCAGTGCACTAATTCGGGTACCGGGTCTCTAGTAAATTATAATTATAATTGTTATGATGGTGGTTTAATCCAGGGGTACAATTACCTCTTCAAAAGTCCAGGTTCCTTCCATATTTCCCTTCTGCCACCTTGTGTGTGCCCTCTGCTCCCATGGTTATATGATCCTGATGCTGTTCTAGGCATCTCCTTTTTCTGTAGCCCTGTCTAGAAGTAGAAAAGAGGTGAGTCTCTGTGCTTTTTTTGAGACTCAGAAAATTTTCAATGAAATCCCCTACCTGGCAGGCTTCTCTTTCCTTCTCATTGGCCAAGATTGCATCACATACCCATGTTTAAACCAGTCCCTTGCCAAGGGGATGGATCTACCAGGTTGGGTGTAGACTAATCAAATCCTACACGCTGGAGCTTTGTGAGGGCGAGAAGCATATAGTATGCAAATGCCAGAAGGAAGAAAATCATGGTTCTGTTAGGAAGAAAGAAATGAGAAAGTGGCTAGTGGGTAGTCAACTAATAGTGACTGCTCATGGCCTGCTCCTTCTGTGTGACCAGTGCAGGAAATAATGTAGAGAACAGGAAAAGAGATGGCAGCAATGACAGAACAGGTGACTTGGGTACCAGGCAGAAGACATTGCATTCTCTTTTATTAATACCGGTATTAAAATATTTTGAAAAAAATATAAGTTGAAGTTCTCTTAGATTAAGTCCATTAATATTATAAATGTTCTAATATTAGTTATTAATGAACAGCATAAATAAAACACTATATATTACCATAAAAAAAGAACTTAAACTATAGGCAGTGGGGAGGCATAAATACTGAGGCATAGAAGCTAAGGAAAACATCATAAGGAAAAATATTACTAATTTCATTTTAGCTTCGAATTTTCCTGGAGATGGTATGTAATCATATGTAAAGTGTATGCACATCATATGCAAATGTACTTGTTGCTCCCACAAATATTTTGCAGAACTGGATATGGTCTTTGCTAAAAAGCATCTTGGGAAACAGCAGAGGCAGCAGGGAAGAGGGCAGCGGCCCGCCACCGTGGCCTGGACAGCGGGCGCTGCACAGTGAACAGCTACCGGAGAAGGACATCATCAAGTTTCTGCAGGACCACGGTTCAGATGCGCTTCTTGCAGAACATTAAGCTATTAGAAAACATTAAATGTGGCCAAGACAGCTAACAAGGACCATTTGGTTACAGCCTGTAACCGTCCTTTTGAAAGTGTCTCAAGGGTACTGAAAGTGTAAGTAAAGCATCTAAGCAGGTGAAAAACATGAAGCTTGATAAAGATAAATGCAAAGAAACCAAGACTGCGGATGCGGGTCCACCAAAATATACAAAATCTGTTCTTAAAAAAGGGAATAGCCCAGCCAGCGTGGTTCAGTGATTGCGTATTGACCTATGAACCAGGAGGTCATGGTTAGATTCCCAGTCAGAGCACATGCCTGGGCTACTGGCTCGATCCCCAGTGTGGGGCGTGCAGGAGGCAGCCAATCAATGATTCTCTCTCATCATTAATGTTTCTCTCTTCTCTCTTTCTCTCTCTCTCTCTCCTCTCTCTCTCTCCCTCTTCCTCTCTGAAATCAATAAAAATATATTTTAAAAAATAACGGATAAAACCAACTTCCCCAAAAAGGGAGGTGTTGTTCACTGCTAGTTTACAGGAACATTGTGGGATGGAACTGGTTTTGATGCCAATATTCGAACAAGTTGAAAGAAGAAAAATGCCAAGCCTGTAAGCTTTACAGGTGGAACTGGCAGGTGATCAGAGGCTGGGAAGAGGCACACTTGATTTTGAGTAAAGGAGAAAAGACTCCACTTGAGAGTGGGCTCATGGAAAGACAGGGTATCCTGATACCAAAGTTCCACCACATGCAAAACTCATTTTTGAAGAGGAATTAGTGGATATTGATTGTAATAGCAATGCTTCAGACTCAAAGACATCAGCAATGGCCTTGAAGAAACTTATGTAACTAATTACAGCTGGTTACTATTGTAAGGGAAGAGCCAACTGGAAATTCAAGGAGTTATGTTAGAAGATTTTTACTCTCTCCCCAAACTTTTTCTTTTAATCCCTACCCTAGGAGTGAGGGTATTTTTTTCCAATGACTTTTAGAGGGAGTGGAAGGGAGGGGTGAGAGAGACGCATCTACTGGTTGCCTCCCACTTGAGCCCAAGCCAGGGCCAGGGATTGAACCTGCAAAGGAGGCACATGCCCTTGACCAGCAATCAAACCTGCAACCCTTTGTTACATGGGCCAATGCTCTGACCACTGAGCTAAACTGACCAGTGCTCTCCCCAAACTTTTAAGAATTGCAATCTGTTATAAATCCCTGAAGTTTAAAATATTTTACTACAGTTGTGTAAAATACTGGTTAAGGAGACTCATTTTCCTTTTACCTCATGTTATAAACTAAGAGGCTCAATAAAAATTGTAAAAAAAAAAAGTGAGAGAAATAATTGACTCAACAATAATATCTCTAAGTGGGGAAGCAAACTAGCATTGGAATCAATATTTATATCTTAACTTCATTTTCTACTGACTAAGATCTTTTTTTAGCTTCTGGACTAAGTTCCTTTATAATTTTCCTTCAAGGACCTAATGAATATCCATATCCTCACCACAGTGCCCACCCTCAGTGCTGAGTGTAATTATCCCTACGTGAAAATGAATTCCACATGAAACTTTTGAGGAGGGCAGAGCCTTTTAAGGTATTATTTAATTACAAATGAGAAATGCATTAGTTGTTTCATTAAAGAAGATATGATGCAAAGAGACTGACCTCGAGCTGCTGAAAATTTCAAATTAAGATCCTGGGAGTTTCATTATTGGCATAAGTTTTGCTTACTGGGGGGCCTGCACATGCAATGAAATGCAAATGGACCAGGAAAAAAGAGAAATTAGGAGGTGTGCTTATCACATATGAGATTTTCTAGTATTTCTGGACAAGAAACCTTAATTTCAGACATATCTTAGCTGAACAAAGGAAAATTGTTACTTTTGTTTCCATGAAAGTCAAACTGCATATTCTCCATTGGAAAAACAGCATAAAAAGGGAAGGTAAGACGTTCCCATGTATCTGTGTGTTTGAGGATGAGGGTGCTTTCCTTGATGTATAGCACCTTGAATTAGTTAGGTCGCTACCCAAATTTGTTAAATACAGGAATAATGCAAACCTGGTTTAAGCCAAACCCCAAGCCTGGGCAACTGAAAATTATTGCACATTTTACTTGGATCACTAATTGTATCCTTCTTGTCGTTTATTCATTTATTCAACATACTTTTTTTTATCATGTTGTAAACTAAAAGGCTCAATAAAAATGTATCCAATGTAATCCTGTTTATTTTTTATCTAAAGCCTCTATATAGTAGTTATTATTCTAGTCATTGAAAACACAGCATCAGGAAGGCTTGTGATTTTTTGTAGGTGATGATTGTGATAACTATTAATATCATAGTACTGTTCCTCAGTACTTCTGATTCTTCTTCTGAGCACATGGTCATACGACTGCATTTCCTTGCTACTTTGGAATTAGAAGAGCACAGTGACTTATTTTGGCTGATGAAATGTGAGTAGAGTGATGGATGCTGTTTGGGTGTAAAAGCTTTAACAGTTAGTATATGATTCTTCCTGCTCTTCCTTTCCTTCTGCCACAGCAATGTTCCAATAGTGGTTGTTCTGTCATCGTGGAAACTGGAGCGAGGACAAAGTGGAGCAGAGCCTATCTACAAAATGGACATATATTATGACTTGTTTTAAGCTACTGAGGTTTTCATGGCGCTTGTTACTGCAGCATAACCCAATCCATCCTGTCTAATACGTGACAATTGATTGAGGACCTGAAAGATGTGGGGAAGTAAGAAGTGTGGATATCTAGGGAGGAGCACTCCCAGCAAGAATAATAAGACAAAGGCCTCAAAGTGGAAGTATGCTTGGAATTTTGCTGTCAAATGAATGAGAAAAAAAAAAAAACGTAGTAGAAGATGCAATCCGACATGAAGGACTTCCAGATCATGTGGGTATCGTGTATCATTGTAAAAACTTCAACTTTTTTTCTAAGCGAGGGTCATTAAAAGAGGAGTAACATGGTCTGATTTAATTTTTTTTGAACATTCTGTTTGGTAGTTGAGAATAAGCTGAAGTACAAGCAAAATAGCAGCAGGTAGGACAGTGAGGGGGCGATTGCTCCAAATCCAGGAGAGAGAGGAAAGTTGCTGAATCATGGTAGTTGCAGTGGAGATGGTGAGAAATGGCTGGGTTCTGGAAGATGGATCAGATATGGGCTGAAGAGAATGGTGTCAAGGATGACTCCAAGGTCTTATCCTAAGTAAATGGAAAGATAGAGCTGTTGTTTCCTGAAGTGGAGAACACCAGGGTAAACTTGTTGGGGAAAACACAGGACCTCAGTTTTGGGCAGTGTTCAGTTTGGGATCCCCGTTAGTTTTCAAACGGAGATATAAGATAGATAGGTCCATGATGAAGACATAAATTTGAGAGCCATTGGTGTAGAGACTCAATGATAGTACCAAGGGGGAAAGTGTAGAGAGAAAGATGTGGAAGTCTAAGTATTGAGCTTCTTAAGTGAATGCTAAGGGATCAGGGAGAAGAGAAGAAACAGCAATAGGCTGAGAAGGAGCTGTCAATGGAGTGGCAGGAAAAAAACACAACAGAAAAAACAAAAGCCTCAGGAAGATGTGTTGAAGAAGGAGTGCTAAACTCTGCAGATAGGTTAAGTAAGTTGAGGCCTGAAACTTGACCATGGGGTTTAGAAAATGGAGGTCATTTGTATCCTTGATGAGAGCTGTTTCTCTGGAATGGTTTGCCAACAGCCTGATTAGACTCTGCTCAAGAGATTATGGACGAAAAGAAATGGAGACAACTCATTTAAGGAGTTTTGTTGTAAAGAAATGGAGTTGAGCAAGAAATAGAGTCAAGATTGAAAAACCGATGGGAGAATTAATAGCAATTGTATAGGCGAATGGGAAAGATCTATTAGAGAAGGAAAACTTAACAATGCTGGAGAAAGAGGGGAAAGGACTAGAGCAGTGTCCTCAAATAGACAAGAGGAGATGAGAGCTAGTAAGTAAATAGAGCAGATGGCCTGTGTGAGGGCTTCATCCAGGAAAAAAAAATGAGCAGGAATACAAGGAGGTGGTTGCACATGGACATGGGAATATGTGGAAGATATTGAGTCCTCATATTATTGTAGTGACACTGGAAGCAAGCTCATGAGCTCAGTGTAAGGGTGGAAATTTGAAGAGAGACAAGAATGTATAAAATAGTTGTTGAGGAGAATGGGAAAGTGAATAGATGAGGAAAATATACTATGATTGCCAGGCAGCATTAAAGTGATAAACAAGAATTTAAAGGAGACTGATGAGCATTGTAGTTAGGTTTTCTTAGGCCGCATTCAACTGTGTGGGAGCAGGTGGAGAGATGGATTTACACAGATCAGTGTTTTCCCACAGTAGTATGATGAGGAAAGAAAGGGGCAAGATGGGTTGATGGGAGGGTGTAATGGTGCCGTAATTAGCAATGGAATATAAGCTGGCCAATGAGGGAAGTGAGGAAATGAATAGGGTAAGTTATTAAGAAAACGCATTGGGATCAATGTAGTTACAATGTACCATCACTAGAAGAGATGCTGTACATTAATTAATGCTAATTCACAGCAACCCTACAAAGTAGATATAACAGTTCCAAATGTATAGCTTGGTAATACTGATCTCACATATTATGACCACAAGTGAAGCCATGAGGGGTATTTTAAATTCAATCAGTTATTTTGATATCCAATACATAGTACATATATTCAATACCAATAAAAAGTGTCATTTGACTCTAGGAACATGGACGAAGCAGGGAAACACTTATAGATCTTAAGGTTTTGCCAAGGAAATGCAAAACCCAACCAAGAGACTGACTTGGGTAGAAGTGACAGGTTTCTTAAAGTAGAGAAATGTGTATAAATTGACTCCAGGCACAAGAGTGACACGAACAGCCACCTCTTAAAAATGATCTGCAACTGTAAATAAAGTTCAGCATATCCAAGCAGAATCAACAACAAGAATCCAGTCAGCATCCTGGCTGAAATCTCTACACAGGAAGTAAACTCAGCAATCCAACCCATATGTTACATGGGAGATATAATTTTTCAGTGAGTTGTGAAAGGAGTCACTCCAGGTAGCTGAAGCTCCAGGTCTCTCTATTGAAATAAACACAGTGACTTTCAGTAATACAAGTATAGGTAAACAGAATTGTTTAACAGTTCAGGCTAAGGAATCTATGCAAGTGTTATATGTTTCTAATGCTTGTGTGATTTGGCCAGTAGAGTGACAGTCTTGAAACTCCAACTTAAATTATGTAATTGAATACTTAATTAAATTTGTGGTTTTAATTTAAAGTCTCACTAAGTTTTCTAAAAGGACTGCAGTTTTCCATATTTATAAGTTTTATTTATTAGACTTATATGGGTTTTTTTATTCCAAGGAATTACTTGTCAGACAATTAATGTATTTTGTTAAATACATTAAACATATAAGTGCACTTAAAAATATTTAAAGATGTTCAATTAACCCAGTCTGTATATGAAATTAAACATTAGTCATAGGCTCACTCAGAAGTGATTGCTACAATTTGCTAGGCTTATAAATGTATTAAGATTTGCAGCTGAACTTAGAAGCTTAAGAACTCATTTTCACTTTGTAACTTTAATTTTAGAGAAATTATAATTTTAAAAAACAAAGCAAGCCTATGATTATTTTTCCTGTGTACTAAAACTGCCCTCGAGGATACCCTAAAACTCACATGAACATAGATGAGGAAACTGAGGCAGTTATTAAGTGGCAGAGCTAGAACTTGATCCCAAGTCGGCCAGCTGCAAAAAAATGCATGCTTCCCTCATCATTCTTCATGGCCTTCCCCTGACAAATAATTAGACAACAGTAACATACAATTAACATAAAAACTTGAAGAGTTCTTTCTTTCTCCCATGTCCTGCAGTGCCTCAGGGTTATAATTATGTCATTACCCCACAGTGCAGACTGAGGCTGACTAAGTGTTTAAGGTTTGGGCTGAATTAGTATCACTTTAATTATAACATGCCCTGAAAATGGCTTTACTTACTAAATCCCTAATGTTGGCAAGTGTGTATACATACTTTGCCAGTTTCTCATAAAAATAGAGTATAAATAGAGAAAAGAAATCCAATAACCTGTGGCAGATTATTTAAATTATTAGTATGTTTGTTTTATAGATAAACTAGAGCTTCCTGTCCTTAAGCTTTTTCTTTAGATTGGTTCTGTGTGTCCCTAGGAAGAGGGGTTGCATGGAAGGGTGTTCCCCTTTAAGCATTCTAATAAAAAACAAAATCCAAATCTCCAAACAGGTATGATTATTCTCATTAGCAGCCAGTACATGGAAGCCCCATTCAGAGCACTCAGCCCTGTTATTCAGGACTGCACTCCAAGGACGCACCTAATTCTTGCAGAATATCTGATATTGCTCTGTCTGTAGCTTCTACAGCAGTGCCTGTCTCCCCTTGTGTCTGCATTTTCCGTTAACAAGGAGGGAGGCCAGTAAGGACTGTTGACAGATTCCCAGTGTTTCTCAGGTATCAGACAGGCTGCCCAAGGAATAGCTTTGATTATTTCAGTCCTCTTTTCAGTGATAGGTGTAGAGGTGGGCATGTGGCCTAGTTACCAATGAGACACAAGGGTAAGACTGCAAGAGTGGATAGGAAGCTTCTAGGACAGTGGTTATCAACCTGTGGGTCGCGACACCTTTGGGGGTTGAAGGACCCTTTCACAAGGGTCGCCTAAGACCATCAGAAAACACATATATAATTACATATTGTTTTTGTGATTAATCACTGTGCTTTAACTATGTTCAATTTATAACAATGAAAATACAT
>NW_006297573.1:58149-63701 GCF_000327345.1 Myotis davidii
TGTCAGGTTTCAGGGCTCGATCCCCAGTGCAGGGTGTGCAGGAGGCAATGTATTAATGTTTCTCTCTCTCCCTTCCTCTTTCTCTAAAATCAATTTTTTAAAAAATTATTTTTAATCATGGGCAGGCTAATGGATTTACTCTGCTCCATACAGAGTACTAGTTTTTAATTCTCAACCACCATGAACCACTTCTTCTCATAACCTAGTGTCTTTGCTTTATTTGCTCACATGACCACAAGGGAATCACAGAGCTTCCTCATCTCAGGATGTTGCTGAACCAACCCTGAATCCACCACTGCTAGACTTGCTAAGTGAACCTTAAATATCTTCTTTTATGAGAGGGATTGACAAACGACAGCCCATGGGCCAATAAATAAGACTTTGCTGGAACACAGCCACGCTCACTGTTCATGCATTGTCTATGCTATGGCTACTTTCATGCAACATCAACAGAACTGACTAGTTGCAACAGAGACAGCCTGGCCTGAAAAGCCTAAAATAATTGCCATCCTGCTCTTTACAGAAAAAGTTTACTAACCTCAGTTTTAAATACTGTTAGTTGGATTTATTTGGTACATCATATTGAAAGCATGCCAAAATGATACAGCTACATTATGGCTCTTCCAATTCCTGGATTCTCCCGGTAAGATTATGGATATTCTTACATACACTGCTTGGTTGACCATGGACAGAATCCAATACCTACTTGATCTAAACTCATGTACAATGGACCTCACTACTATCCAGTCGTGCCAGCTCTTTTTTAGGTCTGTCTCAATAGAAATCGCATACATTTAGTCTGGAACATTCTTATAACTCTTCCCTTCCCCTTGGGTAGCTTCTATTCATCTTTTCTAGCTTAGCTCAAATGCCATACCTTCAAGAAAAGATTCTCTGGCCCACCAAATAGGTCATATCCTCATTTTAGGGTTTCAAGGGGCCATAAATTTCTCCATAATATACTTATCAAAAATTATAATAAGGCATGAATTATGTAATTAGTTTTTATTCATTCCCTTCCTTTTAGAATAAAAGTTCCCAAAGTGCAGGGGATGTCTATCCTGTTCATATTCTTTATCCCTAGAGCCTAGAACATTACTCATTTATAAAATACACAAAATAGATACGTGATAATGAATGAAGAACAAATGAATGAAATAAATAGTACAAATCATACTTTGAGTCTTTCTGGATTCTGTTCATCTTTCAGAAACATAGAAGTAACTCAATTGTTTTAGGCTTATGTGTTTTAATGAGTCAGAGAGTGTCATGAAAAGTATGTCAAGATCTGGCACCTCAGCCACCCAATCTAGCCAGCATGCTTCTCATTTTCCTAAGATGGCATGTCAGTTGCCTAATTCATTCACCTGGTGGTCTTCATTTGTGTATATGAACCTCTGCACACCCACAGACCTTGTTCTTCCCCTCGCCAGCTATGTGCCCTCACAGGGTACTTACCTCTGTTTCTTCACCTATATAATGGGGACTCTGAACATGGACCAGAGACTTACTCTACTGTGAAAAGAATATATAAGTGTCCACCTAATATAGACACCATCACAGAAATAAAGAGGAAAGGGGGAAATAACTTGAGAAAGAAGATTTAGTCCTGATTGTACTAAAAGATACAGAACCAAGAGAGAACATTAGATGTTCTGGAAACTGAGAGGAAGAGGAAGAGACTAGATCTATACAAGCCTGTGACATTTGTGGGTGAATACTTATTATTATTATTATTATTACTATTACTATATTGATTTTATTTTGAAAAAAAGAAAACTGAGGCTTAGATGAAGAGATTTGTCTAAAATCAACTGGCCAGTTGGTGGCAAAGCCAGATTTCAAAGTTGAGATTTCTGGAACCTAAGAAGAAACTGAATATAAGAAGGAAAAGAAGAAATCAAGGAGAGCAAAGTCATGATGAAGGAGAAGGGTGCTGTAGAGTGAGAGAATGGAAAGGGGAGGAGAACCCTCAGCTGTGTTTCCAATTCAATCCCTTTTGTTCTCAGAGAGGCCTGGGAAGTTGACCACCAATTTCCCTCATCTGACGACTGAAGTGTAATAAATGTGCACTTTTCTTTTTTGTACTAATGTGAAGTTGTTTCCAAAATTAGCCCTGTCCAACTGTTAAAATCCCCAAGTTCCCAAACTCGCTCAACAGGAAACAGCGGTGGGCATCCAGATGTTTCTCCTCACGGTGTTTGTCTGTGTAGTGTTTACATTTATCTTTTTCTTGTTGAATCATGACTTTATGAAATGCTTTATTATGGTGAATGATCATTTGTAAAAGGTACTGAGACGGGGAAGTGAGGTATGCATGGGTACCGGGTGACACATGGCCCCTTAGCTAATGATCCATCTCAGAAAACAAGAGCCACACCTCCAGTAAATGCTCACAGTCAAGAAATTCACCAAATACACAACTCAGCTGAGACTGTCCTTTTTCTGTATGAAGAGAAGTAGCACGAGAAAGAAACCTTAAGGAACCCACTCTTGGGAGGTTAAGAAGGAAAATCGTCTGAAATCAATGGAATCTACCGAGGCTGTGAAAAACGAAAGAACATTTTCCTTGCAGGAAGAGCACTGAACAGAAACCTGAGATGGTACATAATAAATATACAAATATAGGCTATCAGCTTGGGCATCATTAGTTATCTCTTTTTACCTTGTGTCAGGAAATGGGCTATCAGAGGTAAGCATTTTGCATATATACCTCAGTTAATCCTCATAACAGTCTTAAGGAGGAAGTACTATTTTCATGCCCTGTTTATAGATAAGGAAACTGAAGCCCAAGAGAGGTTAAACAACCTAAAAGTTTACATACCAGTAAGCAGCTAAACAGGGAATCCAACCTAGGTCCAGTCCAAAGAGACTATGCATTTAATTAACAATTTTATTCTGAATGTAATGCTACCTAATTTTGTTCCAAAAAAAATTAAAAAATTGAAAAATGATGATGGGCCCACTTAGTTGATTCTTCAAGGAGAAGATGGGATTTGCCTCCATTTATAACACTGTCAGAATTGCTCTTCCCTCTCTGTGTAACTCTCAAATGGTGGTCGTTCTCCATCCTCTTCTATGGCAGCTGCTTTGCTTAAGTGATGTGATCACTTTTGATCACTGTTGTCTTCCTTTGGAGCTGAAATTGTTTCACTTTCGTTGAATTCCAAAGAAAGATATAAAAGGCAAAAGGCACATACCTAGAAGGTTACAGTGGTTAGCAATGGAAGAAAAATAAGCAGAAACCGCTCCAGGATTGGGTCAGAAGCCTTTCTCCTTCCTGCCAGGTAACTGGTGACCAAAGAGAGAACTTATCAGACTGTCAACTGGCACCACAGTTGATGAGTTAGTCTTCCTTCTTGCTCTTTCATTATGATCTTGCTCCAAACACCATGCTGTTTGTCCCACTATTAAAGGGAGAGAACGAGGAAAAAAGAGAGAAATATAACCAACTTTATGTGGACCTGTTATGTCTCATTAGCAACTTTATGGTTTTGTTGAAGACTAATACTCAGGAGAACAGACATTTTCTTTTTTTTTTAACCGAATGGTGAATTGGTTTGTCCCCTTTGGCCTAGCTAGAGAAACGCCTATATCCAACACGCACATACTGTATGTAAAAAGGGCGGAAACAAAAGTCAAACATCTGCTCACCAGACCTGCCCCTCAGTCTTCTCCTGAAGCGCCAAGGGAAGCATCGCAAGTTGGTCTCCAGTTTGCCTTTGCAGGGATGCCGGCTTCTCTGTAGCATGTTTGCCTCTCACCTTTGCTGGGAGTTTATAGGGGGCTTTGAAGTTCCTCTGAACAAACAGGGTCTCTGTGTTTCACTTATTGCTGAGCCAACCCTGAGGCCTTGGTTCCATCAGCTCCTTATTAAGTGTTTAGTAATTTCAGTTTCCACCTTTTGGTCTTGCTTGCTTTGCAAACATCTGGAGAGAATTAACTCCCAGGTCTCTGTAACATACCCATTTTGTGGTTCTAGGGAGAGTTGTGTGTTAGGGGATGTTGTTGCCCTTAACAAGCTTTCTTTATGGTTCTTAACTGTAAAAGGTACCCTCATTAATATTAATAGACAAAGAGAGAGCAAGGCCACTCGCCCCTATTTAGTTGCTGCCTTCTTGACTCTGAGTGAGACCTTCATGCTGGAAAGGAAAGAATAAATAGCATGAAAATGGGAATGAAGGACAAGATAAAAATATATATACAATAACAATAATTACAACAACAGAAATTCCCAGGCAATTGACATCAATATTAGTCTATACCTCCACAATCCAATATAACTGCTAGCTACAAGTGGCTTTTGAGTGCTAGTATGTAGTAAAGATTTATTGTTTGTGTAAAATACACACTAGATTTGGAAGACTTAGTATAAAAATGTAAAATATCTTATTAATAATTTTATATGGACAATAGGTTGAAATTATTCTAATTTGGAGGTGCAAGGTTAAAATTCTTTTTACTTGTTTCTCTTTACTTTTTTAATGTGGTTCTTAGAAATTTTTAAATTATATAAGTGGCTTGTCATTGTGGTTTGCATCAGGGTTTCTACTGGACTGCTAGCAGTACACTAACAGACCAAGCAAATTATTTAACAGAAAATGACTAGGACTTGCCAGAATGCCCTGACTGGGAATCCATGTGACATCATAGTGAACAGTAAAGGTAGCAAAAGAAGTATTAAGCCAATGTTATCCTGAATGTCAACAAACAGGAAAAGGTGACTATTAGAAAGTACTGATTGCTAAGTTTTTTTTCTCAGGACAAAATTCTAAAATCAATTATTAAATTCAAAATTGACAAGCAAATAAGAAAACAAGTAGATGATTACAAGAAATTAGCTGGGTGCACTAAAAAAGGCATATGACATTAAATTCACTGCCATTTTGATTAAGTGGTAGTGACAAATAGTGTGTTGGATAATGGTAATTAGGTAAAACTACAACTGGTTGAATATTTTTTATTCAGTCTTAAAAAAAATCTGTCTATAGAAATGCCTATAGGATAGGTCAAAAAATGAAAATATTAATGTAATTGATATGATGGATACCAAAATCAGTAATCAAAAAATAATGCATCAATAATGAGAATATGAATTTTACCACCATAAATGTAAAGTGCTGAGTTCATAAAATGAATTATTTAGGTATAGCACTAAGGTGGCCCAGATTGAAAATTATGCCCATGGAAAGAATTCAATTTTTAAGTACAACACAAACTAAACATAAGGAAGTAGTAGTCTCACTTTATTGTACTGAACTACTAAATCTAGAATATTTTGTTCTGTTCTGGATAACCACTATGGTAAGGGGGTCTTAACAGTTGAAAAATGAAGGCCTGACAAAGAAGAGCTCTGAGTGACATGATAGCTGTGCTCAACACTGTCCCTTAGAGATTGTGTAGACACTCCTCTTTGCTACAAACAACAACAACAAGCAGATACAAGAACAATTTGTGGAAGTTACAGAAAAGGTAGGAACAGAAATGGAAAAACCAAGATGGCGGCATAGGTTAATGCCAGAGATTCCTGCCTTGAACAACCAAATCAAAAT
>NW_006297573.1:65708-68399 GCF_000327345.1 Myotis davidii
GAGAGAGGATACAAATTATGAACAACAAATACACATCTATCAACAAGAGAATCTGAAAATCAAGTTGAGAATCTGATAAACAGAATGAACTGGTGATTATAATAAAATCAGGGGCATAGAATGGGAATGGACTGGCTATTCTTGGGGAGTAAAGGGGTGTGGGAGATGCGGGAAGAGACTGGACAAAAATCGTGCACCTATGGATGAGGACAGTGGGTGGGGAGTGAGGGCGGATGGTGGGGCGGGAACTGGGAGCAGGGGAGTTATGGGGGGGGGGAAGAGGAACAAATGTAATAATCTGAACAATAAAGATTTAATTTAAAAAAAAAGGTAGGAACAGATCGTTGTGAAGAAGAATTTTTGAATAGTCTTGGAGTTCTCCAAGGGGAAGGCTGCCTGGAAGATAATAAATGAACTCCCTATCCTTAAGGGTGTCCTGTAGAGGCCAGATGGGCACTCACCAGGAATGTTAAAGAAGATACTTCTATATTTGAGTGAAGGTTAAATTAAGTGAGATCTTTACATTTCCAATTCAAAGGCTATTATCACTATAGGGAGTCTTAAAATACTCCACAGGCTCCTGCTTTGGTGAAATCCAGCTACCACCTGGAAACTTCTTGCAAATGATGTTGCACCAGAAATTAGACTATCAAGAAAACTAGCACACAACTGGGTCTCTGTGTGTGGGGGGAGTGAGAAGGAAGCAAAGCCCTGATTTGTAGCATTTGCCAATTTCTGTGGTGTAAATAGTCCTACTATAGCAAAATGTAAGCTACCTACTGTTTAGCAACCAGCTCACAAATTTCCTGAAAATTTAACAGGAGTCTCATAAGCCATTATGAGCTGGCTCCAGCATACTGCTGCTAGAACACCACTTAGCTGTCAGAATGTGATGTCAGCAAGACATAATCAATCAATCAAATTTTTGGTTTTGGTTTTTAATGTTCACTATCGGCTACACACTCTGCAAGGTCAAAGAACTTATGGCCAACTAGTGAGGAAGGGGAGAGGGTTAGGAGGTGGGGAAGTGGGGGAGGGGTGCAAAAATTAACACAACGAAAAAAATAAGGTGTATTTTAGGACATGAAACAGTGCTGACCATAAAGGTCTGTGCTAGTGGAGCTTGGAAAGCAGCGAAGGGACAAAAGCTACACTTTATGGAGAGTTGAAATGTTCCATGTGCTGTGTGAGTCACAACTCCTGATATTTCAAGAAACATAATCATAATCCTGTAGGGTAGCCATTGCGCCACTGCGTAGATTAGGAACCAAAATAGCTCAAAATATCAAGACTCAATCATATCAAGACTTCTCCCTAAGGTCGCATCACTGGTAGCAGCACAAGTCCCACCTGAATCTACATAGACTTCCAATACATTTCACCATTTCCTCCTTTGCGTTGCTGGGGAAGGAGGAGGTAAGACTGAAGCTTAGCTGGAAGGACAGAGAGAATTTAAATGCTTCGTTCACTGTTAGAGGTCTTCAAAGCAGGGGAATGGTCCCAACTGACTGCGAGGCAGCACTGCTGCAGCTGGTAAGAGCAACTTCTGCGCGGAGGTGCGGCTCCTGAGTCAGGGCTGGGGCAGAAGGCCAGGCAGAGCCCGCTCCGGGGAGGTCAGCCTAAGCCCCGCCCACTGTGCCGGACTGTCTGTCCCTGCGGGTCTATGAAGCTGACTGGCTATGGAGTTTGAGTCCTTGTTCAAAACTGCAGCAATGTGAGTTAGGAAAATAAATAACTCCCTGCGCCTGTTTCTCCTAATGTAAAATGACAAGAAATACTATCTAATACACACTTTGTTGAGATTAAATGTGCTCATCTAAAAAACACGCAGTACAATGCCAAGCACAGAGTAGGCCTTCAATAAATATTAAATCCTTTCCCTCCACGTAGGTGCATGGTTGTCTCCCTGGCTGGACTGTCATATGTATCTCTGTGTCCCCAGCAACTAATGCAGTGCCTGACCAACAAACAAAAAAACAAAAAACATAAAATTTGTTTAGTGATAGTGCACTGATCCATTACTCTGGGCCCAGAAATACTTTTTTATATTAAATAAAACAAATGCATATGCACATGTAAAAATGCACTCCAGTATTCAGGAGTCAACGTATGCTCTCAGGCAGGTCATTCGCGAGATGAGGAAGGGTTAGCTCTCTGACCTAAGGCTCCCTGATTGCCCGCTCCCTTGGGGCCGAAAGCTTTATTTAAGTAAAGGTTTAGTTACTTGAACAGGTGTCATCTCTCTGCCATGATCTTTCAGTTCTAGTGAGCCGCTTATTCCATTGCACTAAGTGACAGTGCTGGGGTTGCCACTAAGGGCCCGAGGAAGAATGTCACCCCGGATGCTAGAGTGCAGGCATTCCGGCAGCTCAAGGCTGATTCAGGCAAGGAAACCAGTGGCAAGGTCCTGGGGCTGTGGGGGAGGCCCTCTGATTGTTATGAAGGGCCTGGTGACCATCACTGCAGCATGAAAGGGTTGATCTGTAACTGAATGAATGGGAGCTGAAGGGAACTGCAGCCTGAAGCTTGTGGTGACTTCAAGTGATTGGAAGAGAACAGAAGAGTGGTTGGCAATGCACAAAGCTCCACATGATCAAGCAAAGGCACCCAGCCAGGCTAATTCACCCTTTCCACGAATTCGACTCCCCCACCCAGTGCAGCTTCCCAGGGTGTGCCTACAGGCGCTCCCTA
>NW_006297573.1:68427-75179 GCF_000327345.1 Myotis davidii
CCACCTAGGATGCGCTGTGGAAGCTGGCTCCGATTTCAGCAGACAGCACGAGCTGTTGTCTGGTTTTTATTAAATTCCATAAGCAAGAGAATAATTCAGAACCCAAAACGTTAGATTCACTATTTACATAGCAAGACTCTGATTGAAAACGGTTTTGTCCTTTTCTGTTCTTCTCTATTCTGCAATTTTTAAAAATGAGCATGGCGTACTTTTCTATTTCATAAAAGTAAACGTTTTGTAAAAGAATAGTTTCCTGTCAGACACAGAAGAATAAGCACAGAAACTTTTATCGCAAAAAGGCTTTGAGAACCATATTCCCACAGCTCTGTTGGTCAGAAAGTCATCTTACTGGAACATTTTCCCCAACTTCCTCTGAATTTGAGTGAGCTTTTCTGAGACCGCCAATTGAAGAATAGGATATACATATTATCATGAGAGGGATGAGTAATTGACTGAGTTTCCTAGCACCTGGTGAGGTTTGAGTTCTACGTTCAGTGCTTGGAAAATGACAGGCTTTCTAAAGCTGGGCTTTCTCACATGGAATGACAGGACACATGACAGCTCTTCGTCCAGTCATTTATTGAGCACCGATTGTGCACCAGGCACTGTGCTGGGCACTGAAGATACAAAGATCATTCATGTCTTCGCTCTAATTAGGAAGGTAGATATGAGACAATTTACAGCCCTGGGGGTGAGTTATGTCCAGGCGGGTGTGGGTGAGTGGTCAGGCAGGTTTCACAGAGGCTAGGACATTTCAACAGTCTTCACATTAGGGTGGGATTTTTTAAGCATATGTTTATTGATTTCAGAGAAGGGAGAGGGAGAGAGAAATAAAAACATTAATGATGAGAGAGAATCATTGATCAGCTGCCTCCTGCATGCCCCCTATGGAGGATCAAGCCTACAACCCGGGCATGTGCCTTGACTTGGAATCAAACCATGACCTCTTGGTTCATAGGTTGATCCTCAACCACCGAACCACACTGGCTGGGCTAAAGTGGACTTTTGCTAAGCAGGCCAGCCAGGGTTGGTGGTAAAGGGGTGGGTAGAGGCACGGAGAATCTGGCTGAGGGAGAAGATGGATAAAAGCATGGAAGCATGATCAGGACCCCAAGACCTAACTCACACAAAGTTCTCGAAGACAACCATTCTGGTCCTAACTAAAAAGCTAGGCGAGGAGGCCATCATGAGTCCCAACTCCATCAGACACTGATGAGCCCTGCCATGTACCCAGCATGAGTATGGTGGATGATACAAAACAAAACAAAATGAACACACACACACACACACACACACACACACAATCACCATCCAAAGTGCTTGATGATCAGAGAGTTATCTTACTGCGATGCTTCCTATCCTTTTGATGAAACTGTAGAGTGAAATTTAAACTCTGAGGTTGCCCATTCAAGAATAAAAAACTAGGATAAGCATAATAAACACTTTAGTTTTGTGTAACCTACTGGAGATCATGGGATGGCTTTTCCTGAAAGAAATCAAAATCTGGGTGCTGCCCTCCTACCCAGACAGGCAGCAAAGGGAAGAGGGTGGTGTGGCACCCATGCAGGCTCGTGTCTTCAGTGGCCTCGCAGGCCCAGAAGTAGAAATAATTATAAGCATGTTTCATCTTTACTGAGCACTCTTGAAGCATATTGAAGAGAATCCCAAAGGTACAGCAAAGCATCTGCAAATTGCTTTTCCCCTTCTCTCTCTAGCCACATATATCACACATTTATGGCTCTCTCTTCCTAATTTCTTTCCTACTTCTCCTTGTATCCTCCCAAATTCTCTTAACCCCCAACGACAAAAGCACTTATCTTTTCACCCCCAGCTCCCTTCGCCTTTCTGGATTGGCTCCTCCTGTGGCCGGTAGCTCCCTCTCCCCTTTCTAGAGTAAATCAGTTTCTGTGTTCCGGCCCACTACTCCAATCAGCACCACAGTACTTTTCTATCAGTGGCAGCAGTTTAGTAGGTAGAATGGGAGAATGCTTTGCAGAGGCTGGAGTGCCCAGGAGAATGATTTGTTGTCCTTGTCACCTGCACAGCAAGCGTTTTTAGCCTCTGCTGGCAAAGGTTCTCTCTAGCGGCTCCCATATGTTAGGCCTTGCTCACCCTAAAAACATAAGGCTTCCCCTATCAGAGAAGCGGGCTGTAAAATGATCTCCCTAAGCTGTTTTCCCTTCGCTTACTTCTTCCCCCTTTATTCATAGCAGGTTTTTGTCTCATTCCTTCACTTATTCAAGATGGGTAATTACAAGATACTATTGATGCAAAGCCTGTCTTCCCCACACTTTCCACGGGCAGCAGCCCATCCATTAGCACTCTCCCCGCAAGATGGAATGCGTTTTTTAAAATATATTTTTATTGATTTCAGAGAGGAAGGGAGAGGGAGAGGGAGAGGGAGATAGAAACATCAATGATGAGAGAGAACCATTGATTGGCTGCCTCCTGCACATCCCCTACTGGGGACCGAGCCCACAACCCGGGCATGAATCGATCTCAGGACCCTTCAGTCCACAGGCCTACTGAGCTCTACCCACTGAGCCAAACCAGCTAGGGAGAATGCATTTCTTATTGCTTCAGTATTTGTTGAAGTGAATTGAACATGAGCATACATCTCTTGAAGGATCTTTTAGTTCTGTAAACCCAGTGTCACTGAAAGCTGTATCACTTGGGGCATACACAGTTGTACCTACCTCCAGCCACCATGTCAATGGACCACCAGGAATCAGTTACACACACACACACACACACATACACACACACACCTAGCATTTTCTCCAATGCAAGCCAAGGGCCTTTGAGTACAGAAAAAGCCATTTGTTTTTTCTTTTCTTTGAGGTAATTGATCAGATGCAAAGTGTTCAGACCCAATTCCTCACTGCTCTGAGTCCATGCTGGCATTTGAAGAGTTAATCTGCTGCCACCTCATGGCTGTGGCTCTCAGTCAATCGGTGGGACCCCAGGCTCATGTGAGGGGGATGAGTGAGGGTGACTGGGAGTTGCCTTGGTAAAGGGCAAGGTTCCAGAGCAGCTTTTTCTTTCCACCCCAGAGTACTAGTTAGAAGGGTGGGCTTTTTGAAAGCATTCTCTCTCTCTCTCTCTCTCTCTCTCTCTCTCCTTCTCTCTCTCTTTCTCTCATTCTCTCTCTCCCCCTCCCTCCCTTCCATTCTCTCTAAAAACTGGGACCTGTTTCCTGTAGACCTGTGGCAAAGCACTACAGAAGTACAGGCTAGGATTTCTTGCAAGTTTCCCGCTGTGGGGTGCCGCAACAGCTGTGACCCTGGCTTGATTTGGATGTAGACTTCAAGGGCGCCGTCCCCAGCGGGGAGAACATTTTTACTTCAGGAGCCTATTCACATTGGTAGCCTTGGCAGGGAAAGTTCCAGAAGCTTTGATTACACAAATACCTCTGCTAGGTACAGACCCCGTCTTGGCAACCTGGGGAGAGGGAATGTGCACGTGGGCTGATTAAACCAAATGGCCCGTTTCCTTCGCTGGGGCTGGGGCTGGGATGGGGCCTGGGGGTCTTCAGCTTAGAAATGATTTTTTTTCCCTCGGCTGTGTTGCCTGGAAACTTGAAGGGTTTAATTAGGACTGAGGAGGTTTTTGGCTTCTGCAGCTGCCTCTGCTCTCCCCCAGGGTTTGTGTGGTGTGTGTGTGTGTGTGTGTGTGTGTGTGTGTGTGTGCCCTGCAGTGCAGGCCAAAGCTGTCTGGAGAAGTGAATTGTGGATGATGGCAGATGTGACTCTTTTTATTTCAATTGATTTTGGTTAATAACTTTTAACCTTCTGAACCACAGAGAGGCTGCATGTGGTTTATGTATCATGTGCTAGAGCCTGGACAACAGGGTGGAGGTGGTAGCTATTACCTTATTGCCTACATCTATCCAGGGCCAATCTCTGAAAAATTTTCTAAATGTTCCCAAGAAAGACCAAGAAGCACTGCCCTGGGCCAGAGTCTCCCTGGCTCTCTGCATTCCAAGGCAGAAGTAAGACGGAACCAAGACTGCCCCTAGGTATGCATCCTTTGATAGAGAAAAACTCAAAGCAAACAAATTTAAATACAATATTTTTTATTTTTTATTAGCCTCAACATTACCAATTAGTTATCCTCCACTTTGGATATTTTGAAGGACTATGGAAGAAGAATTCCCTTCCCATTCTTCTTTGGTATGTGTGCACATTTGTATTTATTTATTTTTCAACTACAAACATCCTATATAATAAAAGGGTTATGCAATTCGATCACAGAATGACCACTCAACACAAGAGCTGCCCCCTGGTGGTCAATGTGCTCCCACAGGGCTGATGGCTGGCGAGCACAGTGGCAGTGCTAAAGATGTCCGACTGCTGGCTTAGGCCCACTTCTCGTGGCCTAAGCCAGCAGTCAGACATCACCAAGGGCTCCCAGACTGCTAAAGGGCATAGGCCAGGCTGAGTGGACCCCATCTCCCCCTCCCCTCAGTGCACAAATGTCGTGCACTGAGCCTCTAGGCAACACTAATAAAAGAGAAAGATGCAAATTGACCATACCTTCATGACGCCCATCAGCCAATCAGGCGTGTGTATTCAAATTAACTCAACAAAGATGGTGGGTTAATTTGCATATGCAGGTGCTGAGTGGCCGGGGGCAGGGTGGGACGCTTGCGGTGTGGGAAGGCAGAAAGGTGACTCTGGGCTGGAGTGAAGGCGATGCCACCAGCCAGGGGAAAGAAGGCCTGTTCTTGCATAAATCTTCATGCATCGGGCCTCTAGTAATATATAAACGTGTTCCAATCATAAAAGAATTAAAGACAGAAGTATAACCCCTCTTGCTCAAAGTCAGATGTTCCAGCTGGGGTCCCTGTAGACCTAGGCACATTTTGGCCCTTACATTCTTCTCCCCCAGCCCCTTTTCTTCCCTTCTCTCCTTTCCTCCTTCCTTCAGAGGAAGACTGAGGGACAATGTCCTTCCCTTTATGGGGTGCATAGAAATGAGCCATCACATACCATGTGTATTACTTTCCCAGGGCTGCCATACAAAGTGCACAGATTGCATGGCCTGGACAACCAGCATGTATTATCTCACAGTTCTGGAGACTAGAGTCAAGGCCAAAGTGTCAGCAGGGTTGGTCCCTTCTGAAGACTGACATCCCCTTGGCTTCTAATAGCTTGTTGGCATCTTTGGTGTTCTAGGCTTGTAGATGGGCCACTCTGATCTCTACCTGGAGTTGCCCACTGCAGGCTTGGCATGTGGTTTTCTTGTTTTCATAGGCTAGGTCAGTCACCTGTCATTTATAGCATTTCTGCTGTTTTCCCCTTTTCCATTTCTTTATTTTTGCGTTAGTGTGTTCCAGGAAGAAATGAGGCTAAAATTATGTGTGTCCAATTTGCCAGCATTAACTCTGTAGCCATTCTTTTAACCAGCATGTTCTGGAGACGTTTGCAAACCCCAAAGGAGTGATCCTATTTTGGGGCTATCTAGAAGTTGTAGGTAAGATTAGGGAGGGGAAAACACAATGTCAAAATGCTCTATGTAATCTATGAAAACACACACACATGCACACACACGCACATACACTCACTCATCTAACCTTCCATCTTGAGTAATCTATAGCCAACCTGGGCTGAATATTTGGATGCACCAGATTTTGACTTTATTCCCATGTAATTTTTTTACATTCCTCAATTCTGTTTTTTTCTTCTGCAATTTATTTTTAAAAGTGCAGACAAAGTGTTCTTTCTAAAAACGCAAATCCAATTATTATATGTCATCCTCCTACTTCAAAATATTCAATGTCTTCTCTTCACCTTTAGAATAAAGTACAAAACTCTACTCTCATCCTATGAGCTCCCCACTCTCGAGTCCTGTCCCTGACTACCTTTCCAGTCTCATTTGAGTCTCCCCTCCCTTGCTTAGAATTGGCTTCCTCGGCCATTTCTCAGTTCCATCAGGCCTTTGGACATGCTCTTTTCTCATCCTGGAAAGCTCGCTACCTCAGCCTCCCAGAGGCTCTATGGAAAAACGTTCTTTACCCAGGGGGACCTTCTCTCATTACCCTTGGCCCCTCCCCATATACATTAGGTTATTACATACATTACACACTCCCCTGACATCCTGTAGTTTTGCCTTGATAACACTTAGCTTCATGTCCGGAGCTAGACTGGAGGCATCGTGAATACAGGGTTTTTCTGTCTTTTTTTTTTTTTTTTTTGGTGGGAGGCCTTCGAGAATTTTATTTTATTTTTCAATTTTGAAATATAGACAACATTTACAATTTCTTACTGGCTATTATCAATAATGCTTCCTGGAATGTACGTCTTTACACATATCTCTGGGAATTTCCATGAAATAAATTCTAAGAAAAGGACTGGTTGACTCAAAGTTATACAAGTTTTTAAAAGGCCGTGGATAATATCTCCAAGTGAAATGGGACCCTTGTCATTCTCACCTGCAGCAGAGTCCACTCCCTCTCACATTTCTTCCAATGCCACAAGTTTTGTCAGTTTTTTAAAAATAAGTCTTTATTGTTCAGATTATTACAGTTGTTCCTCTTTTTTCTCCCCATAGCTCCCCTCCATCTGGTTCCCACCTCACCCCATGTCCTTACCGCCCCCCTCCATTATCCTCATCCATAGGTGTTCGATTTTTGTCCAGTCTCTTCCCACACCTCCCACACCCCCTTCCCTCTGAGAATTGTCAGTTCACTCCCTTTCTATGCCCCTGATTCTATTATATTCACCAGTTTATGCTGTTCATCACATTTTTTA
>NW_006297573.1:76276-78132 GCF_000327345.1 Myotis davidii
TGCTGACGAGCCGTAGGCCTTCTTTTGGAAGCTCTGGGTTCCTTTGGCCCAGCTGCGGTTTGTTAGGTTTAGATTGCAAAAGGCCAGGCCATTCATGTGCAAAAGCCTCTGCACACAGCTTGGGTGGGGTTGTAAATTGGGTGGGTCCGGGTCTCAGGGAATCACGGGGCGGTGCAAATAGCAATGGTTGCCCATTGGCCCTGCCCCGGATAGGTCCCTGGGTCTCTGTGTCCCATGGCCCCATACAGGAATAATGAATGCTGCAAGTACCTCTGAGAGAAAGCCGCCCTCATGTTCCAGCCCGATGCCACTTTCTCCCCGTATGAGTCTGGGTCCCCAGAGTCTCACCCAGAACTCAAGTTCAGAGTAATCAGGAGTTTGTATCTCCCTCCTGATTGAAAATTACCACAGCGTACCCAGTTGCCAGCCTGTTTCATGCACCTCGGTACCTCTACTCTTCCGCACCTCTGCACCTCCTAGTTGTCGGACTTCCACTCAGCCAGCCTTCCAGTGGTTCTGGATGATATTCGCTTTGGCTTTTAGTTGTAGTTTTGATGTAGTTGTGTGAGGCAGCAAGTTCAGGTGTTTACCTATGCCGCCATCTTGATTCCTCCAAGTTTTGTCAGTCGGTTTTTCTGTCTTGTTCACATCATGACCCTAGTACCTAGCACCAGGTCTGGCACATAGCAGATAGCCAATGAATTGTATTTTTCACCTTATATTTTTCCAATCTTTGCTCCCACTCTAACCCCAGTGTACTCTGCATTCTATATTTTATTGATTTTTTACAGAGAGGAAGGGAGAGAGATAGAGAGTTAGAAACATCTATGAGAGAGACACATCATCGATCAGTTGCCTTCTGCACACCTCCTCCTGGGGATGTGCCCACAACCCAGGTACATGCCCTTGACCGGAATCGAACCCGGGACCCCCCAGTCCGCAGGCCAACGCTCTATCCACTGAGCCAAACCGGTTTCGGCGACTCTGCATTCTAAATCTCACTAGATCTAAGAGGGGACAATAATAGCTAAATATTGAAAGTATTTGGCCTAGAGAGATACTTGTAACTCCCTTTCTGGAAAACTGGGCTTGGTACCTCTTTTCCTCTCCCTTGTAGAAAACAGCCCTAGATGTCCTCAGGATCCTGGAGCAGGTGACCAGGGGCCTCTCGGCTTAGCCCACTGGCTCTACAAACAGAAGATCCCCAACATTATGGAAAGATTTAATTTTTGTTTTTCATTGGCAATTGGGGAAGTTGGTTATAGTGATAAACTTAGCAGGTCATATGAGGATTCTCATAAAATAAAATAAACAGAGGTCCCCATTACGGAATTACAGTAAGACATGGAAAGTTTGCCACAGATCTTTTTTCTCATTGCTTTTATTGCACAGGGGGAAAAAATGTAGCCCGCTGTACGCAGTAATTGAAAGGTTGAAACTGAAATTATTTGTTTCCTCATCTGTAAAATGAGCCGATTGAACTGAGTGGCCTCTAACGTGGCTCTAAATGCTATGACCTTATTCTGTGATTCTTTATAAGAGTTGTTCACAAGAACTTCTGGGTTTCTGAAAATACATGGCTCTTGAGGAAATAAAATTTTTATTGCAGGGTTTTTTAAAAATATAAACACCTTTATGAACCTGGCAATCACTCAGGTGAAGAATAGTGTGGATTTGCGATCTGCCAACAATTGTACCATTCTAAAGAGTTCAGTAGTCAGCAGTTTAGGACTCAGCCTAGAACTACATGAGAGCTAGAAGGGCTGAAATCTTCAGTGGCAGCTTTGGAATTTCATGCCTTTGCACAAGGACAAGAAAGAAAGAAAGAAAGAAAGAAAGAAAGAAAGAAAGAAAGA
>NW_006297573.1:78194-79215 GCF_000327345.1 Myotis davidii
AAGGAAGGAAGTAAGGAAGAAAGAAAGAGAGAGAGAGAGATAAAAGAAAAAGAAAGAAAGAAAGAGAAAAAAGAAATAATACCTGGCAAAATGCAAGTGAATATGTACTCTAGACTTTTAGATAAATAAATAAATAAACAAACAAACAAACAAACAAATAATAAGCTGTGTGATGCTCTGTATTACTGTTCAGTAAATATTTATCCTCCTTCACAGCCCATCATGGGCCTTCACCTTCCTCCCCCATTGATATTGAGTTTAGCCGTGCAATTTGCTTTGGCCAACAAAATGTTTGTGAGCATGACACATATTGTAAATGTACTTGATCAGTTTAGGTTTAATCTTGTGTACTGGTGACCCACCATGAGATGCCCTGAGTAGCATTGTCCCTGTAGCCTAAGGCTCCCCAATATACAGTTGTGGAGCAAATGTAAACTGAACCCACACACCCTCCCGGCTGAGTCCAGCCTGACTCAGTTGAATCACAATTAATTTGCAACCTTTGAGCATGACAATAAATGTTTTAAGCCACTAAGTTTTAAGGTAGCTGTTACTCAGCATTATTGTGAAAACACTGACAAATACAGGATGCAATGTGAGTTCTCATGAGATATTATAAGACAGGGGTGGGCAACCCCTGGCATGTGTGCCAAACATGGCATGCCAGTAACTTTTGCTGGCACACGAAACCATCTCTTATAATCTCCCATTTACAATTTTTGTCTTAATATTGACTCTTTTATTTTTCAGATAAATTCAGTGTAGGTGCATCTTATATAAATAAAAAATTTAACATAATAAGTTATCTTAAAGACTATAGACATGGATTGAAGATATTATAACAGGGGTGGGCAACCCCTGGCATGTGTGCCAAACATGGCATGCCAGTAACTTTTGCTGGCACACGAAACCATCTCTTATAATCTCCCATTTACAATTTTTGTCTTAATATTGACTCTTTTATTTTTCAGAGAAAAACAGTGTAGGTGCATCTTATATAAATAAAAAATTTAAATTGGGG
>NW_006297573.1:81061-84334 GCF_000327345.1 Myotis davidii
GCACATCCCCAGTAGGGAGTGTGCAGGAGGCAGCTGATTGATGTTTCTCTCTCATCGATGTTTCTGGCTCTCTATCCCTCTCCCTTCCTCTCTGTGAAAAAGTCAATAAAATATATTTTTAAAAAAAAAAGAATATGGATTCTAACCCTAGCTGGTTTGGCTCAGTGGATAGAGCGTCGGCCTGTGGACCCTGCAGACCCCAGGCGCAGCCTAGGCTCTGGTCAGAGCGCATGCAGAAGGCAACCAATTTATGTGTTTCTCTCACATCGATATTTCTGTCTTTCCCTCTCTCTTCCACTCTCTCTAAAAATCAATAGAAAAATATCCTTGGGTGAGGATTTAAAAAAAAAGAATATGGATTCTAGATTTTGGCATATCTTGCTTTGAATCTCACTTTTGTTATTTACTATATATGAAATGTTATGCAATTTACTTAACCTTTCTGACACTCAATTTCCTCATCTGGAAATGGAGATAATCATGGTACCAACCTCACAATACTGTTGTGTGAACCAAATGAGATGATCCATATCAAACAGCTAAGACACTGCCAAGTACATAGTGAGGATCCAATGTTTACTATTATTAAAAAATAATATTAAATGCCTGGTCAGTGTGGCTCGGTGGTTGAGCATCGACCCAGGAACCAGGAGGTCACAGTTTGATTCCCAGTCAGGGCACATGCTGGGGTTTTGGGCTCAAACCCCACTGGGGGAGCAGCATGCAGGAGGCAGCTGATCAATGATTTTCTCTTGTTACTGATGTTTCTAACTCTCTCTACCTCTCCTTTTCTCTCTCTGAAATCAATTTTAAAAATTTTAAAAATAATAATAATAATGGTAATTTCTATAAAATGAATCTTACTGTCCTGCTAACTTACATTATAAAATTGAATATTTTTTCCTATGAAACTGGATATAAAGAATTATTTGGAAATATTTGGTGAAGAAGGATGAAGATAAATATTCTACCACATGAATGATAAGTTCCATATATTAAAAGTTCCTTGTTTGTGGGAGGTATATTGTCTACCAAGCAAGCCTATCTGTGTGTATGTGTGTATAAAACTGTTTTGAGTTATTTTGCAACTATTTCCCAAATCTGAACTCCTTTTATAATCCGAGTTTACATTCCCATATCCCAGAGTCTAGAATATGAAGTGTGATGTCAAGTATTTTAACAATTTAGGTCTGAATCTCTATAGTCAGTGTCCAGAATTGTTCTTTAAAGTTCACAGGTAATAGTTCAGTGACAGTGTTTTCATGTATTTAATAAACATTTATTAAGTACTAGGTATTGTGTGAGATACTGGAGGTAGCGAGGTACATGGTCCTGCGTTCATGGCAGTCATAGTTTAGCTACAGATGGGCAAATGTGTTTCCCTCTGGTGTCACCTCTGATGGATGTAGAGGGACTTCCCAGAGCACTGGTTAAACACAATTCTAGCAGTATTTGATCTTACTGGGCCACAGAACCATAGGCCTGGCTAAAAGAAATGGTTTTGATTGTTTGCTAACCCGGGTTTAGCTGGGTTCGGATACATATACAACAAAATGTAATGTGGTGAGTGCTGTTTGCGAGATAAGAATGAAGTAGCACCAAACACAGAGCGAGGAGTAATTAATTTTGCCAAGAGGGGACTGGAGTAGGGAAACACTTAATTGAAGAGGTGAAATTGTAGCTGAGCCTTGATGGATGACTAGGAATTTAGTAGGTGATAAAGTGGGGAAAGAAGACTTCAGGCCAAGAACATATCATGAACAACTGCGCGGAGGTGTATAAGTATGTGGGGATGTTGAGGAAGTAATTCCAACTTGTTTGGTTAGAACATAGGGTCGGGGGATGATGCTGGTGGGAATAAGTTGTTAGAGTGAGTTGGAACCAGACTGTACTGCTTCATCCTATAAGCCATAGGACTCATTGAAGTCTTTTAAGCTAGAGCAAGATATGGCCAAATATGTGCTTTTTAAAAGTTATTCAAGAAGAACTAGATTAGAGATAGAGAAAAAGACACTGGGCCTCTAAACTGGGGTGCTGTGGGGTAGGGGCAGAGAGAGAGAGGACATAGCATCAACCCATAGCACAGGGATGTTCTTTGCTTTAAAATGATCCATTATGGCTTCAATCAACAAAAAGCAAATTCAATAGTCTAACATTTTCATTGTTTGCATTCTAATATTATGGTTTGGATATGTATGTATGTATATCATTAAACTACACATATAAATGGGACCTCCAAGACTAATCTCAGATTTTTCAATTTATCCTTATGACAATCCTATAAAGTATCTACTGTAATTCCCAATTTACAGAGGAGAACACTGAGGCCCAGTGATCTAAAAAGCCCAAGATTGGTGATCTCAGATGACACATCTTCTAAGTGTCAAAGATGACATTTGAACCCAGGTAACTGGGCTCCAGCGTCCATGCTCTTATTCGCTACTCTATACCATGTAAACAATTCATTCTTCAATACTGTTATCCTTCTCTACTACCCCTTAAACCTCTCAAATATCTTTTTTATATCTATATCTATATCTATCTATATCAAAACTATATCTATACCTATATTGACCCTGGAAATGAGCTAATGAGTATCAGAGAAATGTTAAAAGCAGGCAAAAATTAGCAAGAAATTTAAAATAACAATAGTGACTGAGCCCAACCTCTGAAATAATCCAAATAATTTGGATTTGGCATCTAATAAGAGCTATTGATTTATTCCTGAGTACTTGAGAGATTTTAATCTCTTACTCCACTGGAATTAATACATTAATCAAACTCCTGGCAGTGTACCTAGCACTGTGCCAGGGAATAAATCACCTGTGGCTTCGCCCTATATAAAGATGCAGGCTGTGGAATCTCAGAAGGAAGGCAGGGATGGGACAAAATCAACCAAAGAACCTGTATGCATATATGTATTACCCATGAACACAGACAATAGGGTGATGGAGGCTTGGGGGAGCGGAGAGGGGACTAAAAGGGGTCCCCTGGGAAAGAAAAAGGGGACATACGTAATATTTTCAATAATAAGGATTTTTTTTAAAAAATTTTTAAAAAGACCCAGGGCAAAGAGCCCAGGACTACGAGTCAGAAGACAGAGTTGGGAGTCCTGACTCCGCCATTGACCTGCCCTATGACCTTGGACAAGTCACTTCACTTTGGGGGCCTTCCTTCCATCACTGCAAATGGCCCCGATGATCTCAAAGGTCCTTCCCATTTTACAATGTCTGTGGCTGCCTCACAGTATTCATTTGAAGGAAAAATAAAAGA
>NW_006297573.1:84501-87348 GCF_000327345.1 Myotis davidii
GGCCCTTGCCCAGAATCGAACGTGGGACTTTTCAGTCCGCAGACCGACACTCTATCCACTGAGCCAAACCAGTTTCTGCTACACTTTGTACTTTTTAAAAATTGCTGCATTTCACCAATTTGGATGTTCCCCCCTCCCCTTTTTTTCTTGCCTAATTGCTCTGGCTTGATGTTTAGTACTATGTTGATTAGAAGTGGCGAATATAGGCCTCCAGTCTTGTTATTGACATTAGAGGGAAAATTTTGTTTTCACCATTGTATATCATATTAGCTGTAGAGTGCTTTTTTTAAATTAAAAAATAGACTTTTTAAAGCCATTTTCCATTCACAACTATATTGAGCAGAAGGTACAGAGATTTCCCATATACCCCTTGCCCCCGCACATGCACAGCCTCCCCATTATCATTGTCCTCCACCAGAGTGGTATATTTGTTATAATTGATGAACCTACATCTATACATATAAAGAGGTAATATGCTAATTGTCCGTTACAGTGTCCCAGTAACAACCAATTTGCATATTGACAGACCAGCAGGAGGCTGCATGTGCAGTAGGGGGTGGGTGGCCGGAGCCAAGTTCCTGGGGGTCTGAGGAGAGTGCGTGACAGGAGCCTGGACTGCAAAGAAGGAAGAAGAAGCAGCCATGGGGAGCAGCCACGGACACCCTACCCCAGCCCCCGCACCGCCGGGGGGATGGGGAGACTGACTGGATGGGGAGAAGACCCAGCCTCGGGGGTAGCTGCAGGCCACACCCCCGACTCCTGATCTCTTCCCCCGCCACCCCCACCAGGGGCACCCATAACAATAGCATGCCAGCGACCACCCATCAGCGCCCCAGAGGCAACAGGGACCCCTGCTGCTGAGCCCCCTCCACTGGGGCCGGGCAGGCCTCTTCTCCCTACAACTCCAGACCTAGGTGGAGGCAGGCCTGAGAGGCCCCCCAGGATCAGACCCTTCCCCCTGACAGCAGAGCGGTCTCTGCAGTGAAAGTGGGCTGAACCTTACTGGGGGCATGGCTAAACCCGCCCTCCTAGCCACCTGGCTCTGCCCTAGCCCAGCCCCCACCCCACTCCAGGAGATTGGAACCCCCCCTGAGCAGGTACAGCTGCAAAACAGCCATGCACAATTTAAATAATGGCGCCAAGCGGGAAGGTTTGACAGTTACTCCCTCTTCGGCCTCGCCACCCCCCTAGCAGCCCCCTAATGCCCTGCCTGACCAGCGCCTCCAGGGACAACCACCGCTACAGGGCTGCTGGCCAGAGCCCGCCCCTCCAAGGCCTGTGGAACCCTCTGCAAAGCTTCCATAGCTACAGTCCCAGGAAACAATCATGCCCTCCTCCCCTAACCAGCACCTGCTACCTGCAAGGGTACCCATGAGCTTAAAAATAACAATCCCTTCCCATTTACACATCACTTACTTGATGAAACATTTCTAGGTTTATTAGCTCAGAACCTCCTCATGACAACCCAAAGAGGTAGGCGGAGAAGAGATTACAGTCCCCATGGTATATGCATATGTATTCAGAAATGAAGCTCAGAGAGAAAAAGTGTCAAGCCCAGTGGTTCCCAAGGTGCAGCAGATGCCCCACGGGGGGTGGGGGGAGGCAATTTGATTTTAAGTGAGGGCTATTCGAGAATGAGTTAACAGTGAATTTTTTGCATTTCTTATGGTTCTAGGGGGCCTCATCTACAGTGTATCCTACATAATAAAAGGCTAATATGCTGCTGCTCAATAATCAGATCGACTACCTGATACTGCATCATCCCAGTGCTTGTGTTCAAGTAACTCTTAACTATATAATAAAAGCCTAAGTGACCATTACAGCAGAACAACCGGTTGCTATGATGTGAACCGACCACCAGGGGGCACACACTCAACACAGGAGTTGCCCTCTGGTGGTCAGTGTGCTCCCAGAGGGGGGGCGCCACTCAGCCAGAAGCCGGGCTCATGGCTGGTGAGCACAGCAGCTGTGGTGGGAGCCTCTCCCACCTCCGTGGCAATGCTAAGGATGTCCGACTGACGGCTTAGGCCCAGTAAGGCATCAGTTGGACATCCCCCCAGGGCTCCCGGATGGCGAGAGGGCGCAGGCCAGGCTGAGGGACCCCCCGTCCCCTAAAGTGCATGGATTTCATGCACCGGGCCTCTAGTTGACATATGATTATTGTTAGAGTCCATCATTTACATTAGGGTTCACTCTTAGTGTTGTACACTCTATGGGTTTTGGACAAATTTATAATAATGTGTATCCACTATTACAGTATCATACAGAGTAGTTTCACTGCCCTAAAAGTGGTCTGTACTTCGCCTATTCATCTCTCCCTCTAAGCCTCTGGCAGCTACTGATACTTTTACTGTCAAAAAAAAGTGCTGCATTTGAAATCTTGCAGGATATTGAGAACTTGTTTTAGAGAACCTCGGGCACTTTTAAACCACTCAATGCTTTATCCCTCCCTCCCTTTCATCTTGCCTAGAGAACCCCCAGTGGTGATTTTTAAACATGTTAAGGTACTTAATCAAGGCCTCTGAGGTTGGGTAGCGCAGAGTTGACTCTGAGGCAACACACTTTGAACAATGGCTGGCTATGCTCACTGTTTTCTGAAGCTAAAGATTGCAAATAGATTTTTGCATCCCAATTCTTCTAGCGGGGAGACTAGGGTGAGTGGAAGTACAGAATAGCTTTTGCCACTTCAACAGCAACATCCTTTTCCTTGCAATGGTCATTTTGGCTTCCAGAGGAGCAAGCGTTGAGCCTCGGCGACAGTGTAGTCTCGGCTGCCTTCCAGCTCTCACCGCGAAGAGATGAGTCTCCAAGGAGCATGGGCTCCGAGCAGTGATTAAAGACGCTGGC
>NW_006297573.1:87375-93389 GCF_000327345.1 Myotis davidii
CTCCAAAATAAACGTTTCCCTATGGCTTCATGCTATGCATGGTTCCTTAGATTAACACGGGGACTGACAGATTGGTTGAGAACCTGCAGCTAATAGTTTTGAGGTCAGAAGAGACGATTGTGCTCGTTCTAATTCCAAAGCCGATCTTTTTTGTGGATTATGATGGATGACTCAACACGGTGGTCAGCGCCTCCTGTATATTTTAGGTGGAATGCTTTCTCCTGACACATACTTTACAGAGACATATGTGTATCCCATTTTAATTAATGGAAGAAATGATTCATTCACAAGTGAAAGATTTAATTAAAGCAAGGGTCAGTGTGGGGCAGCCTTGAATTGTAAAATACCTCTGATGTTTATTATACTCTCTGCCATCTCTGCATGCTGTCTGGAGCAGTACATGGCCTTGGAAGGAAATAAAATGAAGTTTAATTAATTCATTCGTTCAGCTGATATTCATTGAGCGCCGACTGCGGCATTCTAGCCGTGCTAGGCTCTGGAGACACAACGCTGAACAGACAGACATGGTTTTTGCTCTTATGGCCACTACGATGCAGTCAAGGAGATGGGAATAAATGAGGAACAAACAAGTAGCACACTTGCTACAGATTATAACGAACTGTATAAAGGGAATATCACCTGTGGGCTGTTCTCTTTACAGTGCTTTGGAATTGTTTTTAAAGATCCTACTACCGGTCCTAATAGTAACTTACTTTCCTGTGGAATGTATGTCTGAAACCAGTCTGACTCAGTCTGGTAGATAAAGTATCGTATGGGCATTGACTTACCCAAGCTGTTTGCCACGGTAGCTCCTTCCTCTGAGTAGGGAAACCTGGCGCTTTAGACCTGGGTTAGACGATTGATTCATTATGAAAAATATATATGAATAGTACCTAGTGCACAGCACTGATACTAAGTAATCAGCACTAATATTTGTAGTTTGTGTTCTTATTGCATACTAGCATCATTCCCTCTCTTCTGGGCCTTTCTTCATTGTCCCTTTTTTGTTGTTTTGTTTTGGTTGTTCATGTTATTTTCTTATCCCTTCATTTGATAACAGGGGTCACAACTCTTTAAGCACAGGGCCTAACCTAATATATAGTCTGAGCTCAATAAATAACTATCGAATAAATGGATGAAATCCTTCTTATCTCTTTTGGGAAATGGCTTAGCCGGTAGGCAGACATTCCCCGAGGGGTCCTTAGTGCTGCCACGGAGGAAGAAGCTCCTGCCACCTCCGCTGCGCTGGCCAGCTGGGAGCCAGCTTCTGAATGAGTGGTGCTCCTGCTGTGGGGGCATACTGACCACCGGGGGCAACTCCTGTATTGAGCGTACGCCCCCTGGTGGTCAGTGCACCTCATAGCAACCAGTCCCACCATTCAGTCGATTTGCATATTAGCCTTTCATTATATAGGATTGTAGCAAGCAGGAACCTACATGCCCTGGCCTCTGCCTACCTTTCCGATCTCAGCTGCCACAACTTTCCCTCCTGTACTCAGCCTCAGCCACCAGCCTTGCCTGGAATGCCCTTCCTCTGGAACAGTGCATGGCTCACTCCTTCCAGGCCTCAAGCCTCTGCTCAAATAGCTTCTTTTCCAAGGGGTCTTCTCTGACCACTTCGCCTACTCATTTTCTATCTCCTTACCCTGTTTATTTTTCTTTAAAATATTGTAACTTTTAGAAACTACATGATCTACTTCTGAGTTTATGAATTTATTATCTATCTCCCCACACTTACCACATGTAAGCTCCTGAGGGTAGAAGCCTGGTCTGCTTCTGTCCAGCCCTGAGTCACTATGCCACTGAATGAATCACACAAATGAAGTATTCATTTTTCACTTTCCTAGGAAAATATGTGCATAAAAGCTATCCAAATAGTGTCTATAATACAGTAGTTTCCAAAATATAAGAAGTCTTCCTCCCCGAATTAATTTTTCACTACAGAATGGCAGGAAGAGGGACAATAAATTATCCCAGTCATATGGGTAATGAAGACACAGCCAATAACAGGTCTCCCGAAACCCAAATCTTAATCAAATCCTACACGCTTCACTTTCTCACCATGTTTCTGGCCCTTTGGGTAACTCACTTCCTTTGTGCTTACAAAGTAGTTATTTGCTCCTGTTCTCAAAGCCAGCAAGCACGGATTTTCTTTAGTTTTCACACGATCTGGCTCAAACTATCAGGAAACTTGGATGTTTCGTTTGGCGTCTTTCACTGACTGAGAACTGAGGAACTGCAAACAAGAGAGCCACCTCCACTGGCCCAGGGTGTCAGTGCTGGAGCGGAAAGGCGAGAACCACGAATACCACCATATCCTCCAGGAAGCAATGACCCAGTGACCGCGGTTAACTCTCTCTGGGTTGGAGGAAAGGAGGGGACCTGGAGGGGTTCCTCCGCTCCTGGAAATGCCAGCGATGGGAGTCTGGGTGTGCCGTGGGCACGTTGTTGTATGGTGTGGGGCTTTGCTGAGGTCCTTTGGAGCATTTGTCCCAGAAGTCTTTCCAAAGAGCCAAACAATACCGGCTGTTCCTGGCCAGGCCTGGCCTGGCTCACTCAGACGCATGTGCTAGGAGAGGTGCTTTGGGGTAACAGAGCTGGCTCCAGTTCCTCCATGACCACATCAGCCCTGGTTTCCGCTGTGCAAAACAAAACTCTAAAAAATGTTACCATACCAAATGGTATGTGGCTTTTGTTTTATAAACAACTTTTTTTTTAGGTCTGCGGGAACTGTAATAAAGACCAGTACCATGTCCAGTTGTTTTCCAGAGAGCCAGCTCAACTTGGGCGACCCTCAGCATGAGGTCTGTTCTTCTCCAGCAGAGATTGCTAAAATTTGACTTCACACTGTCAAGTGCATGTCAGGGAGTCCCCAGCTCTTCACCTCGGGACCATGAGTTTCTTTCTGATTCTGAAAGAGAAGGTTTCAAAATCACTAACAGAGCAGCAGTGGGAGTCAAGGAGGTGTTCTGGGAGAGGGTCTCAGGGCTGCTGGGGAGGGGAGAGGCTTCTTGTGAAGGGTGCCTTGCATTTGGGGCTCACATAGCCCACAGGCAAGGAGAAGACGCCGTGAAGGCTCTGATATTCCCAGATGCCTGGACAATTCCACGAAGTTCATCGCTTCCAAGGACCTTACTTCATCCAGTATGACTTCATTTAAGGCAAGTAAGATGAAAGCTTACAACAGGATGTCACTGATTTTCAAACACAAGGCAGGCAAGGGTGAGAACATTAATGGAATAAATATGTCCCAGGAGAAAATCTAGTAGATTCTTGTTATTTACACACAAAGACAAATCACAAAATGGAGTTGAAGGTCAGAAGCCCAAGAAACTATGGCAGTCGTGGGCAAACTACGGCCCACGGGCCGCATCTGGCCCGTTTGAAATGAATAAAACTAAAAAAAAAAAAAAAAAAAGACCGTACCCTTTTATGTAATGATGTTTACTTTGAATTTATATTGGTTCACACAAACACTCCATCCATGCTTTTGTTCTGGCCCTCCGGTCCAGTTTAAGAACCCATTGTGGCCCTCAAGTCAAAAAGTTTGCCCACCCCTGAACTATGGGCTATGTGCAGTAACCCCCTGAGGACAGGCCCTGGTTACAGCTGAGTCCAGTGGAGAAATGACTGGAGGAATCTATGTAGTGCATTACATCCCAGATTGCAAGAAGCAGTGGCTAAGATCAAGAATGACATTGTCAAATCTGGCTCTGTCACCTACTAGCTGTGCCTCAAATTCCATATCTATAAAATGGGGATAATAATATACTTATTTAAAAGTATTGTTGTGAAAACTGAATAATATAACAGATGAAAGTGCTGGGCATAGGGTCTAACATATAATAAGTGCTCAATAAACGTTACTTATAAAAATGATTATTACAATTATAATTTATGGAATTATTACTAAATCTAATATCTGCACCTGATGATTTCTATTTGTTTCTTTCTATTTCTTCCTCCATTTTCCACTGCCTTTTAAATTCAGAATGTCTGGCAGTCTGTCAACTGGGCAGTAAAATACAAAATCATTGTTCCTCAGAGAAAATTTCTCTGAGAAATATTATAGATCATGCTATAGATTTCTTTAAGCATCTTGTTTGGCTAATTCAAATAGCCAGGTAACACCCAAATCAGCATTCTTTTCTATCTACTACAGGATGATAAGCCCCTTTGTAGCATCTTCTTTGCTAACACATGGGGCTGTTCAAAAAAAATATTTGTTGAGTAAATGAGTGCTCTTTATCCATACAGAGAAGGAAAACAGCAACAACATCTATGACTGCCCAAGTAACCTTTACTGTTCATCCTGATAAAGAAATTTCCCTGGTGGGTATGAAAGTTCTAGAGGTGATCATGAGCAAGGAAACCTCTCCATTCTTGCGTCTCCTACTTGCTGTTGGTCTACTCAATGGTTCTCAACCTGTGGGTCGTGACTCTTTCACAGGGGTCGCCTCAGACCATCAGAAAACACATATATAATTACATGTTGTTTTTGTGATGAATCACTATGCTTTAATTATGTTCAATTTGTAACAATGAAATTGGGGGTCACCACAACATGAGGAACTATAGTAAAGGGTTGTGGCATTAGGAAGGTTGAGAACACTGAAAGAGGTCACTCTTAGGAACAGAAAGTATACGACTGGCTAGTACATTTCCTTCGATGTGTCATTTGAAATATTGACTCATTATTTTAACAGCACCTTTCTTAAATTAGGGTCAGAATTCTTTTCCCAGCATCATCCTTTTCATCTAAGGAAGAAACTGTCACCATCTCATGTCCACATTAATTGGATAAGTGATTCTTTCTGACCTTGAAGCAAGGAAGTAGAAAGTATACTCAGAGGCTTTAAAACTGATGGCCTTCTCCTTTTCTAATTGGAGTGTATAATCTAGTGCTTGGAGTTGCTACACCTTCTTAAAACAGGGTGTGGGTGAGTTGGTGAAAGATGGAGATTGGTGATGGAGGGGGCTTTTATTGGGTGACATGGTGAGAGCAGCGTGTCGCAGATACAACTATGGCCTATACTCTGACTCCTGCTGGGAAATCTAGAAGCAATGGGAACTTGATGGTGGAGTCCAAAGGCTGCTGAGTTGGGGAATGTCCTGCACTTAGTTTGATGAGACCAGGGGCGAGTATTTCTCAATAAACAGACATGGCAATGCTGAAGAGAGAGCTGAGCAGCAGGCCTTTTAAATTCTGTCCATTTGCACCTCCTGGGTGAGAGAACTCCAACAAGCGTGAGGCAGGGTCTGCAGAAAGGAGAAGGTAAAGCCCAGGGAAAGTATGCATTGCGGTTACTGTTGGAGAGCCTGCCTGGGTACCTCCAGAGGCTCCACTGGAAAAGGGACAGCTTTAAGCACCTCTCAGCCCAAGAGCATGACACCAGCCTATGCTACAACCAAATCAAATAAGGCTTTCATGACCTTTATCTCTCCTCCCCTCCCGTGCTCACACCCTGTAAGAGTCAGAAGCTGGAGAACAAGCTGGGAATAGGGAAAGGAGAACCAGAAAGAAGAAATGTGCAAGGCCTCACAGACCCCGTCCAACCATAGTCCCCTGGCCCATGCAAAACAGTCCTCTGACCTCTCCTCTGCTATTCAAACACTCCAAATATTCTCCCAACACATGGCCTTGGTTCTTGATATTTCCTCTTTCTGGAACATTTTCTTCCCCTAGATTATCAAATTGTTGGCACATTTCATTTTCTGTAGGAACATCATTTGATTTACATTTTTAAAAAAAAAATTATTCTGGCTACCTTGTGGGAAAATGGCAGTAGAGAGGCAACAGGGGAAACAGGAAGGCCAGATGCAGGGCTACTTCTCTGGTCCCCATGAGGCATAATGAAGCCTGGAGCAGGGTAACAGAAGAGGAAGTGTTGAGAAGTGATCAAATTCAGAGCATATTTTAAAGCTGGTACCCACAGGACTTGTTACTGTGAAGAAAAGAGAAGAGCCTTGACCTGGCCAGTGTGGCTCTGTTGGTTGAGTCTCGTCCCTGAGTG
>NW_006297573.1:93423-109824 GCF_000327345.1 Myotis davidii
CGTGGGGGGGGGGGGGGGCAAGCACAAGGCAGCATTGGATTGATGTTTCTCTCCTCTCTCTCTCTCTCTCTCTCTCTCTCTCCTACTTCCTCTCTAAAATTAATAAAAAACATAACTTTGAAAAGGCCAGAGATAAGAGCCTTCTTTTACTACAGTTTTTTATTTGATGAATTGTTTGAGCAAATGAATTAGGAAGAGAACCAGATAGGCAGGAAAAGCCAGGGTTTAAAGCATTAATACCAGCAGAGAAATAAGACTTGAAGGTATTCACTGAATTTGGTAAATAGTATATAACAAATAACCTTAGAAATAGCAATTCTAGGCAAATCATTCATTTATTTATTTAGCAAATATTGTATCTCTGTCATCTTTTATTGGTGCTTCTTCTGCTTCCAAGATACCTATTCTGCACTCTCCTTTACACCTGATAACCCCGATTTGTTTGCCCATGAATACTCAACCAAGGGGTGTAACTCTCCAGGAAACCATCATCATATCTGTCCCAATCTAACTTATAGGTCCCTACTTTGTGTTCACATAGGCCCTGTGCTTATCTGCACCATATTAGCGTTCATCTCTCCATTACAGTTGTTTACATGTCCACCCCCTTCACCACACTCAGAGTTTCTTGAGGAAGGCATTAAGTCTCTTATTGTGAACATCAGTTATATTTGTCTTCCCAGGACCATTCTTTTCATTAGGGAACTGCCACTCCTTCATCCCATGTGGTTCTATTAATACTATTCGCGACAGTACCCTGTCTACCTGCTTGCAGCAGGTGTGGCATGTGACCCAAGCAAACTCTGGTACCAGATCCTCTTGACAACAGTGACTGCTGTAAATATAGGCATGTTATTGGACAGAGTCTTTCCATGATATTAATATAGGGATCCTTTCTTTTTATTTTTTATTGAATGCTATAATGACAGAGGCCTTGGACCACCAACAGTCGTTGTTCCCATTGCCTGAAGAGAGCAATTCTATGCAGTTAAGCTGACCCTAGAGAGGGAAGCACAATTCGAATATGGGAATAAAACCTGAATAACGTATTAGCCCTCTGGACCTAGTATATGAGAAGTAAGCACATCTGCCTTTCCCAGTCATAGAAGGCAATAAATTCCCTTTCGTGCTGAAGGCATTGGAGTTACATTCTTATACTTTCCACCAAGGACCCTGACTAACACATCTGTGGAATGTGTGTCCTCTTTGAATCACAGCACCTGGCAGGCAGAACTCAGTGAAAATATGTTACATGATCAGATAAGTTAGCAACAGATTTAAGAGCTACCTCCATGGGATTGAATCCCTTCTGCCCCTAAAGCTGCTTAGGGCCTGCTGTGCATCCACAGTGCACTTCTTGTATCTTGATGGAGGGGTCAACGTCACCCGTGTCTACACGTGGTTTCTCCTTAAAGAGTATTTGCCTCATTAGCAAGTGCCTGACATGTGTACGTATTCACCTGTAAACACTTGGAAAACCCCAGTTTGTATTCTTATTTTCCTAAAGTATTCAATGAACCAAAAGTTAGGAAAGCTCTTATCATAAAAGCCATCATGCCTGGTCCAATGCACTGGACAAAAGGATTTAGAAGCACCCTAACCGGTTTGGCTCAGTGGATAGAGCGTTGGCCTGTGGACTGAAAGGTCCCAGGTTCGATTCCGGTCAAGGGCATGTACCTGGGTTGCAGGCACATCCCCAGTAGGGAGTGTGCAGGAGGCAGCTGATCAATGTTTCTCTCTCATCGATGTTTCTAACTCTCTATCCCTCTCCCTCCCTCTCTGTAAAAAAAAATCAGTAAAACATATTTTAAAAAAAAAAAAAGATTTAGAAGCTCTTCATCTGACATTGAACTTTGTCAAGGGGGCCTTGACTTGGGTGTGCTTGAGTCTTGTGACTGTGGGTGATCAAACCCAAGGAGTGACCGTCCTTCCTGCAGGTGTTGATCCCCCGGGGAAGTCCTCAAGTGTGTAGCTGCTGAGTATTCTGCCTAGAATGGAAGTAGGGCATCTACACCATTGTTAAATTAACCCCTTCCTTGGTTTGAGGGGAAGAAAAAGCGGGAGTGTTTTGTTTTGTTTTAATTAGCAAATTTTATATGATTTTGAAACATTTTCTTCATAGAAGGTAAATATTCTATTCCAAGTTATTTCTCCCTTTTGAAACACAGCAAGTCTCAACCTCTGTCAACATACTCATGAAAATCACAGCGTTTTATAAACTAAAAACAAGTCAAGGTTCTTTGCATCAGAAACAATCCTGCTTGAAACCACTTAACTCATATAAATATTCAGCAAAGTCAGCAAGGATGCTTCTGAAATTTTCCTTTTCAATTGTTTCTTAAGGTCATTAATTTAAAACCACTGAAAGTGTGATGTATTTTTACCGCAAAAGATAAATACATCAAAAGAAAAGAAAAAAAAAAAAAACAGAACTGCCTTGTTCACGTGCTCTTGAGTGGTTAGAAACATCTGAAAGCATCTGATGGTTTTGTGCTTGAGGAGAAAGTGACGAAAGAGCCCAAGTCAAGTCTAAGCCCATCCCCCAGACAAATGAGAAGGATTGTCAAAGAATGCAGTGGTGTGGGCTCCTGCATGCCGTGATTTTTATGCTTTGACAGAGTTCTTGCATTTAGAAAAAAAGCCAGGGATTGCAGGGGTTTGGAATAGGTAAAGAGGTTTATATTGCTCTGCCTAGACATGGAGAAGAATTTCAGAAAGGAAGAGGGCAGAGGAAAGAGAGAGGGGATAGAGAAGAGAAGCAATGGACAAGCAGATGGGGGACTAGAAGAAAAACTTTTAAGAACACGTCTAAGTTTTCTTTTGATCTATCTATATTGCTATACTTAGCCTTACCAAATTTTAGTTTGCCACATACACAGAAGCCTTTGGCGATTTAAAAATAAATAAAATTTATATATATACATGTGTATACTGGTATGTATAGATATACACATGTATATGTACACATGTATGTATGTATTACATATGAATATTTATATGCATGTATGCAGAAAGAAAGTGTTTGAATCTTTTTGGGGTTGAGAGCAAAGTGAAGCAGAGAAATGATCAGCCACAGAAAGGCAGAAGGGCAAATAAGAATTGAGTAAAAATACAAGGCGGGATTCAGAAATGACTATAAAAAATTAAGGTGCCTGAAAATTTCACAAATGCTGGGGAGGGCATTAGACTTTCCCATGGGGTGTAGAATGTGATTCAGGTTAATTTTAAGAAGATGTTAAGGGGCAAGGATGCCCCAGATGACACTCAAATTATATAAGCATTTTCATGATGTAACTTGACCCAAACCCCAAGATTTAAGCACTCAACTAACCTGAGGTGGGTCATATTGATCATACAAAATGAGTTTATTCTATAAATAACATAAGTAGTATGAATGGACAGAAATCACTCAAGACGATTGGAGACAGAAAACAGAAAGGCATGAAAACACAGAACAGTAGCCTTTGTAATCGTGGAGGGCAACTGTGAAGGGTAATTAAAGGCTTAGGCCAAGAAGTTCCAGACTGAAAAAAAAAATCTATTATTCTGTATAGGAATAAAAAGGATTGATACCATATTACTCTGCACATACTAGTAGACACATCATTCGTAAATACAGCTAGAAACTGTAATTATAGAAAACATCCCACACATGGTCTTTAATATTTAATTATCTCCCCACTGGAAATCAACCACGGAGAAAAGGAGCACTTTCTCAATAGGTTAATATTAATTACTTAGCAGCCCTGACATCGATATTTATGGGATACTCATGAAACAAGCATTCAGGAAGTGGAAGCATGTTCCTCCGTCTACTGGGAGGTGTACAGCATTTTTCAAAGTGTCAGATTCACTTTGCTCTCTGCCTCTTCATATTGTGAAAATGTGAAACTACGGTTGATTTGAAGGCTCTTCAAAAGGCTCTTTTTTTATCCCTAGCTGAGAGAAAAATCAGAACAGATTAATCTGGTATTTGTTAAGTATGTCATTTCTCAATCTAGCAAAAGGAAGCTGATAACCGTACCAGGAAAAGAAGCCTTATGGAGTGAGTGGAAGAAACCAGAGAGGTTAACATCAGTATATGACAGTCAAATGGCACAAAAGAAAACATTACTGAAAGCCAGCAGCCTTCGGAGGAAATGGAGGGGGACGGTGATTATCTGGTGTGACTTGAAGAATGTTAGAAAGGATGCCTCATCGACGGAACAACTTTGTTCAGAACCAGGAACATGTGATGCCCAAGGTTCTAGCCCTGTTCCTGGCCATCATACATTGTTCATTCATTCTTTCAGCAACATCCAGTGAATTCCCACTGGGTACTCCTTTGGCCTGTGTTCTGGGATACAATGAAAAGTAAAGCCCAATCCCTGTCCTTGGGGACTCAGAGTCCAGTTGGGGAGATACACAAGTAAGAAATAATTATAGTCCCCTCTACTAAGCACAGAGATAAATACTGGTGAGAATAGAAATTCTAGGTAAGAAGTGATACCTTTGTATGTAAATGTCTGTTGAATATTAAACAAATACATAATTTAGGCTGTTTTTCTTTTTAGTACCTAAAAATTCTCTCATTGGCTAATCATGTCATCAGAGCCGTGTGCAATGGTGCAAGGTGCGCTGTACCCCAAACCGGTTCCAGTCTTGCTCTGCCCCTTACTAGCCCTGAGATCCCCTGTAAGTTCTGTGAGGACTCCGAGCTTCAGCCGCCTCCTCTGTGAAACCAGTGCATTTGTCCTGATGATCTATAAGCCACATGCTGAACCTGACAGTCTAAGAAGCTTCATTTAAAATGCAAATGTTATCCTCAAAGCGTGATAGATGAAGCCAATGGAATTTTGTTGTGCATTAGTTAATTAAATTTGCTAGCCAGTCACCTTGCAGAGCCCTGAGAAAAAGTGACACAGGTAGGACTCGTCTTTAAAAAGGACCCTAGATTTGGTTGGGTAAGAAAGCGGAGATCTTGGCAAACTGAGGCAGTGAAAGACATCAGCCTGTAGGAAATGTAACAGGGAGAAAGGAGAATCACAGACAAAAATTTTAACACATGACAGGAAAGTGTTTTTCAACTTTGTTTTTATAATATAATCTATCATTGGAGCAAGCCTATGTGATCAAAGACTGTAGTGGCCCCAGACTATCTCTATAAGGGCTTGGGGCTACTGCTAGTAGAAAAGGATTGCTCAGGGATTATCTGGAGAGAGCATTTGCATTACATTTGCAATGTAATTGGACAGACCACTCTTTTTTTTTAATGTATTTTTTAATGTATTTGATTTTACAGAGAGGAAAGGAGAAGGATAAAGAGTTAGAAACATGGATGAGAGAGAAACACCAATCAGCTGCCTCCTGTATGCCCCCTACTGGGGATCGAGCTTACAACAAGGTACATACCTTTGATGGGAATCGAACCCAGGACCTTGCAGTACACAGGACGACACTCTATCCACTGAGCCAAACCAGCTAGGGCGGACACACCACTCTTAATTGGATGGTTGATGGATGTGTAGGAAGGGTGAGGATAAGATTATATGGGATAAGTTTAGGGCCTACCCAAGTGATTGCTTGATCCCAAGGCCGACCAAAGAAGAGGAACAAGGAACTTGGAAATCCTCTTACTTTCCCTTGTAAAGATCCCTCCAAGTAACCACTTCACTCAAGCATCTGCCTGGCATCCACTAGAGCAGTGGTTCTCAACCTTCCTAATGCCGTGACCTTTTAATACAGTTCCTCATGTTGTGCTGACCCCCAACCATAAAATTATTTTCATTGCTACTTCATAACTGTCATTTTGCTACTGTTATGAATCATAATGTAAATATCTGATATGCAGGATGTATTTTCATTGTTACAAATTGAACATAATTAAAGCATAGTGATTAATCACAAAAACAATATGTAATTATCTCTGTGCTTTCCGATGGTCTTAGGCGACCCCTGTGAAAGGGTCATCGGACCCCCAAAGGGGTAGCGACCCACAGGTTGAGAACTGCTGCACTAGAGTGACAGAATTTACTCTGCTTTTCACTTTCCCTGACACGCAAAAGCCCTGCCCGGGGGCTTCAAACCCAGCAACCCCAGCAAAAGACAGATGTGAAGGCAGGTTGCATTCTGCCCTAAGCACCCACTCTGAGTCTTTTGCATAAACTAGTTCAAAATTGCTGTTGTTATCATATTCACTCCTAAGGGTAGACATTTTTACAGTGGATATAACCTCACTGGTATATTATTCTTCTCAACCAAAGCTAACTTATTTTTCAGGTGCTTGCAAAGGACCGCATCAACCACAGCGAAATGGAGATCTGCAGAAATGGTAAGAACTAGGGTTGGTAGAGCAGTTTTGAGTCCTGAGCGGCCCATTGTTCTAGTGTTGGTCAGTTCCACACATTTCCAAGGGGGAAGAATGCTGCTTTCAAGGTAGTTGTGGGACAATGTCCATATTTTACACAATACAGGTTGGGTTTTTATCTGTCCTAAGTAAGTACCTGACAACAAGCAGTTTAAAGTATTTGAAAGGTTAGATGCCCCAAACCAAGTTCTTCATTTGAAAAACTGAAACTACAAGAACATCTAGTCACCTATTTTACATAAGCTGCTCTTGTATGACTGACACAGGCACGTGCTCACCTACGGTCAGGCTGCCTGATCTCTCACATCTGGTAAGGTTCTTGCATGGATGTGATCTTTTGATGTTCAAGGTCCTTGAACAAAACTGCTCCTCTTACTTCTTTGTTTGGGGCCAACTCTGATGTCTGCAACCTTGATTCCTACCTTCCCATCTTCTTCCATCAGTTGCCCCTGGTGTCCCATTTTAAATCCTCTACTCTTTCCTCCCACTTGACCTATAACAATGCTTAAATCTCTTACATCTGAATTAAACTGTCCCTTTCCTCTGGATTCTCCCAAAAATTATCATCTCATCTTTTTCTCTTCATATACAAACTTCTTGAAAAAAAAAAAATCCTGTCTTTGCTATTTATAGACTCATTGCCATGAACTCTTCACCTCGCTACAGTTAATCTCCCATTTTACATGAAGCAACAGAAACTAATATAAGCAAAAACAAAACAAAACAAAACAAAAAAACGACTTAGTTTTTTACCATACTGGATAGCATCCATTCTCACCTCCTCAAAGAGCCTAGAAAATTAAAAAATATATCTCCTAGACTTTCTGGCAGCTGGAGTTCTATATACAAATTAGGTTCAGCCAATTAATACACTCGCAGAAGTTTTGGAAGACAAACATGGAACAGAGGCTATCCTCCTGCTGCCCTTCCTGCTAACAAGCAAGCTTATGAAAACATGAGTCTCAAAAAAGTAGGTGGGGGCCATGATGACCAGACTCAGGTCTGGTTAACACCTTTATGAGTATCAAGAAAGTTTCAATGGTGACAGAGTGGCTTCCTAACCTGAACTATCTGCTCTCTGAATAGCATCTATGATGATGAGCACTGAACTTTATAGTGCCAATCATGGTCCCCTGATTTATGCTACTCTAGCATTTCCAACCATTTTTTAAAGCACCCAATTTCCTGTATAGAATTATTTCATGTTTAAAATGCCTAAGGTATTTTCTATCTCACACACTGAGCCCTGACTAATGTAATTTGTGAAACTGGAAGTGGTTATAGACAACAGACGTTCAATAACCAGGATTTGGGAGTGGTTATCTGATTTGGTTGGATTTCAAGGCGGAGATGATTCAGTTCTCACTGAAAAATAGGAACTGGCAGTCCATGGTATAGTTACAATGAAGTTACTGAAATTATCACATTTTTCAGAGGCTTAAATTACGTGCCCATTGAAGGCAAGCCTTTGGTAGATTTGTATGATAAAAATGGTGCAGACAAGGACTATGGGGCAAGCTGGACACTTTGGCAGCCTTGGGAAGCTTAAAGAAAGGGGGCATGGGCTCGTGCCTTTATATTTATTTAAATTATATGCTCTAGGCAAAATTAGAGGATTGGAAAATGTCTGTAACCACCATCAAACAATCTCTAATCTCTTAAAGCCAATGAGATGACATGCCCAAAAGTAAGATGCCAAAGCTGATCATGAGAGTTTTGAATTACAAATAAATTGAATTCACAACCTCACCAGGTCTTTTATGCTCAAGATAGATTTTGATTAGGAGTAAAACCCTGAGAACTGAGATGAGAACATTAGAGTAAATTCAGATAAATATGAGTCCTTGGAGCCCCCATTATCTACTGTGCCTCACTTGTCAGAAGGAGCAGTCCTTCCTCCTCATCTCATAATGCTGGCTCTGACTTGCATAGAGACCCTGCACTTACCTTACCTGCAAGGGGACACCAGTTAACTTCATATTCCACAACACTTCATTATCTCTTGGTCAATAAAAAAAGTCAAATCAGGGAGAGAAGCAAAGAGTTTATCTACTAAAATAGTTACAATTTCATGCTTATTTACATCTATAGAAATCTGGGAAATGTGTGATAATGGATTCAGATGGGGGAAGGACTAGGTCAACAAGCAGAAACTATCAAACATTTATTAGAGATCTTTAATTCAGTGATCTAATTAAAAGCAATGAATCTGTTTACTCAGTTGATGAACTTAAAATCTGGTTTCAACAAAGGCCTATCCAAAGTGAGATTGAAATGTCAAAATGTAGAAGAGGAGGGAAAAAACCCAAAGACTATGGGAGATAATAATGTTGAAATAAAATTGTTATTTATGACTTGTTCATTCATCTATATTCTCAAAGAGGGTCCAAAGAATGTTCCTTTAATTAAGGCAGAGAAATATACTTGGTTAAAGCACCAATATCCTTTAAAACACTCTAGGCCAGTGATGGTGAACCTTTTGAGCTCAGCGTGTCAGCATTTTGAAAAACCCTAACTTAACTCTGGTGCCGTGTCACATATAGAAATTTTTTGATATTTGCAACCATAGTAAAACAAAGACTTATATTTTTGATATTTATTTTATATATTTAAATGCCATTTAACAAAGAAAAATCAACCAAAAAAATGAGTTTGCGTGTCACCTCTGACACGCTCATAGGTTCGCCACCACTGCTCTAGGCAGTAGTTCTCAACCTTCTGGCCCTTTAAATACAGTTCCTCGTGTTGTGACCCAACCATAAAATTATTTTCGTTGCTACTTCATAACTGTAATGTTGCTACTGTTATGAATCATAATGTAAATATCTGATATGCAGGATGGTCTTAGGCGACCCCTGTGAAAGGGTCATTTGACCGCCAAAGGGGTCGCGACCCACAGGTTGAGAACCGCTGCCTAGTGCCTGCCCTACATAGGCAATGCTGATACTGAAATAGGCTCTCTGGGTATAGTGGTGATAATAATATTCTGGAGTGCCGATGTCTCGTGGCAGCACTAACTGGTTACCCTATAAGCAGTAAAAACACAGTCATAATCCAAATGTTTTGACCTCAAGGATTACATTATTTATCATGGGATTTCTAGGACTGAAGCCAAAAAGTCAAGAAAAAGAAATCTGCAAAATTGGGGCACTGATTAGTTGCCTCAATGTAAAGTCAGATTCCCTTACCCAATTCCCAGAAATTGATCCAGTTCCATTTGAGCCCATTGAATAAAAAAGCCAGGTGCCCATGAGGAAAGACCCTGCAACATTGTCCTAAGAATGAATTGTAACCTTCATCTTTGTCTCCTTGAAGAAACCAAAGGCATTTGCCAGAGTTAACTGTGCACTGAGACTTTGAGTTGTATTACTAGATAGTTGTTCTTAGCTAGCATTAGTCCTTAGGGACACAACAGGCAACTGTGATCCACTAGTGAGAATAAGAACTTAGGAGGGTCAGCGATACATGCACTTTGGCCAGAATTCATCTTGTAATGAGCCAAGGAAGTCCATGAACCCATGCTGTAGTTATTTTCCCATTCCAGAAGACCAACATTTTGACAAGTGGTAGGATATCCACATTCATTCTCTTATCATAAAGGACAGGAACAAGTGGAACAAACCAACCAGTGAATCAAAAACAATACCATATCCCTGAGGGCATTACAGATTAATACCACCATCAAAGACTTGAAAGGGAAAGATAGTGGCAGCATAGTTTTAGATAGTGTTGAGACCCCATATAAATATATACAGAAAATTGATGTAAGACCAAATATTACCAATATTTACAATAAAACTAAGTAATAAATATCTCCTCAAACTCCACAATACAAATGGATGAGGGGAAAATATCTATAGTAACAAGAGCATCCGTGTGGGGGGAAAAACAGAGAAAAGCAACAATGCAACTGATGGACTGAAAAGGCAACAGATACTGACTAGATGTTCAGTAGGCCAATTTGAGAAGAGCAGAATAGTGAATGAGTGTAACAGGTCAGGAGTAAGGACTAAATGGGGCTGGAGCAGTCTTAAAACCATTGACAGACCAGCTGGTGCGGGTCAGAGGTTGAGGATTGGCCCATGAACCAGAGGTCACTGCTCAATTCCCGGTTAGGGCACATGCCCGGATTGTGGGTTCAATCCCCACTAGTGGACATGCAGGAGGCAGCTGATTGATGTTTCTGTCTCATCATTGATGTTTCCATCTCTCTCTCTCTCCCCCTCGTCTTTCCTCTCTTAAATCAATAAAATATATTTTTAAATGTTCTCTGTATCTACGAGTCTCTTAAAAAACACCACCGACAGGGCTTCCTTCCAAGACAGAACCCCACAGAAACTGCTACAGTAGAATTAAACTTGAGGGGGATAGAAGCAACAGCGATAATTGCAAAATAAAGTCTGGCTCAAACTGTGAGAGGGAAATAGAGCCAGAAAATCTTAGAAAACAAGCCACAATACCTTTTAATACTACATAAAGTGACAGAAGAGGGAGCACTATAAACTTAGAAATCTATCTGAAACAAGCCTCTTTTAAAAGTTTAATAAAACCAGCCCTAGCTGGTTTGGCTCAGTGGATAGAGCATCAGCCTGTGGACTGAAAAGTCTGGGTTCAATTCTGGTTAAGAGCACATGCCCGGGTTGTAGGCTCAATCCCCAGTAGGGGGTGTGCAGGAGGCAGCCAATCAATGACTCTCTCTTGTGTAGATGTTTATGTATATGTATACCCACTATGTCCCACATGGTTCAGGGTTCAGGATCTGGAAGAGGGGCCACACACAAATGAAAGAGACTAGACAAGAGATAATAATTTGGAAATTAGGGGGCCAGGCGAGAGCCCATCCCAAGAGGATGGACTCAGCTTGTGCTCAGGCCTTGACACTCTTTTATTCAGTTTGGGATACACCCTTAGCCCTTAGGCAGGCAAGTTCCAGCAACAGGCAGACTATCTTATCAGTAAGGATTTACATGACTATCTGGTGGGCAAGTTGCTACAGCTACCATTGTCTCGACTAAACAGTGGGTGCATAGCTCTGACCTTTGCCAGGACTTCAAGGGTCACCAGCCTTCCAGGTTCCTTGTCCACACTTCTCTTCTAGGGAAGACAATAGGTGGCTTCCCACACTCCCTCATCATTGATATTTTTATCTCTCTCTCCCTCTACTTTCCTCTCTGAAATCAATAAAAATATTTATTAAAAAGTTTAATAAAACCAAATTTACATTAAAAATAAGTAACAAACAAAAAGTATCAAAATCAAATCCATAAACTACTATTTAAAAAATAAAAGAAACAGAGCAGAATAATATCCCTACAGAAATAAAAGCACACTTGAAAGACATGCTCAAAGACAAATCAAAACTATAACATGCTATTTCAAAATTAGCTTAGAGATATTAAGAAAAAATACAATATATGGAAAAATAGTATGTCAGAATTAGAACAACTCAGAAGTAATGTAACAGAACTCAAAGAAGAATTACTAATAAAAGAAAAAAAAATTTTTTAAATGAAGATTACAAATAAATATAATGTGTAATGCCTTTAAATCAGTGGTTCTCGACCTTCTTAATGCCACGACCCTTTAATACAGTTCCTCATGTTGTAGTGATCCCCAATTTCATTGGTACAAATTGAACATAATTAAAGCATAGTGATTAATCACAAAAACAATATGTAATTATATATGTGTTTTCCAGTGGTCTTAGGCGACCCCTGTGAAAGGGTCGTTCGACTCCCAAAGGGGTCGCAATCCACAGGTTGAGAACTGCTGCTTTAAATGGAGAGTAAAAAAAAGAAAAAAATAATTCATAAAAATTATGAAAAATAAAATAGAAGGCAAGAGAAAATGGCAAATATTAAAGATAGGCAAAGAAAATCCAACATATGGATAATGGGAATCCCTGAAAGATGGAGAAAAAAACAAATACTAAAATCTTTCCTGAAATAAAAAAAATAAAAGTATTTAAAATTACATATTGAAAGAGCATGCTTGAGAAATATATCAAAAATGGCCATGCCATTTATGAAGTTATTGTCTCTGTTTTATAATAAATTTTCTCTATTCTGATTATTGGTATGATTTCTGCCTTCTAATTAAACACTGATACAAAAATTGGCTCAAGAAGTGGTTCCAGGAAACAGACCCTCAAAATCTCAAAGATTGGATTTCAGGATTGATTCATTCATATCCTTGGTCTAGAACAAACTGCTGAACATTTTGCCAATGTAACTGGAATGCTAGGTAATCCATGGCATGCAGTGGTATTCACAATTAATGAATGAAATTATCATCTGTGATTGATTATAATGATGTATCTATAGAAGCACTAAGACATATTCTAGAAAAATTACTGAGCTTTAATGAAAAAATACCTTTCAGGCATCTAGGCAAAGAGCACACATGACTTACAAGGGAAAAATTGTATTATCATCAGATTTTCCAACAGTAACATTTTATGCCAGAAGAAAATGGAGTAACATAAATATGATACTCAGAGGAAGAAAATGTGAACCAAGTATTTTAAAAAGAGCAAAACTGACCTACAAATATAAAAGTTGCAGACAAACTGTTATTTACATAAAAGAACTCAAGGGATATATTTCCCATGAGCTCTTCCTAAGAAATTTGACAAATATGATAGCCACTAGCCACTTGTAGCTATTTAAATTTTAATTTTAATGAATTAAATTAAATTATGTTAAATTCTTCAATGAAACTAGCTACATTTCAAGTGCTCAAGAAGTTTATGTGGCTAATGGCTACTATACTAAATAATGTACTTACACAACATTTTCATTATCACAGAAAAGTATCTTGGCCAGTGAGCTTCAGACAACAAAAATAACTAGAGAAACATTGACATTGAAACTGATAGTGGGATTTAAATATATACTTAATTGAATAGCTAAGACTAAATTGAATAGCTAAGAGCTTCTAGTATACTAGAGGCCCGATGCACAAAAATTTGTACAAAAGTAGGTCTTCCTTCCCCTGACTGCTGGCATGGGCTTCCCTCTGGCACCTGGGACCTGGGCTTTGCTCCAGCCACTGCCAGCAGGCACCAGGGACCTGGGCTGCTTCCCTCCAGCCCCGGCTTCATCTGGAAGGATGCCCGAAAGGAGGTTTGGTCTAATTAGCATATTACCCTTTTATTATTACAGGTAATAGCTGTAAAATCTGGATGTAGTAAAACCATAAAAATGGGGGATATGGAAATAACATATGCAAAGTAGAAATATTTTAAAATTATATTCTCGTAATCATAATTGATGGTAGTAGTATTAGTTATTGTGATTCTGAGACTGTTATATGTGTAATGTGGGACAAAACAAGTGAATAATTATGGGATATTCTACTTCTATTATGTCCTTGAGAACCAAGGTTCTCAGTGTGGAAGAAAAGAGATACAAATGTAAAATAGAAGAAATTAAGTAAAAAATCTTATAGTCTAAACTTAAATGGAAAAATACCCATAAGAGCTAGAGCCCATTAGTGACCCAGAAATATGAGCATCCCCAGTACCCAGATTGTGGTTTTGAAATAGCATTTTTCATTAAATAAACCAAGAATTTTTGGAGAAATGACTGGTTCCAGGTCTGGGGAATAATATGTACAAGTGTAAGTAGAACATTTTGACATACCAGATAGCAAGGAAGCTATTAAAGACCACTGGCATCATGTCAAAAAGAGTCAGGAGCAAACTTGAAGAGGCTCGTACTAGACAAGGATGGACAACTTCAGCTTCAATAAAAATTGCAATAAATTGAAATACATTAAATAAGTTTAAATGTATGAGTTTATAATAATAGTAAAAAAAGAAAAAAATCTAATTGGTCACCTTCTGAGGATGAAAAGGAACTCGATTCAATTCCTTGAGAACTGGATAAACAAAAGGAAAGAATCAAGCATTTATCTTGCCTATTCTACCTCAGCTGGCTAATCAAATAATAGACAAGGGAAATTGTCCCTTTATAAAATTGTCCCAGCTTATATGAAAACAAAATGATAGAATATCACAGTTTGAAACCTCTGATAAATAAATGGGTTTAGGCCTTGAGCATAACCAGCTGTTGAAATCATAAAAAGAGTGAAAATCAGATAGGCATTATGTGTCTTCTAATGAAAGAACATAACATCACTCACAGTATTTCCAAAGGGATTGCACGTGAGTCCAATCAAGCCTCTGGATCCAGCTGCCAATCTGCAGGGTATACAAAGGGAAGGAAGCACATGGAATTGCTCCATGAGTATCCAATAAAAATATCCAGACTTTGGGAAACTCTACAGTCCAAATGGGCTACAATAAATGATAAAAAATAAAAAGGGAAATGGGGATTAAAAGCAACTTAAAAACATAATGGGCATGATTAAACTGTTATATTTAAGGATATACACTTAAATAATAAAGGCATAAAATTTCAAGGAAGTGGGAGTCCAAGTAGCTATTACTTTTGAAGGGAGGAAGAGGGCTATGATTAGGATGAGGAAGGTGTAGAGGCTTCTGGGAAAACTGGGGCAACTGGCAAAGTTCTATTTTTTGATCCATGTGTTGCTTACAAGGATGTGCACCTTAAGTTAATTCACCAAGCTATTAAACAATGAATGAAAGATGCTGGGGTGATGATTTTTATCATTGCCCTATTTAATTCACCACTGTAGCCATTGCAGGTTTTAGAGAAAGACAACAGATTATTTTAAATTCAGTCATGTAGTTGCACTTCAATTGCAATTGCTTTTTCAGATATGGTGTATTTGCCAGAGCAAATCAACGTAGACGCTGCCCTTGGTATGGAGGTATTGATCTGATAAATGCTTTGTTCTCTATTCCTTTAAGCACAGAATACCAGAGGAGTTTGCTTTCATCTGACAGGTAAGCACTTCACCTGTACTGTTTTACCCCAGGGCTACAGCAGCCCTGGCTCTTTGCCAAAAAATAGTCAACAGGACATTGATCGCTTCACCATCCCACAGGACATCATGGTAGTTCAGTACATTGATGATATTGTATCCTTAAGACATAGTAAATAAAAAGCAGCTGCAATCGTAGACTCCTTGATAAAACATGTGTGCATGAAAGGGTGTGAGATAAACCTCACAAAAATCCAGGATTCTTCCATCTCAGCACAGAGGTGCTTAGAAGAACTCTCAGGGTTTTGGAGACAACTTATACTCCATACGGGTCAGCTGCTGGACACATCCTATCTAACAAAGAGGGAATATGCAAATTGACCATACATGTCATAACAAGATGGCAGCACCCACAGCAGAGGTGGGGATCACGTAACACAAGATGGCGGTGCCCACAGCGGTGGTGGGACTGGCTGCTACACGCACCTGCCACGGGAGTCCCCTCATTTCAAACTTCCGGACTATCTTCATTAATGAATACAAATACATGTGATGAATTATCCAAGCAACAACAGGCACAGGTTTTGATAAATTCTCTGAATGGTGAACAGTTGGCAGCCTTTCAGACTATAACTTCAGCTATCAAAGATCAAACTGTACACCCCAAATGCTTTTTCTTGGATGGTCCAGGTGGTAGTGGAAAAACATATATTTATAAAGTTTTAATACATTATATTAGAAGTCATGGTGGTACTGTTTTACCCACAGCGTCTACAGGAATTGCTGCAAAAATTATTTTATTCCCAATATAAATTACCAATTCTATTAAATGAAACTTCAATTTCTAGACTCATATAAAGAGTGAAGTTGCTAAAACCATTAAAAAGGCCAAACTTCTCATTATTGATGAATGCACCATGGCATCCAGTCATGCTATAAATGCCATAGACAGATTACTAAAAATTATGAATTTGAATGTTGTATTTGGTGGGAAAGTTCTCCTTCTTGGAGGGGATTTTCAACAATGTCTCAGTATTGTGCCGCATGCTATGTGACTGGCCATAGTACAAACGAGTGTAAAGTACTGCAATGTTTGGGGATATTTCAGAAAGTTGTCTCTTACAACAAATATGAGATCAGAGGATTCTGCTTATAGTGGATGGTTACTAAAACTTGGAGTTGGCAAACATGATAGCAGTTTTCAT
>NW_006297573.1:110693-116844 GCF_000327345.1 Myotis davidii
AATTCCCTTTTAATGTGCATGAATTTTGTGCACTGGGCCACCAGTTTACCAAATAACCCCTAAGGACTGTCAACTTTAATTAGGTCCCAGAGCAAGCGCCAAGTCTCCAGCTAGTCCAGGAGGCAGAACAAGCAGCTTGGACATAGGATCTAGCAGAATCATGGTGCTCAAAATGTATATGACTCTTGGATATTGGGCAGACAGCTCCTATAGCAGAACCAAAATATAAGCCCCTATGGTTTGTAGCAAAGCCATGCACTCTTCTACAAATACATAGTCTCTTTTTGAGAAACATCTCCTGGCTGATAGAAACTGAATATATGGGGGACCATGTGACCTACGCTGCCCATTAGCAACTGTATGTTATCTAATCCATCAAGTCATAGTATTTGATATGCACAGCAACACTCCAAAATCAAGTGGAAGTTTAAACATGAGATTTTACTTAAGCAGGTGGTAAAGGTATTGTGGTAAGCTGTATTGGCACGTCACTCACACTCCCAGTGCACTTACGTGCGTAAGAAGTACTGCCATCTTTTCTTCAACTCATCCTAATACCCTTGTGGGGAGTTCCTTATGAAAAGTGATTTGAGAAAGCAGAAAAACCTGCAGGAATGAATACACACCAGCTAAAAGTGGACTGCAGAGCAGTGTGCCCTACTGAAGAGGGGCTCTGAAAGACAATAAGGAAAGGTCATTCTTTCAGCAGGCAGAACCTCAAGTACTATATATGATTGTCCCTTTGCGTGGAAGGAAACAAGAGAAGTACATAGCTACACTAACTTGTGAGTCGTGCTGAATGGCTTAGCTGGAGGGTCACAGACTTAGGAGGAATGAGATTGGAGGATTAGTAATAAGGATGAATTGGAGAGAGTTGTAAGGACCTATGTAATACTTTCAACAATAAAGATAAAAAGAAGAAATAGTTTATTTGGGAATGTAAAAGAAAATAACTAATAATAAAATAGGACAAGTACAACAATATACTTTAATAAAAGTTATGTGAATGTCATCTCTCTTTTAAAATATCTTATTGTATTGAACTCACCTTTTCATTTAGGGGGAAGCAACTTAAGGCTCCTCTTTGGCATCTCCAAATACCCAGCATAACTACTGTTGCACTTTGGAGCCATCCATAAGTAAAGTAAAGATTACTTGAATACAAGCACTTGCAATGCTGAAATAGTCCATCTGATAACGAAAATGGCTACTCGGTGTTTAATGGGCAGGTAGCTGATACGCTGGACAAGGGGATGATTCACACCTGGTAGGAAAAAGCAGAATGGCATGAGATTTCATCATACCACTCAGAATGGTGCACAGTTTAAAATTTATGACTTCTTTCTAGAATTTTCCATTTAATATTTTTGGACCACAGTTGAATGAGGGTAAGTGAAAGCATAAAAAGCAAAACTGTGGGTACAGAGGGACTACAGTATCTCTTTGTTTCAAACATGGAAAAAAGGAGCATAAGGGCACTGATAATTCTTTGAATAAACCTCACCCTGAAGCCATGAAATACAAGAAAAACAGTTTGTTTTCTTCAGAAGAGATTGAAGCAGAGGAAGGAGGCAGCAAGTACTGTGTTAACCATAATCTTGAACATTGGAAAAACAGTTTGTTTTCTTCAGAAGGAGGAAGCAAGTACTGTGTTAACCATAATCTTGAACATTGTTAGGTTCTGTACTTTGGAAGGTGCAGGGGTTGGCAAACGTCTTCTGTAAAAGAACAGACAGTAAATATTCTCAGCTTTGCCCCTATGCAGTGTCTGTCACAACTATTTGAGTCTGCTTTGTAGCACAAAAGCAGCACAGATACCATGCAGACAAAGGAACATGGCTGTGTTCCAATAAAGCTTTATTTATGGACACTGATATTTGAATTTATTATATTTTTCAGGTGTCATGAAATATTATTCTTCCTTTCATTTTTTTCTCAACCCTTTAAAAATGGAAAAACCATTCTCAGTTCATGGGCCACAGCAAACCAGGTGACAGGCTGGGTTTGACCCACAGGCTGTAGTTTGCTTACTCCTAATCTAATTGATCATAATTTTTTCCTATGCATACATACCTATCATAAAATGTACTTTATAAATTAGGCTCAGTAAGAGATTAACAACAATAACTGATAATAGGCCTGGGGTAGGGGACTGGTGCAGGCTAGAATGGGTCTGTGGGAGCGCACTGACCACCAGGGGGCAGCTCCTGCATTGAGCGTCTGCCCCCTGGTTGTCAGTGTGCATGATAGCAACTGGTTGACTGGTCATTCCGGTTATTCTGGTCATTTGGTCGCTTAGGCTTTTATATATATAGATGTTATTACAGGAAGGAAGAGCCTGGCTCCTATTGGAGTGACAAGGACTATTTCCTTAATTACTGTACATAGATAATAGCATTTATTCTGCCACCTCCCATGGCATTCAATCAGGCAAATTTCAATGAAAAAAAAAAAGTTGATTTGCCAAAAATCAGACATTTGTTAAGTGAAAAAAGCATACATATGGCAGCATAAGTACCAACAGTCAGTCACATTTTATTCTTTGAAGGCTCTCAGAGAGCACTTCTTATTCGAAGTTCTACGTAAAGATTATGAAAGATTATGAGACTAGCATCCTCCTGATGGAGGGAAACAGAAAGGCAAGTGGGCCTTTGTTTTTAATCCTCGCCAGAGGATATTTTCCATTGATTTTTTTTTAAGAGAGAGTAGGAGGGGGTAGGGGGAGAGAGCGAAACATCAATATGAGAGAAACACATTGATTGATTGCCTCCCACACTCGCCCCAACTGGGCTGGGGATGGAACCTGCACCCAGGTACATGCCCTGAACTGGGAATAGAAACTTTGACCCTTATGGTAAGCAGGCTGATGCTTTAACTAGAGCCAGGGTGCAAGTGGTCTATTTTTGAAATCACAAGTTTTAATCTAATTGCAATTTCTAAAGTAAACCTAAGGTACTGCAGAGAACAAGGATCTAATCTAATCTAATCTAACCTTGGCAGCATTGTGATTTCAAACTGCTAAACCACGTGGTATCTTCGCTCTCCCTTGTGTGGGCTTGCAGATTTGCCTTCACCAAGGATCTTTCTCTGTGTCTTGGTTATGTCCTGCAGCACTCATGATGGATGAATTACTGTCAAGGACAAACCAAGGCTCTTACCTTTTACCAAAACAACTTTTCATGGGACACAACACTTTTTTCCAGGGGAGAAATGCAAGTTTAGCATTTATGCATTTCTGTTAATGAGTTAATGAGGATGATCTAATACAAAGGATGTTTAAAATAAGAACAAACTCAGAGAAGCAACTGCAAGTAGTAGTCTTGAATTAAGGGTAAATATATGCAAATTTTCCTGGCCTTACAGCTGTCTTCTGAGGAAAATGCCAGTGTTTCTGATTGTTTTCTGGAAGATAAATGTCAGTCACCCAATTATTTTGCCTTTTACAGAGATCACTAGAAGAAAATACTTCTAACCCAACCCAAAGTGTCACTTCTAAAGAAAAATTATGTGCATGTGCCCATGATGACCACAAAGCATGGAAGTATTTGGTTTTGTTTATTCCTATAGCTTTTCTAAACTGTTAAGACAATTTCTTGATCTCGCTCCCCACACCTTCAACAACCTTCCTCCTCGATGGATCGTTATAATCTCATCTACAATAAAGACCAGGAATTCTCACTGAGTCCATTTCAACAGAAAGACGTACAACTTGAGGTACTTCTCTGTAATGAGATGTACATCCTCCTGATTCTAGTATGTTAAAGCATCTTAGGACTTAGTGTCTAAGTCTCATAAATACTGTAGTTTAATAAATGGTGGTCCATCTTTGGTCCCAAGAAGCAGGATAAAGGACACATAAAAAACAAAAACAAGAGATCTATCTAATGGAAATAGGAAAAAAATATATTATTTGTTAAACCTTAGTGGTCGGTAATATCTGATGTTTTGTCTGTTTTATTTTTATTTTATTTGGAATGCTTCATGATGTCTAAAATTCTAAGGAGGGAAAAAAAAAGCTAAAGAAGTTACCAGGTGCTCAAATTCTAATGAAGAAATGAGAAGGAAGAGGAAAACTTGCACAGAGTTTTTCTTTTTCAGGGGCAGTAAGTTGGAGAAAACTGAACTGCCGTTGCACTGGAGGGACAGTGATCGAGGGGGTCCCTGGGAGCAATATCCCTACTCCACGGAGGGTACTTCTAAGGAGGAAAAAAAAAAGCTAAAGAAGTTACCAGGTGCTCAAATTCTAATGAAGAAATGAGAAGGAAGAGGAAAACTTGCACAGAGTTTTTCTTTTTCAGGGGCAGTAAGTTGGAGAAAACTGAACTGCCGTTGCACTGGAGGGACAGTGATCGAGGGGGTCCCTGGGAGCAATATCCCTACTCCACGGAGGAGGTGAGCCAAGATGCTTATAAGCTCTAGAGAACCTTTAACACAGGAAGCTATTTATCATAACAAGCTTGGTTGATACTGTTCCCATACTGAACCAATTAGGTTCGCCTATTTCGTCATACTTCATAACTTGGGATGATAGGTTTCCAAGTATGGTACAGTGTAGTAATTGAATTTTGATCAAACACACATGGCCCATAACCCAGTATGTGAAATTTTCTGAACAGTTCACAGCTTTTAAATATCCAGTCAACATGTTGCCAAAAGTACAGGATGTACTTGATGCAAGGGGGAGAGAAAGGGGAGGGCTGAGGCTTGGTAGAGCTGTAAAACAAATATTTTTGTTCTTGTTCTCTTCTTATTTTTCAAATAGCCGTTGAGAAAGGCCGTGGGATATCCTATCATAACTCAAGTCTTCCCCTTGCTTGCCTCATGTGCATAAACATCTTTGAGACTCATTTTGGATTACCATTTATTTGTTTGCATGAAATTATTTTCATGTCAGAGTCCTGTTACACGGGACCTGCTAGCATTTCTCATTGCAGCACCATCCAAAGAGTATTTTGTGCACTGGGCAACACGTAAACTCTTTTGAACAAAGATACAATCCTTGCTTTCCTGTGATCTACTGTGGATGGGAGACAGACCTAAAACAAATGAAAACGTCAATGTTTTCTAAATGACAACCTGTGATAACATGAAAGAAAAATAGTGCATCAGGGAGGACAATAAATGGGATCTGATTGATCCAGCAGAGATGGAGTGGAAAGGAGAATCAGGGAACACATCTCCAAGAACGTGCCATTGAAATTGATTCCTGAAAGATGAGAAGTGATCCAAGAGACTGAACGAGTATTCCCAGGAGAAATAAGCACGTGGATAATCCTTGAAGTAGGCAAGACTTTGGCAAGTTCAAGGACCTGAAGGCTAGTATATTCAGTGAGAAAGACGTGGAGACAGACCACCAAGGCCACGTAAAGGATTATGCTAAGTACAGCCACTGAAAGGTGGTAGGCCAGGGAGTGACAGGATGGGAGGCAGGCAAGACAAGAAGCAGAAAGACTAACTAGAAGGCCTTGGCAGTGGTCCAGGTGGGAAGCGATAGTGGCTTGGAACAGGGTAATGGCAGAGATGAAGAGCAGTGGACAAATCTGAGAGATATTTTAGAGAAAATGTGACATGACTTGGTGATAACGGGGCTTGGGAAGGGAGGGGAGGGGAGGTTCCAAGGACTTTTCCAGGTTTCTAGCTGGAACAACTTAATGAATAAAGTCTAATAAATAACAACTTGTTAGTATGACATTTAAGGCTACACCAAAGCCATAGGAGAACTACGCTCACCAGCTCCATACCTGCAGTGACACTCGGCTCTCATTGGATTTTGTAGGAGCAGATGCATTAACTCGGTGCAGGGGATTCAGAAATTTTCCACCTGCGTCCACATCCAGCTTTCCTTACCATAAGCAGAAGAATGTGCCTGAGCTACGAAAATCAGACTTTAATCTAAACTTACAATTTTTCCCGGTATCTCTGCAGACACAGTCGTAGGTGTCTGGCAGTTGAACTAGGCAACCCTGAAAGAAAACAAATTGCCCCTTTTAAAATGTTTAAAAACCAAGCATGTTCCTTTCCTCACTCAACAGATTTTCCTGAGTGTTTTTAGCGTGATGGGTATGAGGTAAACAAGATGTGTTCCTTGCCTTGGCAAAGAGTATATTCCATCAGGGGAGAAAAAGGCATAAAGAAATACGCATAACACAGC
>NW_006297573.1:116924-124720 GCF_000327345.1 Myotis davidii
GATGACAGGATTATTAATTCCACAGAGGGGACTGGCACCTGGGCATGGTTATGAAGGACTTCAGAGGGGTTGCATCTGAGACAAGTTTTAAAAGACCAACAAGAGTTTGCTAAGCAGCGAAGAGGATGGAGGAGATGCCAGGAGGAGGAGGGAACAGCACAAGCCAGGGCAGGAGGTCCCTCAGGAGCACTGGCTGCTCCGAGCTAAAGGCCGTGGGGGATACACGCGGGGGTCTGATTCCAGATTGGAAAAGTCCTCCTTCCATTCTGAAGTCTGAAAAACGCTTCCAGTCTCACATGATTTACTAGTATTTGCTATCACTTGATCCAGCAGAGAGTTCTAACTTGTGTAGGCTCGGTCCAACAGGGACCTGTTAATGTAATTAGTGCCTGAATATTGCCCGTGTTCATGTGAACTTCGATTTGCCTATTGAGATGGGTGGTCCTCTCTCCCATCATTCGAAATCAGTCCCACAACTTAGCCAAGGCCACAGGCCCCAGCTCTCAAGGTGCCTAGAGAGGTGTAGCAGCGGCCCAAGGGAATGCTTGGGTGAGCGGGAGAATGCAGACATTTCGTTTCTGTCTGGCCAAGTGGTGCCATTTGTTGTAGAGCTGCCCTTGTACAACAGCGAGTGACCACCACCACCACCACCAGCACCACCCCCAAAAAAGTGTGGTGGTGTGTGTGAGAGAGAGAGAGAGAGAGACCTGTACATTTTAATGGCTGTTCACAGTCCTTAGGGAGGGAGTTAGCAGCTTTGGCCTGGAGGCTGCTCCCCCACCTGTCTCCAGGCCCTGCAAGCAGCTGTGTGCGATGGAGACAGCCTCCAAAGAAAGAAGCGGTTCTGTCAGGGCGGAGGGGGCGGGGGTAACTATGGGATTCCTTTCTCACAGACTCACAGGGACAGGACCTGTGTAGCAACTGCAACAAATAGCAAAAGGGACATTAGTCAGGCTTCGTGTTTTGCTCAACTACATGTTAGGTAAAAGATTTCAAGACCCAACTCCAGAGCCACTTTAGAATGTTTTTTTCCGAAGGAGGAGACAGAGCACACGCGAAGCTGCGAGGGAATCGGGGACCCCGCACCCCGCAGGCGCACGGCGGGTTCCGGCCTCGGATGAAACGCACACAGGACCCTGCTCTCTCCGGGACCTGCAGTCCCGCGCACAGAACGCAGCACTTCCCGGGAGAGCGCCTCGAAACTTCGTGATCGGTTTTGCTCGGGGCTGAACAGCACGGGCATTTGTGAAGTTCAAGTTTTTAGAAAAGCCAGCAGAGGCGAGGTCTCCACCGACGCAGATCCAGGCGCATCTAGGGTGGCCAGGGGTGGCCGCGCCCCAGAGGACGGGGACCCGCGCAGAGAGAAAGAAACGAGCCGGGCAAGAAGATGAAAACCACAGCGAGGAGGTATTTTCGGTATCATTTTAATCACAAAACAGCACGAATGCGGTCTGTGCCTGCGTGCTACCCAAACGCCGATTTGAATACCACGGAACGCGAGTTTGAAAATTTCCATTTTTGTAATTTGCTTTCCTTTGTTCAAGCCAAGACTTGAGAGAAACCTGGCAGCCTTTCTCTGAGTCTGGCACGATCTCCCCTCAGACGCACTCGGTGGGTTGGGATGTGGAGGGAGACCGCACGAGAGAGAAGGGGAAAGAGGGAGAGAGAGCGACGGGGGAGGCTGCCAGAGAGCAGAGAGCAGGCCCGCAGCCGCCTGCCAGGGCGTTTGGCTCCACCTGCAGGAATCCGAGGGCAAACCCATCAGGCCCCTCTGCTTCCACCGACAGCAGGAGGGGCTGGGGGGTCCTCTGACCACCGCCTAGAGTTCCCCCGCCTGCAGGAATGGAGTGTAAGGACTTGGGAGGCAGGGATCTCCATCACCAGATCAAAAGCCACTATCAGATTCAGCACAGGGATTTATACTTGGAGGAATCAATACAGCATGCCTCCTCCTGCAACCTTTGGATTGATTTGAGGGTAAGGGCAGTGTCTGGTCCCCAGTCCAGGCTCGGCACCTAGCTGTGCTCAAGTGTTGAATGAATGAGTGGACAAGCAAATGAACCCGGCGCCCTGAATAATCAACTCTCAAACAAGAGACCGAATGTCATAAAAACAAACACCTTTTTGTTTTCCAGGTGTATTGACGAGTTGCGGGGCACTTTGTTAGTGGCCAGTTATTGCTTCAAGGACTCGGCACCATGGGGAGGAGTCCAGTGTTCCACCTCCAACCTGAGTAGCAGCAAGAACTACTCACTTCATCTCATGCCCTTATTTTACAGAGTAGAGGCCCAATGCATGAAATTAGTGTAAGGGGCTTGGCCCTCCCAGCCATGGCGGCTTGCCTCAGCCCTCACCCTCACAGGCTCAGCTTCATCTGGAAGGACATCTGGAAGGTCCTTTGGCTGTCTGATCTAATTAGCATATTACCCTTTTTATTATTATAGATGAGCAAACAGAGGCTGGAGAGTTTTTACCCAGGTCAACTGGTTTGTTGATGATAGAACTGGTTTGGAGCTAAAATGTCCCTGACCTTCTCTCTGGTGTTTGTTTTCTGCAGCAAGAGACTGATTCTGCCTTAAGATAGAGCGGCCTGTGTGAATACTCCCACTGATTGGCTGTCTCAGGAGGAAGTTGGCTTCCCCACCTACCTGTTGTCCTGTCTGGGAGCTTCTGTCCCAGCTTCCACTCTGGGCCAAGGCAGCTGCTGGGGAGGCTCTACTCCAAAACTCACTTGCTGCCTGGAGCTGATGCCAACTGGTGGCTAACCTTGTGAATTCATTTCCTAAAGCCGACAGGACAGAATCTTTAAGCTCACGGGGTTGGTAAGCCACAAACAGGCAGGTGCGTTGTTTTAACAACACAGGTGTCTTATATCCTATATCTAGCACATCTACTTATCCAAAGTGCTTAATAAGTAGTTCTTGAGTTTCCCAGTGATCGTTATAGATGGTATTTACCAAGTGAAAAAGAATTTTCGCTGTAGGCAGTTAGCACTCACTTTCCAAATAAAATTTTTTAAAAGGTGAGGATTTTACTTATAAATGGGATTCCATTTGCATTGTGTCAGATGAGTGTGATGCAGTGGAAGTTGGGAATCAGAAGATCCATGTTCTAGCCACAACCTGTCTATAAAATGGAAATAATACTGTGAAGGCCTTTGAAAGGAATAAAAATGAGTCATTCTAACAATAATAATCACAATATTCATGACAGCTTTGAACTATTGTGAAGTGCTTACTACATTGCAGGCTCGCTGCTAACCACTTTAAATGCATTATCTAATTATTCTCATAACAACCCCACGTGATTGCAGTTATTATCCCATTTTACAGAATGAGAGAAATGAAGCTCAGAGAGTTTAAGATCCTCACCTATGGTGGCAGCTTACAGTGGGAGGCCAGTGTTGGAACCCAACTCATATCTGACTCTGGGCTCTTAAACTTCATATTACTCAGCAAATACCTATTGGCTGATTCCATGCTGAAGGCATTCAAATCTCTACCTCTAGTTCTTTCTCCTGAGAACTCTATACTTTTATTTCTAATTACTGAAAGAATATCATTAATTGAATATTCCTCTACTGTTTAAATTTAAAAAGGGCCTAAACCAAACTCCTTTCTTCTGTTCATAAGCTTTACCGAGAGCCATCCATGTTCAAACTTCCAAACTTGGTCTAGGGCAGTGCTCTCAGCAGGGGGTGATTTTGCTCTTCAGGAGACAATGTCTGGAGATATTTTTGGTTGTCCCAACTGGGGGTAGGGTGGTGCTACTGGCAACTAATTAGTAGAGACCAGAGATGCTGCTAAACAGCCTACAATACACACAACAGCCCACCACAACAGAGAATTATTCAGCTCCAAATGTCAATAGGGCTGAGGTTGAGAAACCCTGATTTAAGAATATGAAGATGAATGAGACAGAGATCGCCATTAATCACCTGCTATAGGAGATGTATGTATAAATTTGAAGCACAGTTTACAAAGATACCCATGTGGTGACCAAAGAAAGGGCTTTGAGGTCCTTAAAGAGCTATGGGGCTTACTATGGACTGCAGAAGGCTTGTTGGAGGAGGCGGCACTTAGGCACAAAGAAGAGATAAGATCTGGATTCTGGTAAAAAGACAAACAGTGCGCAGGGTGTGGGTGTATGTGAGGAATGCTGGCTTATTTTAATTGGAGTGGAGGAGGTGTGAAGAGGATTAGTGGAGAAAAGGAGACTAGATCAAAGAGCCTTGAGTGCAAAGAAAAGGACTTTAGACTTTATTTGTAAATAATGGGAAGCCATCTAACTTTTTTTAAAGAAGTGCTTATTGATTTTTAGAAAGAGAGGAAGGGAGAGGAGCAAGAGAGAGAGAAACATTGATGTGAGAGTGTAACAGCATAACATCCATCGGCTGCCTCCTGCACGTCCCCCACTGCGGATGGAGCCGACAACCTGGGCATGTGCCCTGACTGGGAATCGAACCAGCAACCTTTTGGTGCAGGAGATGCTGTGCAACCAACTGAGCCAAACTGGTCAGGACAGACATCTAACATTTTCACAGGGGGCAGTAATGTGATCAAAATGTTCTGGGTAGATGAATCTAGCAGCTGAATGAAAATGAATTGCACAGAATAAAAAGCTAAAGACATAACACGACTGCCATAGGTCTTACTATTTAAAAAGAATCACTTAGCTATTTTGGTTATTATTAGTAATAACCAATAACTGAGTGATTATTGTAATACAAAGCTAAACTCTCTCTCTATATCCTTACTGAGTGCTTCCCACTGTCACAAGAATTCCCCCCTTTGATAGATAAAGGGACAGTCTTAGAGTGGCCAGAAAGTGGCCGAATCAGGATCTGGCTTCCAAAGTCTGTACTCCTCACTGCTTTGGGTGCTGGGTACACGGCTGGGATTCTGAACCTCTTGACCGATCCAGATTGTTCTCCTTCCCAAGACAGGTAAGAGCATGAGGCAGCCCAGACCCCTCTGAGAATGGGAAGGTCCAGGACAAAGAGCCCCGGGAAATCTGGTTCTCCTTGGCAGACAAGGCTGACTGTCGGAGAAAGGGAGTGTTTCTCTGGGCTAAATTTTTTTTTTTGGGGGGGGGGAGCACACCTCACAATAGGTTCTCTAAATCTATTCGGAGTTAAATTGGTTCCTCCCTGGGGGATGGTAAATGAGAATAAAAAGGGGACACGGTCTGGGGTGTCTGAAGCAAAGATGGAGCTTCTAATGTCAGGCCTCCCCTGCCTGATGAGGTAGCAGCAAGTAGAAGACAGGGAGTGGGGAACAGAAAGGCTGTGACTCAGAAATTCCCTGTTTACTTGGCTCCTGAACAGAGTGGTAACTGGATCCAGGTGTGTGCTCTGGTTTTGTTTGAGCCTTTTGGCCACAGGCAGGGAAGGAGAGGAAAGGCGCTGACCGTATTTATAGACAGAGTAGGGGGCTCTATCAGAATTGGTGGAGGCTCTGACAGAGGCCCCAGCGGCTACAGTGGGCCTCGGTGGGCCTACAACTAGACCTTTGGTGGTGACCAGGACACAGCTTTTATCATGAAAGAAGATGCATTACAAGGGGCTAAAGAAGGAAAGGGCCAGCATGGTGGGCACCACCGAGTAGCCAAGGATCGGTAGGTGGGGTACATGTGAGCAGCTGCTTGAAAATGTCCAGGACGAGCTGAGAGGAAGTGAGGTGGTGGACATTCTCCCGGAGCAGGCAGGGGAAGAGTCAGCTGCGGATGGCGTTTGGAGGCATCCCTGTGGTGCAGTGTGACTCTTCACTGCAGGATAATCTTTAAACTGTTTTTGGAAAGTTTGGGATCTCCAGTTTTAACGACAAAGGCCCCAAAAGTCCAGGGTCCCAGTTCTTCTTTCTAAAATCCCACCACTTTAAAGGAACAAAATTTTGCCACAATCTCTTAGATTTTGATATTCCAATAAGTAGAGTCTTTGTTGTTGTTGTTAATCCTCACCTGAGAATATTTTTTCCCTTGCTCTTCAGAGAGAGTCAAAGGTACATTTGACCATACACAATCATTCCTACTAAAAACACAGTAGCATAATAAGAGCCAAGAGGAACATAAGGACGAGCACTGCAAGTGCCGGACTGGGGGCAGGGAGAGAAACCATAGCCGAGGTACATACTCTTGACCAGGAACCGAACCTGAGACCCTTCACTTCCAGGCCAATGCTCTAACCACTAAGCAACTGGCCAGGGCTTGAATGAGTAGACTTTCCTCAAGGTCAGTGATTGGCTCTGTAACACCAAACTCAGGAGGTGCTCAGAGTAGCTGCTGAGTTTAACTCAGCCCAAGCTTCTTCCAAAACATGCAGAGCATACTTGAAATGCATTAATATAATTTTTAAAGCCAAATTTTTATTTTCACCTAGTTAAAGAAGAAAAAAAAGGCTAACCTCATGCATCAATATGCCTGTTTTCACAAAGCCTTTGCCCACAGTCTGTAAGTTGTCCTAATACTAAGACCAAAAGCCAAAAAGCAAATGTTTTTTCCTCGAGAAAATCTGGAAGAGGTAATTATACTAAAACATACTAACTCAGAAGGATCTGTTTCACTGTTTTTGCTTGTGGAAGTGGCATAATTAGCCAAACATTGTCCTGAGACAAGAATAAAAACCAGAAATCAAGGTTCTCCTTGCCATGGCCTCCCTATTTTGTTGCCCTACATGACGTATTCCTGATGGAAATGAGGCTGTAGACTACAAGCACATTTATCAGGGTTTGAGGGTCCCCAGACAGCGGAAAACATCCCTGATCACTTCATACACACCTCACCCTTGGAACTAGTGTGCTTGAATCCAATCTGCTGACACTATATTACTTAACCTTGAGGTAGTGCGTTGGCTGAAAGTCTTTATTGAGGACCTACTATGCAGACAGTGTAGAATTAGTAGTTCTAGAGTTAAGGGGGAAAAAAGGCCAAAATAGGACCCGGAACCCCCAAATTTGGCTTATAAGCTAGTTGAAGAAAATGCAGTAAATATACATGATTGAAAGACAATATTTGTTCCTCAGATACTTTCTGGGTGCCTACTGTGCGCTAGGCCTCATGATAGACCAGAGGTCGGCAAACCACGGCTCGTGAGCCACATGCGGCTCTTTGGCCCCTTGAGTGTGGCTCTTCCACAAAATACCACGTGCGGGCACGCAGGTACAGTGCGATTGAAACTTCGTAGCCCATGCACAGAAGTCGTTTTTCGGCCTGGGCAAGTCTATTTTGAAGAAGTGGCATTAGAAGAAGTGGGGGGTGTCGGTCGGTCGGGCGACGGGAGACTAGGCGCAGGCGGGCCACGGAATACACAGCGCGGGAGAGCTACATTGTTTTGAGGTACATTCGCTGAGGTCAACCCCTTCCAACTCTCCCATCCACACTTGTCTATCTGAAACAAGTATATAAGATGAGTGTGGATGGGAGAGTTGGAAGGGGTCGACCTCAGAGAATGTACCTCAATCAGAATGAGGACGTTTTTAGCAAAGGCCAGCTTAGAAGTACCGACTTCTAAGTAATTAAGTTAATAGCAATGTACCGACCTATATAGTTTAAGTTTAAAAAATTTGGCTCTCAAAAGAAATTTCAATCCTCCTCCTCTCCCTCCCCTTCCTCCCTGGAACCAAACCTAAGACTCTTCAGTCCACAGACCAATGCTCTATCCACTGAGCCAAACCAATCTGGGCTCTTCTCCTCTCTTCTTTTTCCCTAGCAGAAGGAATGGAGAGCGGCAAGTGTTTTGAATCCGTACCAAAAGGAGGGAAAAAGAACTCTACTTGGACGCAGAGCGGTCCAAGTAAGAC
>NW_006297573.1:124863-130010 GCF_000327345.1 Myotis davidii
CTAAGGTAGAATTAATAGGTCTTGCTGATGGGTTGAATGATCTTTTACCCTCTCTGCATCCACCACTTTGGGCCTTTAACTTTGAAGTGTCCTCTGCCTCTGTCTCTGGACTTGACCATGTGCCTGGCTTTGGGTAATAGAATGAAGCAGAAGTGCAAGTATGGAGCTTCTAAGTCTACAACTCGAGAGGCCTTGCTCTTCCTTGTGTTTCTGTCATCTCCATGAGGACATTCCTGAGGTAGCTACTGGCATGGAACAGATACGTGGCAGAGGCTTAAAGTGCCCAGTCAGCCCAGTTGAGACTAGTCTGGATCGGTAAACCGGGGCTCTCGAGCCACATGAGGCTCTTTGGCCCCTTGAGTGTGGCACTTCCACAAAATACCATGTGCGGACGCGCAAGAGTAGGGTGCGCATGCATGAGTTGAGTGAGACTGGCTACAAGACGAATGTGGGTGGGATAGTTGGAAGGAGTCAACCTCAGTCGGATTGAGGACGTTTTTAGCAAAGGCCAGATTAGAAGTACCCTAATTAAGTTAATAACAATGTACCTACCTTTATAGTTTAAGTTTAAAAAATTTGGCTCTCAAAAGAAATTTCAATCGTTGTACTGTTGATATTTGGCTCTGCTGACTAATGAGTTTGCCAACCACAGTGATAGACAATAGGGGCAACCAAAGCTGAATTGGTTCCATTTTGTTCCATCCAATACTTGTTATTCATTCGGCACATAATTTGTTATTCATCCAGCATGTAATTATTAAATGCATTTACATTAGAACACTGTTTTGCAAACCTTACTGTATATGTAGGTAAATCACCTGGGATTCTTATTCCAAAGGTCCGGAGTAAGGCCTGAGGGTCTGCATGTCTAGCAAGCTCCCAAGGATTGCCGATGCTGCCAGTCCATGAACCGCACTCTTTGAGTAGTCAGGGACTACACAGAGTGTTAGCCCTCGGTTACATAAAGGCACATAAGAGAACCATGGCCCCTGCCCTAATGAAGCTGATACTCTAGCAATGAATATAAATATTAAAGAAGGAATTACAATTAAATGCAATGCTAGGCTAGGGGATGTTCAAAGTCATTTGGAGAGGAGACCTAACTTCACCCAGGAATAAAATAAAAAACTTTCCCAAGGAGGTTTTTAAGCTGGTAGGAATTTGCAAGCAATAAAGGAGGGAGAATATATTTCAGGCAGAGGAAACAGCATGTTTGAAGGACTGCAGGAGAGAGGAAGCTTAGATATTCCACAAATACTTACTGACTGTTACTATTTGCAGCCTCTGTACTGGGTATAAGACCATGCCCTGGAGGGAGCACAGTTGGAGAGACAGACATGACATTAGATGGTTTCAAAATAACATAGCACGAGTTCCAACAGTGAGCACAGGATGCCAGGTAATCCTAACCCAGCCCAGGTGAGAGGACACTTGAACTGAACCTTGTCAGGTGAACAGGAATAAGGCAAGAGAAAAAGTGGTGGTAAGGTGGGAGATCCGGTCTTCCCCTCTGCGGATGCAGTCTGTGGGGAAGTTGACAAATTGTGCCATATGATCTTGATTTTACTATATTACAATAATTATCTGGGAATAGAGCCTGGCACAGGGTAGGCACTCATTAAATACGTTGAATGGATGAAAATATAAATGTTGTGTTAGTGATAGGGTCAGGATAGCCTAGACACAGGGTGGGGCAAAAGTAGGTTGACAGTTCTTTGTGTGGTAAATAATACAATAATTAATAAACAATAATACCAGAATAAACTCTGTTTCACGTACTCACAACTGTCAGCCTGCTTTTGCCCCACCCTGTATAATTGGGTGCTAAACTGAGTGCTGCCAACTCCTAGGGCCCTGGGAGCTCAGAGCACAAGAAGCTCCGGGAGACTGTAAACAAGAAATGGGCTTGAAGAAAGGGGACATCCGTACACATCCATCCTGAGAAGGAGAAACTACCCCTGTCTGCTGAGTGACTGGGAGAGAAAATGGGAAGCAAGCACCAGGTAGGGTTTCTTAATCCAGGGCCCATGGAGCTTCTGGGACATCGATGAAGTCCCAGAGATGATATGCAAACATCTCAGGTATATATGTGCAGGGCTATTTTTCTGGAGAAAGGAACTTGAACTTTTGTCAGATGGTCAAAGGAATCCAATGACCCAAACTAGGTTAAGACCCTGTAGGTAGCCTATGAATCACTTACGGGCTACAAATAGTTATGCCAATAGAACCGCAACACAGAAAACCTTGGGTCTGAGTCAGCTGGAGTGGTTCCAGCCCTGCCTTTCAGAGGCATTTTAGCATTTCCTTGCCGCTGCTTATCAATCCAGACCTGTCCATGTTGTCAGGGTGTCCTCAGCAGCCAATGGAGATGCCTCCTTCCCCAGGCTATTTACATGGACCATAGTCTCTCCTTCTAACGAGTTTGCAGTGGGAACAATGCCCTCTTGTTCGACTGTCAATCATTTACATTTCTCTGATCTTTTCTGGAAGTTTCCGTGGAGCAGCAATTGCTGCAGCCACCTGAGCATTGAACAGGCCACTAACTGGAACAGATGAAACAAATATACTGGAGAAGCGGGCTGTATGCTTATGGACTGCAGTACATTCATGGGCATGCGTAATGGACCGGGCACTTTTCCACCCTCCTGCTTATGCTATCACAGTGAACACAACATTTACATATCTGGAAGAAAAAAGGATTTTATGAGTCATTAATAATAGATGCAGGGAATTTTTCTGTTATGTGTAAACATTTCCATGGCTTAACTTTGTACCCATTTTGGTTCAAAATATCTACAGTGTTTGCCCCTTACCATCTTCCTTCTAAAATACACTGGTGGTAATTGAAATGGTTCTTTTTCAATCAAGAATTAAGGGTTTGTTAAATAGCAATGAGGAAGCCCCCTATTTGAGGATACAGGCAATGGTTAAAGTTCTTAGAATAGAATAACTTTAGAGCAGAAACCTTAGCCACCAGGTTGTACTAAGAGAAGTATCATGTACAGAACAAGGAAAGCAATAGTCCTTGCTCCTCAGGGCTAGACACACCGCGTAGGAAGTTATTTTTCAGATCCAGCACTTAATGCCACGTTCTAAGAGGGATAACAATAGGTGCGTGAAGCTGGAAAGCTCTCTTGAAATGAAGGTGAGTGGTGATACCTAACACTCGTGGAGTCCTTGCTCAGGGCGTGGCTCTGCGCTTGGCATCCACATTTAATCTTCATAACCACCCTATGAGGGCACCACTGCTGTTGTCTCCATTTGACAAAGAAACTCAGGGTCGTGCAGAGAGTCCGTGGAGTAACTGGAATTGCATGTGTTCTGTCTGACCCCAGGGGACCCACCATGTCGGCAGTGGGTATATTTTCCATTAATCTTGCTAAAGATGATTGGTAATTATGACAAGGAAATCATTGCCACTATGTGCATGTGTGTGTGTGTGTGTGTGCACCAGTCTTGATTAAAACACACACACTTCCAGGGTAGTGACCATGTTAATTATGTACATATTTACTCCTCAGGCCTAGCACAGAGCTGGGCATATGGCAGGTCTTTCTTCTAGATTTGCTGAAAAAAATAACAAGTTTGGAAATGCTTCAAAAACCAACTCACCCATCAAATTATTGAGAGTGTGGGGACAAAAAGACAGTCTTGGGATGTGAATTATTACAGTCATTTTAGAGGACACTTTGGAAGTAATTAGCAAAATGTGTAAACCCCTTGACCACTGTAGTTACATGTCTAGAAACCTATTTGATCTATTCCACAGAAATACTGACACAGTAATCAACAAACGACAAGTGCTGGCGAGGATATGGAGAAAAAGGAACCCTCATGCACTGCTGGTGGGAATGCAGACTGGTGCAGCCACTGTGAAAAACAGTATTGGGTTCCCTCAAAAAATTAAAAATGGGACCCCCATTTGACCCAGTAATCCCACTTCTAGGACTGGAGAGCATTATGCTAAGCGACATAAGCTAGTTGGAGAAAGACATATATCACATGATCTCACTCATTTGTGGAATATAATGAACATAAACTGATGAACAAAAATAGAGCCAGAGCCATAGAAGCATCGAACAGACTGTCCAACCTAAGAGGGAAGGCAGGGGAGGGGGTGGTAAAAGATCAACCAAAGGACTTGTATGCATGCAAATGAGCATAACCAATTGACACAGACATTAGGGGGGTGAGGCATGTGCTGGGGGATGGGAGCGGCTGGGGAGAGGTCAATGGGGGAAAAGGGAGACTTATGTAATACTTTAAACAATAAAGAATTTAAATTTTAAAAAAATAAAAAGAAATACTGATACAGTGTTACACAAAGATTTTATAAGTGTATATGTGTGTGAATACACACGTGAAAAAATATATATGTGCATTTATATAGGCATAGACACAAAGATATATATTTATATGCAAAGATGTATACACAAAATATATGGGATATATATGTGCATATGTATTCATTACAGTTCTGGATGTATTTGCAAAATCAAATGGGAGCAACCTAAATGTCCAACAGGAAATAATTTTTTTTAATTATGGTACAACCACACAATGAAATAATATGTAGCCATTAAAATGTTAAAGTATATGTATTAGGTTGATTACATGAAACTGCCATTTCTTTCCTGTTTAGATCTATAGAAATAGCATTTTCATACAGTTCAATTCGATATACATACAGACATGAAAAACATATGTCAAAACATATTGGAAGCTGAAAAACACAAGTTGCAGAACAGCACATATAGTATGGCATCTACACTAATAAAAGAGAAACATGGTAATTGGCGTACGACCGCTACCCTTTTCATTGGCTAATCAGCGAGATATGCAAATTAACTGTCAGCCAAGATGGCGGCCGGCAGCCAGGCAGCTTGAAACTAACATGAGGCTTGCTTGCCTCACAGACGGAGGAAACCAACATTCTCCGCCTACGGCTGCAGGCCTCTGAGACAGCAGTTTCAGAAACATTGTAACTAATATTGCCGGACTTCAGCCAGCAGAATCGCAACATTGTATGCAAAGGCCAGAAACATACTTTCAGCAACGGAGGCCTAAGAGCTGGAGCCAAGACTCAAGCTAAAGCTGGCCCAGAATAAAATAAACAAAGGAAAAAAGGAGCGGTTGGTGGCTTCAGT